>NW_021703785.1:15627903-16114777 GCF_005190385.1 Monodon monoceros | reverse complement strand
GTTTCCAAAGATAAGCACATTTATAACTGTATTGCATCTCTTGTCACCCGGCGTTACTTGGTACATTTCAGATGAAAACAGGAAAATCGTCGTGGTCTTCTGGGGTCTTTAATGTACCTTCCCTTACATGACAGGGGCTGGAACTAAATGTCAGGTCTCTTAGTCCCTTTGGGCTGCTACAACAGAAATACCATAAACTGGGTGGCTTATAAACAGCAAACATTTACTTCTCACGGTTCTGGAGGTTGGGAAGTTTAAGATCATGTCACTGGTAGATTCAGTTTCTGGTGAGGGTCTGCTCCCTGTGTCACAGACCCCATCTTTTGGCTGTGTCCCTAAGTGGCAGAAGGGACAAACTAGCTCTCTGGGGTCTCTTCTAGAAGGGCACCAATCCCATTCATGATCTAATCACCACCCAAAGGCCCCATCTCCTAATACCATCACCTTAGGGGTAAGGATTCTACATATGAATTTTGGGGGGTCCTAGACATTCAAACCATGGAGTGGATTCAACTTCAGTCTGGAGTATTTGGAAGGTTAGATACCCTGAGGCCCAGATAAAAGTTCATGGGGAGGGCTGGGGGGCTGGTGGAACAAGGACCCCAGGATTTGAGGGAGATGTCAGAGAAGCAAACTCCCTGAACCCCTTATCATTCCATGCTGACGTTTACGTACTCCTTGCAGGGGAACACTTAAGAATCTGTCCTCAGGAGTACACGTGCTGCACCACGGAAATGGAAGACAAGCTAAGCCAGCAAAGCAAACTGGAGTTTGAAAACCTGGTGGAGGAGACGAGTCACTTTGTGCGCACCACTTTCGTGTCCAGGCACAAGAAATTTGACGGTAGGTGACAGTTTTTATTTCTCGTTGTTCTGGGTGCGCTTTTCGATGCGAGAGTCTTGATATTATATGAAAAACATTTTCTTTAAGTGGAAGCTTTTCTCTCCTTCTTAAACATTTATAACTGTGTCTATTTTTAGAAAAGGCATGAGCACTCTTGACAATTTTTATGTCTTGGAAAAAACCTGAGTTAACAAAGAGCTGTTTGGCATTTGTGGTTCGCCTGTGAGATTTATTCTGAATGATTTGGCTTACGTTCTCATTATTAGAGTGATTCTAAGTCAGGTTTTGTCACACCATAGCTTGTCTTCAGTTTCCATCTAGGGATTTGCTTTGAAGTCATTAAATGTCATTTAAAATTATTTGAAATAGAACATCACTTTTAAGAGGACAGGCTTGTTTTAAAATGCCCAGTGACATAGACTCCTTTATTTTAGAGTTTTCCCTTCCTATAGTATAACTACATTTTATATTGTAGTTGCAATGCATCCAGCAGAAGGTTTAGACCCTTCATTTATTTCTTGATAATAAGCAGTCGACTGCGTTTCTGTATTCTATTTGTTAAATAAACATTTTGTATTAGAAAGCACAAAGGGTGAAAGTAATTATTACTAGGTTTTCAGCATTGAATTTTCCCATCAGAGCCTCAGAAAGATATTCAAAAGCAATCTGACTTTTATCAACTGAATGAACAATAAAAATGATAAAGATAATATTCTTAGGTGGTGAAAGTTGTCAGTGCTCTGTGAAATGAATGCACCTTACTATGGCTCCTTGTAAACCAGACTTGCAAATTGTAGGGACCCTTCTTTGTGCGCCTTTGGTTTTAGGAAGTTGCCCGAGGGCAACAGAACCTTCATTCATTTCCTCTAGCCTTTCCAATCAATGCACAACAAAGCCAGTTCAGAAAAACCTTGCCAAAGTTCGTCTTTTTTTTCTTGGGTTTTTTTTTTTTTTTTTTTTAATACTCTCTGTAGTAGGCAAAATGTTCTGTTTCATTGCTGTTTTAAACTGGCCACACCAATTTCTTTAAATCAGTGCTCGAGGTTCTAAAAGGCTGGTCCACCTGGTGGTGTTTCAGTACTCAAGATAATGTGACATTTTCCGTGTAATTAAAGGGACGTATATTTTTGCAAGTATGTTTCAGCATCTTCACATTCTTCCTCTGTCTCTCGCTCTGTGTTCAACTGTATATGTGGATGTATATGAAAATAACTTTATTTAGAAGTGATGCTGCAAATGTTGTTCCCTTAAATGCAACTAGGAGTACTTGGGAGTTGGCCTTGATTGACAGATTACAAATCCAGTGACCTTCAGGAGCTCCTGAAGGGGCTCCTGTGTTTGAGGAACTATAATGTATCGGTTCAAACTGAGGCAAATTGAAAGGTCTTATTCTTTGTTACAAAAAGCAGGTGAGGGTGATCTGCTGCTTCTGACTTCTACCTACTTCTTTAGAAAACAACTCTTAGGGCTTTTATAAAGCTGTGCTCCAAAATTAAGTAGGAATAATTCCAGAGCAGTATTCACAGTACATAATATATATTCCTCTAAGGTAGATTTATGGGGAGTTGATTTTGTATTTTTTAATGAGTAAAGCTATTCAGCAAGACTGAGCCAGGTACTTCCCGTATTCTCCTATCAATGACTTTCAATATTTTTGAATTTATAATTGGTAACCCCAGATCTCATTACTCTTACTAAAGAAACCACTCTCTCTTTGTGTGTGTGTGTGTGTGTGTGTGTGTGTGTGTGTCTCTGTGTCTCTGTCTCTCTCTCCCTCTCTCTCTGTCTCTCTCTCTCTCTGTCTTTCTCTCTCTGTACAGGTACGTTTTAAATTTTTCTAATGTACTTAGGGGTATTATGTCAATTGGTTTGACAAGACATTGATTTTGCTAAGATTCAGTCTGACGTAGAGGGTGATGAATTCTCTAACAACAGTGCATTTCATTGTAGTTGCATTAGGCTGGGATGGGAGAGAAGATTTTTTTCAAGGAAGCTTTTAGCTAAAATCTAAATGTGATCCTGGTGAGCTCAGCTTCTGAAGAGCTATCTTTAAAAAATTATAAAAATATATAAATTAAAAAGTCACCATTATAATTTCTGATCCTTCATTAGGCAATTTCATGAAGGTCAGCCATGCAATTGTATGATTTATCTTCTTATCCCACAAAGGTGATCCTGCTAAGTCACCTTTCAGGAACGCTGGTGCATTCATGCGGGCAGTTTCCCATTTGTCCCCTTACTTTCTTTAACCACTTCCTCGTGGCATTTATTGATGACTGTCAGTTGGTGTGCAGAGGAGCTCTTTCTGGGATCAGCTGTGGAATGTTACCCTCTGAGCTTTATTTTCCCAGATGAGACCAATGGTGCTTTGAGAGACTTCAGGTTTATTTTTAGTAGCTTCCTATTCTGTGGGTCATTTTGCATTATTGCTGGGATCTCTTGATTCCAGTGTGTTCATTTTGCATTTATGCCTCTGGTCCCACTTTCTCAGAGATCTTGATTTCTCATCTGGATTTTACAGGTCTTTGTTGGCTATGTGTTCTTTATTATATGAAAGACGACTGTATTATATGAGAAAGTGACCACTTTCCTTCCTATTTTCAATAAGTACAGCAACTAATTAAATTGCACCTAATATATGTGATTCAGTCCATACTCTATTCAGAGAGGCTAGATTCTATCACTGTTAATCATTAGTCTATAGTCCTGGCATTCCTTATGATACTAGAAATGTTTTGATCCCATTTAGCTTGTCATTTTGGGGCAGAGGTGACTTTTAAAATTTGAAATTCAAAAACATGTAACAGAACATAAGATTATATTTATTGTCATATTCTTTCCCATTTTCTATGAATATCTTTAGTAATATTTAGAAGATACTGTATAAATTTATAAATATTCATTGCATGGTCAGAAGCTAAACCTGAATGAATATGAATTTTCCCCAACTTTCTTAAATGGCCCAGCTTTGTTCCATAGCCCCATTAGCCGAAATGTGTGGCTGAGAGGCAATGAATAGAAAAAAAAGGGTAGCTGAGAGGCAGTGAATTGAAAAACTATATAATATCGATTGCAGAAATTTCCCCTCTTTGGCAGAGAATTTCCTTATAACTGAGTAGCTCTTTTTCTTTTTAAACATAGAGTTGAAATATGATGAATATATATAAAATAAAAGTTTATGTTCTTGGCACTGGTACGTTTCCAAGTGTCTTACAAGGTTTTTATTTGTTTGTTTGTTCTGCCTTTTCTGGCCAAATCTCCACCTCTGGCTGCCGTTACACATCTCTGCAAGCCCCTCACCTGTTGGCCAGGGCCTGGCCACTGCAAATGTTCCCTCAGAATACACAGGGATGCTCTCAATTTGCTCTGTAACCAAGCCCAGGTTTTCTAACACACCCAGTGGTTAAAATTATGGATGAAGACCCAGCCAGGTACACCTGGAAGAATGATCACAACTCTGTTGCCTTACTTCTTGCCTTTCTCACCTCTGCCAAGTACCCCAGACAGCCAGAAGTACATAAACAAATAAACGAATCATATAAAAATACAGAAAAAGTGGCATCTTTGTGTGTCCACTCATTTTCCTAGCATTTTTGTGTTTAGTAACTGTCTGACCTGTCCTATTGGTATTTGTATCTAAATCCTAATGGCTGTCATGCTTCTAAGTGTCTAATTTGTTAGGATCCTAGGAAAATGGAGAACAATCCAATACTCTGATAATATTAATGGTGATAATAGGCAACATCTGGCCATGTTCCTTGCCCGTTACAGATGTTAACCTATTTAACACAAGTGAATTGCAGGGCAAAGCCACACAGACACTCAATGGCAGAGTCAGCAACCCGTCCCAGGCTGAGCACTCCTGGATCCTTGCTCTTAGCTGTAACTACCCCATAATCTCTCTCGTGCTTTCCAGCCCCCAAATGTGCTGAGATTTCACCATCAGCCACATCTTTTCCTCTATCTCCCGCTGCCGGTTCTGTCCCATTAATTGTGGGGAGGAGGTGGAAATGTCTTACAGAGAAAAGTGGAAAGAGATTTTTTTTTTTATCCTTAAAAAACGAAAATTACCCATCTAAATATAGTCCAGCCCTCAAGGAACCTGGAGCCTGGAGAGAGTAAATGACTTGCCAAGTTTCCACCAAGAAAGATGAAACCAAGACTGTAAGTTGATGCTTTTGACTTACATCAGATTTATAAATAGTAATGTGATAGCAAGTCAATATTCAGTTGAAATTCTAACTCAGCTTTTATTTGTTTTGAGTGGACACTGGCTAAAAATTACTGATATTCTTTTAACAAGGAAATAGTGATATTGGTGGGTAAAGAATCTAGCCATATTTTTGGAAAAGAATCTAGCCATATTTTTTTAGGTAAAGAATCTAGCCATATTTTTATTCCATTGAAGGTCGTCCCTAAATTAAAGGGACGTGAGTGTTTTGTGCCAAAAAAATGTTATTAAATCAATGAAGGCATATTATTTATTTTTCTCATCTCACGAAGCCCTGGTAGCTTCTCTCTCGATGTAGGCACCAGTACCCTCTCCTCCAGAATCCTGTATGGAGTATAGATTATTCAGAGACAGGAACATTTAGTTGAAGGGATATTTTCTTTTGGCAGTTTTTTCTTCAGATTTATTTGAGCTGGTATTTATTCACATCTGAAGCTCGATATGAGGTTTTTTGTTTAGTATGTTCTTGGCCTTATTATTTTACTCTCCTTCCTGGTTTTTATTTACGTGTTTTAATGATACACATTTGTCTGGAGATTTTGGCAGCAAGTATATTTTTTAAAGCAAATTAAAAAAAACGTTGAGCAGTAATTTCAATCCTCCCAAAGAACTTATTCCATGGTAACACCCTCAGACTTCTCATTTTTACTGAATGCGGGAATAATTTATACATGGTGGCATAATATTTTTGTGCTGCAGATCTGCATGTGTTTTCTTTTTAAATATCACTTCTCATCTATATATTGTAGAGATGACAGTAATGTAATAATATCTTTAAAATATGGTCTAATTTTCTCACAGAATACACTTATTTCAGAAGCAAAAATTCCTAAGTTGTTTTCCTTATGGTAGTAGAATCTTCTGTATTTCCTGTCACATGGGTGATGTGTGTGTATGTGTGAGTGAGATTTCAATTTGGAAACATTTATTCAGAACCTACTGTATAGAAGGCACTTAACTAAGTGTACAGTAGATACAAATATGACTAATAGTGACTAAAATATGGTCAGTCTGTCACAGAGTATACCTTGTTGGGGAGACATAAGTATAAAACTAACACTAAGGAAGCAGAATCAATTATGCCATAAAGTAGAAGTCCAATGGAAACAGAAAGGAAGGAGTCAAGTATTTTATTGAGAGGCACCAGAGAAGACTTTGGAAGATGGGACACACAAGACCCTTAAAGAGTGACTTAAGGTGGTGATGGTTAAAGAGGTGACAGGCACCAGAGATTTTGTTTGCATGTCCACAGAGTCCTTGGGACGTGCAAACATAGTTACGGTTGATTGTCCCCAACAGTGTTACCTTATTGACATTCGGCCTACATTTATGACGTAGATAACCTGTAGAAACCTTTTTGGTCCTGTATCCGTCTGCTATTGTTTTGTAACAACTAACCACAACATTTCAGGGCATAAACAAGAAGCGTGTCTTTTTCCTTGAATGCGTCTTTGGGTTGGCTGGAGTTTGGCTGTTCTGGCCTGTGCTCAGCTAGGCCTGCCTCTGAACCACGGATCTGGTCTGGTCTGTTCTAGACGTCTTTGGGAAACAGCTCTCTGCCTACGTTCTTCTCATGGTGGAGTTTGGACCTAGCTTAGAATTGGCAGGTGGTCTTCTCAGGTTCCATTGACCAAGGCAAATCTCATGGTGATTCCCAAAATTGACAGGCAGGGTGTATAGAATCCCCATGGAGATGTGGAGATGGGGGAAGGAGTGAATATTCTACATCCTAATCTACCACAGTCCTCGACTGACTGCTATTCCTTAAACAACGTTTTACCTTCCACGTTGACATGTGGTATATATATATATTTTTTTTTTGGCAGGGGGGCAGGGGTGGGGGGAGGCAGATTTTCTAGGAATTTGAGAGTAATAAGTAATTTCTAAATAAAGCACAGTTTGGCAAACACACCCGTTATAGACTACGTCCCATATCCTAGCACACTCAGAACACACACCACTTCCATGATATTATTCAAGAATAAATAGATGTGATATTTCCATTTCTTTTGCTACTAGCCCCCTTGTTTATTGTACAGAATAACAAGCTAACTGTAATTCCTAAGGGTTATCATGTTAATCAGCGTAGGAAGTAATTAGCCAAATGCCTCCTTGAAGTTTGCTGGGCCACCACCTCAATGACATGTATTTCATCTGGAAGACACTCCTCTGGAAGTCAGGATGTGCTGAATTGGGTTTTAGAAATTGGAGAAATGGTCTCACTGGCATTGGAAAGTAATTTGCCAATTCTCCCAAAGGGCAGACCTTCCAAAAACAAGAATCAGCTAGCCAGGGATTGAGCGTTGCCAGAACTAGTAAACAGATTTATAAATCACAAATGCCTTCCATGTGCTTGATGTGGGAATAGATGATCCATGGCAGGGCATTCTTTAAATTGCAGTGCATGAAGAACCCAGATCTTTGTACAAGTGAAATTTGTCTCTCTCTCTCTGTCTCTCTCTCTCTGTCTCTCACTTTCTTTCTTCTCTTTGGACAGATCTTTCAAAACTAAGGAAACACCACTGGTCAGCAGCTTTGTGTCCTCTGTGATGGACTACCAATCATTTTCTAATTGTTACACCCGCACCACACACCTTTGAGTAACTGAAAACATTAAGCTCTCAGTGTAGTTGTAATATTATCATCTTATTATCACCAATTCCCTTGTATGGTGGGTTGGCTGAGCAGCTGTTTCACAGACAAGCCGATTTCTTTCAAGTATTACTCTATCAGAGGCTGAAACCAGCCTACCAGAAGGGTTCTTGGTCCTGAATATTAATGAGCAGACAAGTGTCTGTTCCCTGACAGTGGCTCACTAATCCTTTGAGTAAGTATGGCTAAATTACAGGAGAAATTTTATTTCAGTTGAATTGATCTGCCACTGGATAGAGAAAACAGGTTTTCTTATTTTAATGAAAATCAAGAAAAATATTTAATGGTATGTAAATTAGAGCTCAGTGGAAACATTTTTGTCTTCAGACCTGAGAACACAGTAGCTCAGTGTGGACTGGTTCAGCTGCATGGTGTGTGTAAAGATGACGGAGACCTCATTATCTCCTGTTAGGTGTGGTGTGCAGTGGGAAACAGTATAAGCCCTCACTCTCTAACTGGAATTTTGTATCATTTCTCAAGTGATATGGAATTGGAATAAAAACGGGCTTTCTTCCTTCACCGAGACAATGTAACATCTCCCTTTTCCAAACAAATAGCAGGGTAAAGGAATAAGAAAAGTGTTTGTATGCTTTTCTAAGATTCAAAAGAAAATTGTGCAGATGAATCTTTATCTGAAATGACGTACCTTGTCCTGATGGAGTCCCTGAAGTGGGCAGATAGAAAGAACAAGATGGGCATAAATGTGATAATGGTTGAAGCTGGTTGATGAGTCCATGGGGCTTTATTATAATGTTCTCACTTTTGGGTGATTTCTAAATGTATGTAATTAAAATTTTTTTTAAAATAGAGAGAACTGACTTGAGCACATACAGGATGAAGATTTCCAGACTGTGAATTCATTCTAGATATAGAACAATGCCAACAGGTATTGCCACTCTGTCTTGCGAATTCAACAGTAGTAAATTACACAGGACATACATACCATTTTCAAATTGCAGAGATGAACACAACTTATAGAGATTTTTAACTCAGGTCAAGGCCACTTAGCTTCTGCTTCCACCCAACATTTTATTATTGTGTTGCTAGAAGAGGCATCTCTAGTTTATCCACAGGAACAGACCTATTAAAATGAGGCTTAATCCTTAGATCTTCCTGTTAAGTGTGATTCAAAATGTCAAACTCTTTGTTAGAAGATGTATGGACAGCAAGACAAGCAGATTATTCAAACACAAACTTTGGCAAGATTCAGAAGAAAATGTAAAGCATATATTATAAATGCATTGTAAATAACATTTCTATATCACTAGGTAGTCCTCCAGTGATTCTCGGTTGAATGACAACCAGCATGAGCTCTGGGAGTTTGGCATTTTAGCAAACCCAGAGGAAGAGACAGCTTGTCTGAACAGTTAATTCCATATGATTCCATGTATTCTATTAGACAGGAGGAGAACCCTGATCCCGCATGTGGAGGTAGAGTTGGTAACCAGCTATTAGCCTGCACGATTCACGACACTCAGAGAAACTGTGAAACAAATTCAAAAAGTACTGATTACATTCTCAGAAGTTTCCATTTATTGTTCTTTCAAAAGGGTTTCTTATATTCATTAAATGGACAAATATTGTTCTTCAGATGATTATATATAGTAGTACATGATTTTCACGCTGTTTCCTCCCTACCTAGTGGTTTAATTGAGCCCAAACAACTTGAAAATGAAAAGCAAACTTGGAAGGAAGATAGCAGGAAATCGGGCCTCCAAGGCTTTTCCATGCTGGAAGAAATTGTACTTCTCCACCTATTTTTTATTTCTGAAAATTTCTTTGCATATTTTCTCCTTTTGAAAGAACAGTGCGTGGTCATTACAGGTTTTGGTCCTCTTGCCCTCCTGTCTCCTTCTCCTCAGCGCTTGTGTAGTTGACACCTTATCATTTTCACTTATTTAGTAGTGTTCTTTTAATACTATTCTTTTACAAAAAGTATGATCTACTGCGTAGTCCCTCTTGAAGTGTAAGCTCATTAAGTATAGAGATTAAGTTTCCTATTTCTATTTTATCTTCCTATACTTGACTTAATATGGAACATATTGAATAATGCTGCAGTGTTGCCTGACTATGGCACCGACCTGCACAGACCCAAGGGCACAGACCAGTCAGATGAATTACTTAAGTTCCTATAATAAATACCGTAGAAGAAAATGGGAAGCCTTGAATTCTAGTTATCTACTAACTCTTAGGGTCCATAAACCTGGAAGTCATATTTGATTTGAGCAGCATTTATTCCAGTGGATTTAATGGAACTAATTTTAAATTCCCAGAATGAAGATAATCTTGATTTGGAGTGGAAATAGAGGCCCTTACCTCAAAAAGCGGGATGAGTGCACACACATACGCACACACGCACACACACACAGGTGTATACACATGAGTACGGTGGGGTCAAGGTACACATTAGTCACTTGAAAGACCAGTTAACCCACAGATTTGTGTGTTCCAACGCTGGAGATTCTGATTCTGTGGTCCCTTAGGGACTCAGAAATCTTCATTTTGCTTAAGCATCTCACATCTCTGGGTCAGCACACTTTGGGTATCACTGGTTAAGTGGAGTTGAGAGATCAGTGATCAGGATGTAGATCTGAGTCAGAGAAGAATGACAGCGGCTTTTAAATCTTTGCTTTATCATGTCAAAGTCAGTTTAAGTCTGCCAATAAAACGTCCCCACTATGTAAGGTGGGATTCAAGCATCTTTTGACCAAATGGTGGATCTTACACATTAAGCAAGTTTCTCTTTTCTCCTTCGGATTTTGACAGTGAATTACACTCCAGATCCACAACTCATTTAATCTTTTGCTGATCAAAATTATAATTCAGTTGAATTTTTTTATATCTGTGAGCTAAAAAATTATTTTCTTTTTCCTCTTTTATTTTCTAGTTTATAGGATCTAACAGATATTTATTTTTCACCATCTAGAAAATACATTTCAATTTTTTTCTTTTTTTTTTTTTTTTTTGCTTGGGTGATGTTTTTTGAAGCCAAGAATGTAACTTTTTTTTTTTTTTTTTTTTTTTTTTTGGCTTGGGTGATGTTTTCTGAAGCCAAGAATGTAACTTTTTTTTTTTTTTTTTTGTGGTACACGAGCCTCTCACTGTCGTGGCCTCTCCCGTTGCGGAGCACAGGCTCCGGACGCGCAGGCTCAGCGGCCATGGCTCACGGGCCCAGCCGCTCCGCGGCATGTGGGATCCTCCCGGACCGGGGCATGAACCCGTGTCCCCTGCATTGGCAGGCGGACTCTCAACCACTGCGCCACCAGGGAAGCCCCTGTAACTTATTTTTAATAGCATTTTTTGATTCTAAAGTATTATATGTTTATTATAGAAAACTTGGATTATTTAACTTTAAAGCATTAAAGAAGAAGTTACTTTAAATTTATGCTCACTTGGGGGGGAAAAAAAACTGATCTCTGAGGAAACTGAGGTAAAAATGTAATAATACTAATATTTGGTTTCTCATGAAAGCTTATTCAAATAACTTCAAAAAAGAACTCTTAATTAAGAGTTGGAACTCTTAATTTCTGTGTTTAATAGTTTATAAATATAAAATGAAAAGCAGAACCCAGTGGCTGTAGGAGGGAGGGGATTTCCTATTTTCTGGGGATAATATTTCCCTACACTTCGTAACATTTGGTCAATAAAACTTTGGACCACTTTTACTATAATTGAGTTGGTAGTCTTTATTGAGAATGTAATCAGAACTGTGACAACGTAGTTCTGAAGATTTGAGTGGTGTAATAAATCATGATTTATATTAACGAATAGGTCAAGGATGTAATTAGGATGAATCCTTCTCACAAAGTAATGATTTAAGGAAAATAATATGACAAATTTTAATGTCCTCTTGGAATAGTAGTCTACGGTCTACTGACTTTGTTCAGCTGATCATTAGGTCAGCCAGGCTTGCTGTCACTCGCTCCGCAGTGCCCTGATACGTTTTACTACAGGAAGTGGCTTCTATCACCGTTGTCAGGCCTGGAGAGTTCCAAGTCCCACAGACAGAGGATTTGCACATGGGCACAACCTCCTGTCAGTTTCAAGGTTTAGCTCTTTTCTGGTGCATAGAACTCTGGATTGTGTCCTGAGATCAAAGAAGTTTGGGAACTAACTTTAATTCATACTAGTGTTATACATTTTTAAATTGCTAAATACATTCCCCAGAAGTATGTATGCTTCTGTTTTCCAGTGTTTGAGATTATTTTTCCCTTTGATGCTTCTAAATCAGGAGTCTGGTTTTTTCCATGTAGATTCTAGGTGCTTAATGCCAGCCCTCCATTTTTTTCTTTATTCACTCATTCATTCCCCATAGATGAGGAAGGGTCTACATTGTTCATGACACTATGGCAAATATTACTTTTTAAAAAAGCCATGTAAGCAGCACAGACCCTGGAGTCAGCAGACTAGATTTCAAATACAAGATTTGCAATTTGTTAAAGTAACCTAGGAAGTTTCTTGAAATCTTTGGGTTCCATGTTTTCTCTTTTCAAAATGACTGTAATAATCGTAGTTTTGAAGATACACATGAGGAGCCTAGGGAGAGTCTAGCAAAAAGTGAGTATTGTTTTTTTTTTTTTTTTGGTACGTGGGCTTCTCACTGTTGTGGCCTCTCCCATTGCGGAGCACAGGCTCCGGACTTGCAGGCTCAGCGGCCATGGCTCATGGGCCCAGCCGCTCTGCGGCATGTGGGATCTTCCTGGACCGGGGCACGAACCCGTATCCACTGCATCGGCAGGCAGGCTCTCAACCACTGTGCCACCAGGGAAGCCCGTGCTGACTCTCCCCTGCTCTTCACTCTGGTCATCATCATTGTGCTTACGTTGTTATCCTTAAGGAACTGACAGTCCCACGGAGCCACCTAGACAAGAGCCTAAGTAGCAGTAACGCAGATTGGTGCCATGAGTGAAAATACAGAGAAAGTGGTAGAAGGGAGTGAAATTACTCCATGATGGGGAGACCATAAACAACTCTGTGAAAAGACACAATGAAAACTGTCTTGGAAATTAGGAAGGATTTGGACCTCAGTTCGGAAGGATGTGTAAATGTGAAGGAAGGCGTGGAGGTGGGGAATCTAAGAATACAGGCTTAATTCTGTTTGTGGAACAAAGGGTGCTTGAACGAAAGAGGAGTTGGACCCATTATTAAGGTCCTTGAGTATGTTTAAAAAGTGGAAAAATCAGTCTATTCTCTGAAAAGGAACAGGTGTTCTTTTTTATTTTCATTTAAATAATTGAGTTGACTGTTGATTTTGTAGTTTTGTTGACAAAAGTTAAAATCCCTGTTGAACAACAACTAACAAAGTTTACACTGTGGAGTTTGTTCTGTTTAATGGCTGACAGCAGACATGTGGATTAGAGAACAAAATGAACTCAGTTGATTCCTTAGATCCTTCAGTGTGAGCATCTGTATAATAATATTTGTAAATAAACAGTGAACTTCCAGGCATCTGTGATTGAGTTTGATTCATGTGTGGTGCATGTATGAGAATTCTTTACATTAGGACTGCGAAAATGTTGGTTCTACCTCAAAGCACAAAGTTTCGACAGTGATTTGTGGGGAATGGTAGGTTTAAGTATAGACTTTTCTTCTGCTATCCTACTTTCAGGTTTCTCACTACAGTGAATGTGTGTTACTGTTAGAATCACAGAAAATGTTAAATGGTTCATCGGATTATGAGCTGAACATTACCTTTCATAAAACCCTTCTGCATACAACATATCTCAGCCCTTGAAATGAGTTGTCCTGTGGAAATTTTCTCATGAGTGTGTCAGGTCCCAATTTCAAAAGTGAATTTGTATTTAAAATTGTTAAATTTCACATTGTTTTATTTCATAAAATGTTGAATTTCTGTTTCAAATATCTGGCATAAAAGTCCCTGCAACGACATTACATGCAAATATATAGGACAAGAACCCTGCTATAAATATTCCAATCAGCAACAGTAGTGGACGTATAACTAATGATAATTGCCCACTTCATGTAATGAGGTGAATTTTCTCAGTAATAATTTAGTATACAACTGATTTACTCTCTAGATCGTTGGGGCTGGTGAATACAGATATCTCTGTGCACTCAAATCCTTTCTATCACAGAAAATCCCAGAGCCTGTGGAGCTCCATTAAGAAGTTTACATTATATAAAGACATTCATATTTATTTCTTGTACATTTATATAGCACTTATTAAATTGCTGTTGGTTTTTCAGAGTTGCTTTTTAACAACCTTAAAATGTGTAATTCTTAAATGCAGCTAAAATCTCCACTGGTTCAAGTTATTAGAAACGGACTGATCCACAATAGCATGGTGTGCTCTTGGCTTGCTGCCAGTGGTGAATGAATGATGCATCACCGGATGACTAAGGGTAACTCTTATCCCCAGGTTCACTCACTGTGGTTAATATTGAACCAAGTCTATCTGTGCAGAGTTCTTTAAGAGGCCAAGACATTAAGATTCCTTAGCGTAAACATCAACCGGGCATCACCTGCACACCTAAATGTATTTCTTGCCAATGAGTAATGCTGTTCCTTCACTACATAGTCTACACAGAAAATGCCAGAACTTGATTTAGGGAGTGCAGCCATCTTCTGACTAAGGTTCTTCATTAAGGGCCTTTTGTTGGATGAATCCAGTTCTGCTCTGTTCCATTCCTCATTTGAATGAAGTATGTTCTAAGGGTCATCAGTTTTAGGCAAAGTTGAAGAATAGATTTTTTTAAAAAAAATCAGCAATATGTTTTCCTTCCTCATAAGAACTTTGCTCAATAGCATAGTACTATGATTTAGTGGGAGCTTAATAAAAGCTACCTTGATAACAAAGCAGAAAGTTCAGCTATTTTTCTTGCTAATGTAATACCCTAAATGTGGCTTTATTCTCTGCTTTCATTGTCCATTGTAAAACATCTTTCTTAGTATTTGGACAACAATAAAGAGACATCACTGTTGTCAAATATCTCAACAATATCTCTTTAACATAAGTAATATATTGAAAGAAATAAAGCATCAGTAACCTTTAGAAAGGCTAATTAACTTGAGCAATGGTGACTAATAACATTTTCTTCACAAAATAATTTTTGACATCTAAACAAACACCAGCACACGGAGTAAACCATAATGCTAGATATTTAGCATTTCAAATTGAAGAAGACCTTTCTTTTTAGTAGGTGATAAGATACTTAATTTAAAGACTATAATTACTTTCTCCCATTGGAATACTAGGGTCTGAGGAATAGAGGATATTTAAGTGTTAAAAATAAAGAAAAATGTGCTTATGAAAAATACTTTTAAATGAGATCGATCTGCATTTATATCAATAATTGCATATTATACCATATTGAGTAACCCATTGTTGTGTTTTTTCAACTGCAGTTCTTATGTCCCAATATTGTTTTCTTTTCCATTTTCCCCAGGAAACAAAAATAAACAGGATCCTGAGTTACACTTTGTATTTTACATTAGCTAATAGAGCTGGTATTGGGAAACAGTGCCAAATGTACAAGAGCTGAAAGGTTTTCTTTTTGAGTATCTGTTTGCAAAACAAGCCCAGGATAATGGAGGATCATTTGTGGAAAGCTGAGCCATGCTGGGTGCTCATTAGATAACTTAGAAAGACTCTCTGGTTTGCTTCCCCCCAGCCCCAGTTGTAGATAGTTTCATGTGCTTCAATTAAAATCTCCATTTACTTCCAGCTGGCAATGTCAGCATCCATTCCACCAATAGAGAGTAAAGGTCACAGCTCCTTGCCTGAACAGACGTTTAAAAAAAATACGCCATTTGCCTTCTTTGTGTAGGTACCTTTGAGCCACCCAGAGCTGGCTTGGAGAGAAGATTCTGAAGGGTCACATTGCATGGGGACTTTCCCCTTATTTACTGATGTTTCTTTGGTAGCTGCTGGCCCAGATACTGTAACTGCTGTTCTTTGTGTGCACTGGGATCCAGCAGCAGCTGTTGTTCTTTGCTGGAGCGTGTTTCTGAAATTCCAAATTTAGTAGTCTGAGACCTTAGTCATTGAAAGCTACGTTGAAAGTTAATTTGCTGAATCCAAGTTTATTTTCCTACCTAAACCACCGTTCGTGATAGAGCCTTTCCCCTGCGGTGCGCGATAAACTGAGGAAAGGACTTATTTACTGTCCCTAGCGGGCTGAAGGGAAAGAGAAAGCAGTGGTTACAGAGCAGGGCATAGGCTGCGTATCCTTGTGACCTGACTCTATTCGGACTGTCAGACATTCGAACCCAGGCCCTGCTTTGCTGCTTCTACCTCCATGGCTGTGGGCAGCCTGATGGAACTGCAGCTTCTCCATCTCAGACCATAAGGATGACAAATGCTACCTCGTAGAATGTTGCAGTGAGACAGTAAACATAAAGCACCTATGCTAAAGCCTGGCGCATGGTTAGCTTTTACTCTTTGCCGCATGAGCCATATAATGTTCATGAGGTTTTTCTGTTAAGTGAAAAGGTTTTGCATTCCCTTGCTTCTCTTTTGAGCCAGAATTAATTTTCTTGCCCAATAAATATGAACATTCCCATACATTCAAAAAATTATAGCTGATATTTATTTATACTTTGTGCCAGGCACAAAGCGTTTTACATCCCGTGTAGCCATCGCAACAATCCAATGAGGTAGGTGGTATTACTATTATCATTCCTATTTTCTAGCTGAGGAAGTTCTTGCCTAAAGACGTAAGTAATTTGTCTGAGTTCACATAGCTTGTAAGAGACAGAGCTGGGATTGAATCAAGCCCCAACCCTTTAGTAAGTTGTAGTTTCTCCCACAAGGAAAGCAAATCAAATTACCTTGAAATGAAGTATTTGAACTCTGTTTCTGAAGTGAAAGTTTATATGTTAATAATGGGAAGTTAAGGAGACTCTACCATCACTTTGTAGCTTTTTCTACTCCCTGGACTCTAGCTAGTTGGTAGATGGATTCATTTTATTAAAATTATATTTTATTATATTTTCAGTGGTAATCGTTATTTCATGACTAAGTCTATGCTTTGGTATTCTTACTTGGGCATGTTTGGGTATGATTCAGTTTACCGTAAAAAGGCATGGTAACCTTAAACTTGACATGTCTATGCCAAGGTGGATCTAGTTATAGGTGCCACAAGTTAAACATGGCAGGAGGGTAGGGAGAAACAGTATTTAGAAAGTATAGTCACCACCAACAGTCTGGCTAAACAGTCTACCTCTCTGCAAAGTTACCAGGATTCTCTACAGACAGGAGAGTGACGGCATGGGGGATTCAGGCACAAGTGATATGTCAAGCCACACAGAGACACAGCTGACCCTTGGGAAAAGCCAGTCCTGGGCACAGAGGATCCCAGTTTAAGAGTGAAACAGAACTTACATCTAAAGCTTGGCATATGAGATCACTATGAAGGTAGAATCTCAGACACAATAAATAAGACACATTTCCCAACCAGAACTGGTACCCCAAATTCCAACCCAGATAGTAGCAAGTATGGCATTTGGGTCTAGAAATTCTTGTGTCCTTCATTGCTAATATCAGGGATCCTGTATCTGCAGGTGGGAGGCTAGGAACCAAAGAGAGGGTTCCAAGACCCCCAGTGTATGCTTGAAACTGCGGATAGTACCAAATACTGTGTATACTGGTTCTTTTTTTTTTTTTTCTGCACATGCGTCCCTATGATAAAGTTTATAAATTAGGCACAGTAAGAGAATATCCGAATTGCCAGCATCACTGCTCTTGCACGTTGGAGCCATTATGAAGTAAAATACGGTTACTTGAATACAAGCACGGCAATATTATGACAGCTAGGTGGCTACTAAGTAACTAATGCGTGTGGTTACCATGGACAAAGGGATGATTCACACCCCAGGCTGGACAGTGAAAGATTTCATCATACTACTCAGAATGACGTGCAAATTAAAACTTATGAATTATTTCTGGAATTTTCCATTTAATATTTTTGGACCTCAGGTAACTGTAACCAAGAAAAGCGAAACCACGGATAAGCGGGGACTACTGTAAAGTTTCTAAAGATTCTATAAAACCTAAAAATAGGTACCCTTGATTTTGCTAATATTTTTTCTCTTATTCTTAGTTAACAGTCTTGTAAACTTCCAGTGAACTCAAATTTTGCTTTAAATGCAAACAGGTACTGTTTACAGATATATATATACACAGATATAGTAGATTTTGTTGTATATAATGGTAACTGGTAACGGTGTTTTATTTGGGGAATGAAATCCGCCTCTGGGAACAGGATTGAGAAAAAGACATTTCAATGTATATCCTTTTGTACCTTTTGAATGTTTGATTATATATATATATAGGGACTACCTATTCAAAAATATATTTTTGAATACAATAAATGCAGCTATGCTAAAGAAAATCATTAATCTTCAAATTTAGTCCTTAACAAGATGTTGGAATCAGGTTGTGAAAGTCTTTTGTTTTCCTACTCTCTACTCTCATTTCAAAAGTAACCACGTTCATGTCAAAGTCAATGATGAAAACACTTTTAAGTTCAGTGAAACGTGTTCTTTTCCTCCTCTGAAGAATACTTTTTACCTTCTAAGAAGTGAATGACTTTGACATTTGGATGTTGTACTCTTTCTTTTTTAAGTATGTTATGTCATATGAATTAATTCCAGGAAGAGGCCAATTCATTGTTTAAAGATTTTGCATAACCAAATAAGGTGTTAATAGGAGCTATGTCTTGGGAATTGCTCACTACCCCACACCTCTGATTAATATCCTAAGTCTATTCCTTAACCCTATACTGTTGCTTTTAATATTTAAAATTTTCCTACCTTTTCCTGTGCTATTTCTAACGCAAACTTGAAGATTTTCCTAACCGGAGATTTAAGAAAGTCAAGCAAGACAAACTTTACATCAGAATGTAGCATTTTTACAAGTTGATTGTCCTTCTTCAACTTTGTCAACGTATTGGTTTCATTGTCATTTTCTTGCACATCTCTTTCCTTCTAGTCAATTCTTTTCTCCCAAATGCCCCCTATCTCATAGACCATGTGCATGACTTCAACACCATTATCTTCCCTTGATCTGTGTCTCCATTTCTGTGTTGCTCTTTCCTTCTTTCTGTTGTCAGTGGGAAAGAGCAACACTGAGTGTAACATTCTGCAATTTAAGACTTCAATTGTGTATCTGCTCCACTCTGGCCAGGTGCTGGTCACTCTGCAATTTTGGAAATGAGAAGCATGTAGGGAAAACCCTGAAAGGAATTACAGTGTGTAATTGCTTATATGGCAGCATTTTAACAAGAAGCTTCCTCAGGGATAAAGGAATATATATCCTTTGAATTAACAAATTTAAACTTCTCATTCAACTCTTTGCCTTTTCCAATAATTGACAGTATCTTGAGCTTGACTTTGTTAGGAAGTGTGTGTTTTCTTGATTTTTAAGGACATCACTACTCGAGTGGGCTTTGAAAAGTATATTGATGTTTTCTTTTATCTGGGGACTCTGAGAATCTTTATAAGTATAGGCTCATTAAAAACACATCTAGTCAGTGTGGTTGCTTCAGTGATTTAGGAGAGAAGAGGGAAAAACAGTGAGGGTGAATCACCTTCAAAAGATAGATGCCCTCATGGCTGAACTAGGACCAGAGGTGACAGTAAGCAGACCTCCTACCAGACATAAGGCAGTGCCATCTGCATTTAAGAGATCAGAAAGATGGAGAGCCAGAGATGTGCTGTAGAATTTTTACCTCTCCTCGCAATAAATGAACTGCGTGGACACTGATCCTGATAGCTGCAAGGGCAGTTACTGCCTGAATATTATTCAGTAGCTTATGCAAGTTATGTTGGTAGGTCTTATTTTCTCAGAGTTAAGTCCTCAAACCGTATGTTAATTAAACATGTTGTATATTGTCAATATGCCTTATAGAAACTTAGCAATGAGTTTCTTCTCTATTAAAAGTGATAATGCTCCACTGGTGCATTTCTGGGAAGCATTTAAGTCATCACATTTGTGGAACCCCCTCCTTCATACCAGAGATGCATATTTAAGATGACTCTAACCAAATGAATAAGCTAGTTGTCACGGTGATGATAGCCTTGTTAACAGATAACTACAGTAACAACACCATCTGTGCTATAGTAAACACATAAGCAGTACTCTGGAAGCAAGGAAGATGGAGTGACCACCTTTATTGATTTAGTCAAAAGAGTTCTTAGCAGAGCTGATGGATTCTATTGAAGTTTAGCAGAGGGACAGGAATTTACTAGATGAAGAAGGAGGGAATGGTTATTCTAAGCAGATGAAAGTATTCAAGGTTTTAAAATATATTTGACCCCCATGACTTTTTGTGAGAAATAAAATAATCTAATTAGACTATTGTTCTATTGGAGAATAAAGTTGAAAATATTGGACTATATAAACCCTGAGATTTCTTCCAGCTCTAAACATTTCATGATTCTACATGATTCTATTGTATCATAAACACTGGAGTTCAATTTTTCACCTAAAAATGGCTGATCTGCTTCATTTTCACCAAGAACACATGTGGGAACACTTCAGCCTCCATCACTTGGTTACTTTGAAGGGAGACTATAGGGTCTAATAATTGCAATTACGTTTTCCTTTAATGCTATTTTGATATGTATTGTATACTCAGACTGGAAAATTCTTGAGGCGTTGCTGCATCGAAAGGCATGACTTTCTTACACTTCTTTTAGATTAGAGACTTATGTTCCAGCACATTTCTTTTGAGGTGAACTTGAAATACCAGTGAAGTCCTACCCTATTCGTTGTCAGAAGAAAACTGTCATTTTAGGTTGGTCAACAGTTATTTTATTTAGAAGCACAGGAATTAGGCTATTTAGATGTCATTAAAGGCATTCTATAAAACTTGGTAGTTCAGCTTTCTTGGAGGCTCACCATGGTCAGATATTCTAAGACCCACTGCTCCTTTAACAGCCAAGAAAAGATGGCCCAACAACAGACAGAGCTCATAGGGTTCCCCCACAGGGAGCTAAGAATATTGATGAAGAAACCAGTAAACAATACAAATGCCTCCATAGTGCTATTTATATCTGGTATGTTTTAGTTCATCAATAGTAGAACAGACATTAGAAACTTTCTATGAGCAAAAGGGACTTAAATAAGAAGACAGGACCATTTGAAGACATCTTTCAGAATTGGATCTTATGAACTCAAAGGATTCAGAGCTTCTCTCCAAAGAGGTAGTAGTTACCTGCACTGATAATCTAATAGGCTGTGCACAATTTTCATTCCACTTTTAGAAGTACTCATTGTGCCTTTTTGTAACCATTTGGTTAACATGACTCTTATTAACTAGGAAAAGATAATAGCTTTCTTTATAAGTATTGAGATTGGTCATGAGCTTCACTCAGCAATCACTTGATAGTGATTATTGTGGAGTAGTGAACAAATCTCTCTCTGGAGATGTTGAATTCAAGAGCAGTGGATGGTGGGGTAGAAGGGAAGGAAAGGGCAGAATCCATGAGACTCTATGTTCCACACAAGTGCCATGAGGTATAAAGTAGAGAGGGATTTGAAAGAAGACAGTTACTAGGGGCTGGAACCATGGAAGCTAAAGCAGTGAGTAAAATAGAGGAGCTCAAAAGTTGAGAGGTATCTGTTACTGAGATGAGAATCTGTGTGAAATCATAAACATCCTTACAACAAATCTCTGCAACTTAATGTAACCTGAGGGTGTCTCCATCTTGCATTCTAAAGAGGAGCACCCATTCATGTTCAATAATATGCTATTTTTCTTAAAAATATTGATTTCGTTGTTATTTCTAAAAACAAACATTTCTACTCCTTCATTAACTGATTACTATCACTTTTGGACTGAAATTGGCTTGCACGTACGTTTCAATGTCTTTTCTTTTTTAATTTGAATTCAGGTACTGTTTATCCCAGACTAGTTTCTAGAGGTAACTGCTCGATTTAAAACTTGGCTGGATAAAGAAAAGACCTCATGCCAGGTCTGCCTCTAATCCTGATGCGCATTTATAGAGCATACTTGAGCATCTGAGAGATGCTCTGAGGAGAGCCTCAGGCAAGGAGGCAAGGAGAGCCTCAGGCAAGGAGAGCCTCAGGCAAGACTTTTTCCTAAGATCCCAAAGTTAGTTTTGTTTTAAATAGTTTTGATCCCTTCATTTACACACAATGGATTTGGAATCCACCATAATTGTAGATATGAACATTGTATCATGACTCTCTATTGCTAAAGATAAATAAGATTATGATTGTGTGAGATCATTAATGAAATAGAACATTAGTCAACATTAACAAAGAGGGTGAAGACACTATAGAAGAAAGAGCATCAGTTTTGATTTGTAAATCACTTAGCTCTAGCGCTTATTTGGCTTATGGCTCCAAGAAGTCATTTAACGTCTCTGAGCCTCAATTTCCACATTTGTTATATTGGGTTAATGATAATACAGATAAATCAATTCATGTTTATGATATTAAATAAAGGCTCTTTATCCTTTCCCATTCTTGAACTAAGTATTGAAAAGTCATGAGATTGAATTTAAAGGAAAAGACAGAAATCCTCTCATTCACTATAATCTCTGCTACTCGAAGCATGGAGAGCAAGCGTTGGCAATGACTAAGAGCTACTGAACACCACATTACCCACGGTTGTAAGTCTTTATACTCGGATTAAGGAACATGCTTCCCTGGGATCACCGAGTAATTTCCATAACTTAGCGGAATTATAAATTAAAGGCAAGCATTCAGTGCTTTCCTAACTCTGGTATAAAATTTAACTCACTGATAACAAGAAGAAGAAAGTGAGGAGAAATCTGTTTTCTTAGTTATGTATTACAATCTTTGCACATTTTTTGAGCATGACAAAATACGGGATGGTGAAGTTTCAAATATATTATAAGAAATATCTCTTATTCAGACTTTGTATGAAAATGAACATATCTTAAGTCCCAATGTTTGAATTAGCTTTAAAATATGAAACATCTGTATATTCACTGGACATAATAAGGGCCTCAAGTGATATTAATTGAATTAATTATTGCGTATTGTTGATGTCTTGGCTGTCTCTAAAAGGTTTATTTCCTTAAACATATCACTTTATTTAATGTCACTGAATATGTTGATGGGGCTGTTCAAATGTCATGTAACTGCTAGAGTCCTAGGAGAAAGCTAGCTTTCCGTGCATATTTAAGTTTCTAGTGCACTGCAAATCATCAAAAAGGAAAATCTTGCCATTAAACCATATCATCTTGGACTCTCTTACCTTGAAAAGAAGGACTGTCAAGTACAATATGAGACATAAATATCTATTTTAGAGTGTATTCTGTATTAATTGACCTAATTAGGGTTGATTGTATATAAGTGAAATCTGCCATTCTTGATTGTGGAGGGTTGAATTTTAATTACACTATCATTACATAGCTATCATCAGTAACCACTAGTGAGTACCTGCTCTGCATTAGGTAAATTTGCTTTTTGTCAGTACATGGAGAGACCCTCATGTTACAGCAGAGATTTTTCTGTATTATGCAGTTACTATGTTGACTTACAAAATGCAGTTGTAATGGCTGTACCATTTGGTATCATATAAATAGTCATTTATGTGGAGATGTATGACAGGGGTGGGAGCAGAGGGAGAATATTCTAGGCACTAAGCACTGTTTAGGAAAGTAACTTTTCTCTGTGTAGCTTTGTGGAGTAGATGAAGTAGAAACAGAAGTGGATGCATGGATATTACAGGGAGTAAGGTTTATACACGTTAACAAAGAAGATTTTCCCATTTAGCACTGCCTCTTGGAATTGTGAATTTGCCAGTGCTAGACACGATTACAAATAAGCTCAATTTTTTTTTTTCCTTTCAGGTATGTTGTAAAGCAGTAGTTTTCAAATTATTTGCAATAGGAAACAATCCTTTCAAACGGAACATTACACAAAAGCCCAATACATAAAGCAGAGAGAAACAAGAGGCCATAAGTATAAATGTATTTTATAATCAAAATGAATGATAATTACTTATTCATAAGTCAGTTGTTGGCTTGATGAGAGTCCTGATGTTGGTTTCCAGTATGTTAAAATACGGGGCTTGATATCTTTCTCTGTGTTTAGCATTTGTTTCATTGCAGACTTTTATTTAAAATTGTGAAATATGAATCAAGCATTTGAATCGTCTATGAAGCCCTGTAATATAGTTTTAATGTCAGCATTGGAGAGAAGAATCCTGCCCTGTATTGTGTGGGAGAGTGAAGCGGGAGACATGATTTACCTCTAATGTGTGTGAGGAGTGCCTAATAACTGAAAAGAAGCCTTAAGATCTTTCTGGGGTGATTATATATGGGTGAGATTATCTATCTCTCTATGTAGTTATGATTATGGTTGTGGTTATATAGTTATCAGATAAGATTTAAAAAATTTTACTTTATGTAAATTTTAATACAGTAAAATATGCAAAAACCCTTTCTCTTTCAAGAGTATGATATGCTTTTATGATGGTTGTCCAGCTCAACACTAAAAATTGCTGTTCTAGAGTTTAGCTCATCACTGCCTCGTTTCTCCAACGTCCTCCTCCCAAGCTCAGCTCTTCCCACTGCGCGCACACACACACACACACACACGCACACACACACACACACACACTTCTTATTGCTGCCCCAATTTGAGAGCTCTAATTCTACTGATTAGCTATCCATACATGAGAATTAAATTTAGAATGTTTTGATCCCTGGTAAATTTGCATGGAGGGAAATCTTGTTTTCATTATCTGAGTTGAAATTGGTTCGCTTAAGACTTTAATATACCAGAAAATCGATATTAAGAATTTGTTTTGTATAATTTTATGCCTCTTACAAATTTATAATTTTCCAGAAATCCATTGACTTTCCAATGAATGTTTCAAGATGTGATATCGTAGTTGGCATTCAAATCTGCATTGAGGAAATAAGCATGTAGGACAGCATTTAGCGATTTAGAGTTTTTAAAGAGGACTTAAATTGATTCTTTTTAATCTAAAGGAAGTGTTACAAAATTTAGCTTATTGATCAAATCATTGTTTTTTAAGTTAAACTCATTAGGCAGCATAAAATTTGAGGCTTATATGATAATCTTTCATCAATATTTTTTTCTCTATCTTTGCATACGTTAGATATTTTCTTTACATTTCGGTTAGAGATGGGAATGAAGATTTTGGGTGATAACTTCGGTTGAGCCAACCAGCAGATGAGCCCTTTTATTTACAAATTGAACTACAGAAAATTATTGATTCATTGGTCTCACCTTTATATACTTTAAAAAATATATATGATCTGATTTTTTTTTTACGATCTAGTTTTACTTTCGTTATAACTGTACAAAGTTGACATACCACTGTCGTTTGGAAATCAGGATAGTTGAAACTTCAAGCTAGAACTGGGCCAAAAACCTTAATCACAATCCATATCTAGGGCTCTTTCACTGGTTCACAACTGCCCCAGATATTTGCTGTTGTTCATCATGAATGTGGTCCGGGTTCGATTAAAAGAGGCTGAAGAGATAGCTGTAGACTTTCAAGAAGTCCCTCAAGGGGTTTTCTGTATACTCTCAAGGGATTTGGATGGGAGCTTGATGACTCTTATGCATTTGTAGTGCTTTTTCTGACGTGTAGAGGGCTGCTTAACTCATGATTTGGAACCATTATGGATGTGCTCTTCCACATCAGAAATCTGGGAGACTCTAGGAGAAAAAAACAACAAACAAACAAACAAAAATAACAAATGAGAACTTGGGAATGACATTTACTAGAGGTTCTCAAAATGTGGTTCCAGAATCGTCAGCAACAGCATCACTAGGTAACTTGTTAGAAATGCCAGTTCTTGGGCCCCACCCCAGACCTACTAAATTAGAGACTCTGGAGGTAAGTCCCAGCAATCTGTGATTCAACACACCCTCCTGATGCTATTCATGCAGGTGACAGTTTGAGAACCACTGCTGTATGTTCTTAAGCTTCAAACACTATTTAGAAACTTACTATTATTTCACAGAGAAATAAAAAGTGTAGAAAGGTATAAATTCTAAGAGATAGTAATTCTAATTGGTTTGTGAAGATTAGTTGAATAGATATCTTTTGTACTTGGTCTTTCAGAAGGAACCTTTAGATCTCAATAAAAGCTTTGTTAAGCCAGAGCTTTTTATTTTCAAAACAGTTTGCTCTATGCTCAACTATGAGACCTCAAAAAAGTGTTTTGTTCTTGCTTTTATGTTAAATTCCTTACATCTCATGACTACAGAGGGAAGACTAAATTGTGCATAGAACCTTATAAAAGAAAGTTCACAATGTTATGGAGATGGCAGGTCAATTAAGATGAAATTGTCCTGGGTCCATCAGGTCAAAGTCAGCCATTACCTGAGGTGGTGGAGAAGGCAGGGGAAAAGGTTGGGGGTATTTCAAGTCATAACAGAAAAACTATTCAATGAAGTCAGTAGGTATTTCTTGAATGCATATTATGTGCCATTGAAGTTTCTAGGCACTTCAGATATTTATCAATAAATAATAAAAGATTACAACTCTGGTAAGTTATACTATATCCAGGGAGACAGATGGTATGTAATAAACATTGTAAACAAGTAAATTATAAAATATTGATATATTGGAAATTGATGGTGTTGTGGAAGAAATTTTAAGAAGACCCCATTAAAGGGAATATGGCGGGGCAATTCCAACTAGACACGTTATGGATAATGTGTTAGGTTATATGAGATAGGCCCTCGTTTGATAGAATAGATTTATCTAGCAATTTTTAGCAATGAATGAATTTGTGAGGGTGCAGTGGCTCTCCACTTACCAGTACACCCTGAACCTGACAAATCTATTGGAATTGAACATTTGGAAACATGTAAAAAGGAAACCCAAATTTAATATTTCTTTTAATGGGAATCAAGCTGTTACAAAGAAGGAATTTTCAAAACCAACCAAACAAGCAATAACAATAAAAAAAACCCCAAGAAAGCTTGCACACGGATGAAATGAGAGAATTAACAGTTAGCAACTGGGTTAAATTGAGCAGCCTAGACCTAGTTCATTAACAGAGTTCAGAGCCAGGTGCCTCCTTTGTGTGACTCCTGGCTACTGCTGCAGAAGGTGGCTGTGTTTTAATAGGAACCTCCTTCTCTCAACAAGGCTACATAAACTGATGGATGCTAAACGGTAACTCTCAAAAAAAAGAATTCCATTCTCTGCCATTTCCCCCTTGATCTGCTCATTCCTCTCTACCACTTACTGTAGGAATTAAACTTTATATACTGATACGTAATTCATTGTTCTTTATATTGTGAATATCATTCTCTACCAGGATTGAGTTCAAGAGCATGGATCCCCATGGTGTGTCTTGTTAAGAAATGGGTAATAATGCAACAATTGCCAAGAATACTGTTTTTATGAGAGATGTTTTTAATAGCACACATTCGCGTATCATGTGAACTTTTGTGTGGACGTCTTGTAAAGATTGAAGTCTAATTTGCTTTGTTGAAGCCTAATTTGCATACAGTTATAGGTTGAATTGTGTCCCCCAAAATGATATTGAAGTCCCAACCTCCAGTTCCTCAGAATGTGACTTTAATTGGCAACATGGTTGTTGCAGATGTAATTAGTTAAGATGAGGGTGTACTGGAGTAGTGTGGTCCTTAATTCAATATGATTGGTATTATTATAAGAAAAGATAGAGACACACAGGGAAAAGATGGTCATGTGACAAAGGAAGCAGAGATTAGAGAATGAATCTACAAGCAAGGGTTTCCAAGGATTGCCAGCAAACCCCAGAAGCTAGGACGAGGCATGGAAGGATGATCCCTTAAAGATTTCAGAAGGAGCAGAGCCCTACTCACATCTTGATTTCAGACTTTAGCCCCCAAACTGTGAGACCATAAATGTCTGTTTTAAGCCACCCAGTCTGTGGTACTTTGTTATGGCAGCCCCAGAAAACTAATACACATGCTATAAACTTCAACAGTTTTAAGAACATAATTCAATGATTTTTAGTAATTTACAGAGTTGTGCAGCCATTACCACAATGCAGTTTTAGAACACTTCCATCACCCCCAAAACATTCCTCCTGTTGGTTTGCAGTCAGTTCCCGTTCCTCTTTGCCCTGAGCCCCAGTCAACTGCTAATCTGTTTTCTGTCCCCGTAGATTTGCCTTTTATGAATTTTTCATACAAATGAAATCATAAAACATAGAGTTATTTGCTTCTGGTTTCTTTCAATTAGCATACTATTTTGCGGGGGGTTCATCCATGTGGTACAGTTTTAATGTTTAACATCAAATTAATTTTCCCCAAAGGCTATCCACATGTGATGACAAACCCTGGGAAGTGCTGAATATATTTTTTGGCCAACAAGGAAGTGCTGAAAGGAGCCATGAGTTGTCTGTTATGACAGGCCTTAAAATGCTGTTGATGGGATGTCTAAGGGGATGTTATTCCAGGCCTTTATTTAATTCAGTGGTTCTCAAACTTGAATACATATCAGAATCACCTCTAGGATTGGTTAAAATGCAGAGTGCCGGGCCTCAACCCTAGAGTTTCTGATTCAGTAGGCCTCTGCTGGGGCTTGAAATTTTATACCCTTAACAAGGTCCCAGATACTGCTGCTGGTCCTTGGACCATCCTTTGAGAACGACTGCTTTAACCAAAAGCCACATCTGGTAGTGTTAAGACGCCTTTGTTTTTCATCTGCATCATGCTTCTTCTCAGTGTCTCATAAGAAGTAGGAAGATTACTGTTTCTTAACCTAGAGTCGCCTTTAGTCCAAGTACATCTTTGAAAGCTGCATTTAAGTTTTGATAACTATCATCCATGCCTTCTGTGGAATATTACATCTCCTGAGAGCTTTTGGTTTACAGGATAAAATTTAAAAATCGATCAGCTTAATGTTATCTCTGTGCTGCATGCCTTCTTGAGATCGTAGTCACTTGCCATATTTTAAGGAAGTCTCAGATCCATAAAGCTGCTGAGAATTGCCAGCAATTTTTTTCCTTTTTCACCCACCAAGCTAGATTGAGACCCAGTTTCTTAAATGCGCACAGATTGGTCGAAGTCTTCGCTGCATCGGTAATACAAAACACTTTCTTGAAATCGTCAACTCGTCATTAACTTAGCTTTGCTTGAATGTGTTTTTATCTCCTTTATTTCTGGCCTGATTGAAAGAACCACCTGAACTGCATTGTCTCTTCTATTTACTGTGTTGTGTACTCATAGCTGCTTGTGTAGATTTATTGTTATAGTAAGAGTAAATACTTAATATTAATTTAAAACATTTTACTGTCAAAGCAGATCATTTGTTCAGTAAGAGATCCAAGTTCTGTGAGGTCTGAAGCTTATGTAAAAGGAGAGGGAGGGTGTCCCCTTTTAATTAAAAGAACACAAAACTACTTTATATTTTATAAGAAAACATACAACTGCGTATTACGTGGGTACCTAGGATGAATGCAGTAATCATAACAAATCAAAGAAAAATAAAAGATCACACAATCTGGAGAAATTACTTTTACTTAGTAACGGCCTAACACACCTGTGGGTTTTTTTGTCTTTGCACTTTGGAGCTGATTACTCTTTGATGGTATCTTCTGTGACGTGGGTTTTGTAACATTTTTATACAGAGACTGGAAAGTAAATATTATCTTTTCTCTAGCATGGTTGATTGAAATTTCTTTTTTATTACAGTAGTTCAGAAGAGTTTCTTTCAGCTTCAAATCTGATTATTGACAAGGTAATGCTAGGACACAGTCCATCCGGGTACAATAAAACATGCAACTTCATCCAACTACATTCACGTTTTTTAATAGTACCGATACACATTTAGGCCTTACAAAAACATATTTATATCAATTTAATTTCATATTATTTTTATAAAGAAAGAAAAGATGTATGGTACATTTATCATTGTATATATTGTGTTATTGAGTATATTCTAGATAGGTGAGAACTTCTTTGATTAGACTTCATTAAAAACAAAATCCTCCACTTATACTTTTATACTATATATTTATCTCATGATTGGATACATTTTCTACAGATGAACTTTAACTCCATGCATTCGAATCACTTTTATTCCTTCCTCAGCTACCCATAAACTTCTGTTGCTGGGCACTGCCGGACATGTTTGTGGTGAAATGATCTCTAGCCTGGCACCTTTCACATGAAAAGTTGAGTGGGCTGGGAGTAATCTAGGATGCTGGTGGAGAGAGAAAATTTTTTCTCTCTCTCTTTCTCTTCTTATGAGGCCACAGTCCTGTAACTCTATCACCTCTTTTAACCTTCATTACCTCCCAAAGGCCTCATCTCCAAATACCATCACATTAAGGGTTCAAGATACAATGTGAGTTTTGAGGGGATACGTTCAGTTCATAGCAGCTTATGAGATGAGATATGGCATGATTAATATGGTGAGTTAGACGATATCCATCTTTCTTAGTAATAGATTGAAAGTAAATTTTGGAACCCCTAACTGTCTGACAATTTTGCTCCCTTATATACTTTCCATTTTTTCATTGTCTATAACCCACTAAAAAGATTTGCCCCCAAATACATTTTTTAAGTGCCCCTTTTTATATAGTCCCTTTTTCAGGGACTATATATATATATATATACACACACACACACACACACACACACACACAATTGAATACTACTAAGCCATAAAAAAGAACAAAAATTTGCCATTTGCAGCAACATGGATGGGCTTGGAGGGCATTATTCTAAGTGAAATAAGTCAGACAGAGAAAGACAAACACTGTATGATATAACTTATATGTGGAGTCTAAAAAAAGACAGCAAATTAGTGTATATAACAAAAAAGAAGCAGACACAGATATAGAGAACAAACCAGTGGTTACCAGTGGGGAGGGGAAATATAGGAGTGAAAAAAGACTGATTATGGGAATATATGAAATCATGTGTGTGAAACTTTTGAAATTGTAAAGTACTATAGAGTTTAAAGAATCTTTCATTCAAGAAAATGTAGAAAAATAAAATAAAACTGAACACAGGCATGTCTTATGACTAAACAATTTCATTTCTAAGTATATACCCAATAGAAAGGTGTACATATGTGTCCTAAAGGATGTGCACATTGAAAGTTCATGACAGCACTATTCAGAATAGCCCAAAGTAAACTGTGGTGTAGACGCAAGGATGTGTTGTACAACATGGGAAATACAGCCAATATTTTGTAATAACTGCAAATAGAAAGTAACCTTTAAAAATTTTTTAAAAATTTAAAGATTAAAGTGAATAAATAAATTAAAGTGCCCCTTGTTAGACTATCTAAATATTTAAGGAGATCTAACAGTTAAAATTTTACCTTGCTTACTTTTCATTTCTTAAATATTATATGGCCAAGAAATTTTTCTTAAAAAAATGTCTCAGGTGTATTATCCAATCAGAAAGAGCACATGTGCCCTCCTGAATATTATATTATGCACATGGCAGGAATCACACTATTGTCGTTACCTGTCTTTTTTAAAAAAACCTTTTATTCATTTTACAGGTCCTTATGCAGCACCTATTATATGCCAGGTGTTGTGGATTCATCTGTGAGCAAAACACACATTCTTAGCTTTGTGGAGCTATACATTCTAGTATATTTCTTTATGAAAACAAACAAAATATTGTCATTTTATTCTTGGTTAGCTAGCGTTTATCTGATGTTAAAATTAATTTAGCCTTGGATTGAAGCTTTTCATTTATACAGGCATACCTCAGAGATATTGCAAGTTCGGTTTCAGACCACCATGATAAAGAGAATATCACAAGAAAGTGAATTTTTTGGTTTCTCAGTGCATTTAAAAGTTATGTTTACACTATAACGTAGTCTATTCAGTGTGCAATGCCGTTATGTCTTTAAAAAGTACCTATCGTAATTTAAAATACTTTACTGTTAAAAATGCTAACCATCAACTGAGCCTTCAGTGAGTCGTAACCTTTTTGCTGATGGAGGGTCTTGCTTCAGTGTTGATGACTGCTGACTGATCTGGGTGCTGGTTGCTGATGGTTGGGATGGGTGTGGCAATTTCTTAAAATAAGGCAACAATGACGTTTTCCCCATCCATTGACTCTTCCTTTCCTGAACAATTTCTCTATAGCACGCATTGCTGTTGGATAGCATTTTACCCACAGTAGAACTTCTTTCAAAATGGAGTCAATCCTCTCAAACCCTGATGCTGCTTTATCAACTAAGTTTATGTCATATTCTAAATCCTTTTTTGTCATTTCAACAATCTTCACGGCATCTTCACCAGGAGTAAAGTCCAGCTCAAGAAACCACTTTCTTTGCTCATCTATAAGAAGCAACTCCTCGTCTGTGAAAGTCTTTTTCACAATATTATAGAAATTTAGTCCCATCTTCAGGCTCCACTTCTAATTCTAGTTCTTTTGCTATTTCCACCACATTTGCAGTTACTTCCTCCCTGGAGTCTTGAACCCCTCAAAGTCATCCATGAAGGTTAGAATCAACTTCTTTCAAACTCCTTTTAATGCTCATATTTTGACCTCTTCCTGTGAACCATAAATGTTCTTAATGGTATCGAGAATGGTGAATCCTTTCCAGAAGGTTTTCAATTATCTTTTCCCACATCCATCAGAAAGATCACTGTCTGTGGCAGCTATAGCCTTAGGAAGTGTATTTCTTAAATAATAAGACTTGAAAGTAGAAATTATTCCTTGATCCATGGGCTGTAGAATGGATGTTTTGTTAGCATGCATGAAAACAACATTAATCTCATTGTACATCTCCATCAGAGCTCTTGGGCGAGCAGGTGCATTTTCAGTGAGTGGTAAGATTTTGAAAGGAATCTTTTTATCTGAGCAGTAGGTCTCAATAGTGGGTGGGCTTAAAATATTCAGTAAACCATGCTGTAAACAAATGTACTGTCATGGCTTTCTTGTTCCATTTATAGGGCACAGTTAGAATAGATTGAGCATAATTCTTAAGGGCTGTAGGGCTTTCAAACTGGTAAATAAGCAGTAGCTTCAACTTAAAGTCACCAGTTGTATTAGCTCCTAGCAAGAGAGTCAGTCTGGCCTTTGAAGCTTTGAAGCCAGCTACTGACTTCTCCTCTCTAGCTATGAAAGTCCTTGATAGCATCTTCTTCCAATAGAAGGCTTTTTTCCACCTACATTGAAACTCTGTTGTTTAGCATACCTACCTTCATTAATTAGCTTAGCTAGATCTTCTGGATAACTCGCTTTAGCTTCTACATCAGCACTTGCTGCTTTACCTTGTACTTTAATGTTATGGAAATGACTTCTTTCCTTAAACTTAATGAACCAACCTCTGCTAGCTTCAAACTTTTCTTCTGTTGCTTTCTCACTTCTCTCAGCTTTCACAGGCTTAAGGAGAGCTAGGACCTTGCTCTGGATTAGGCTTTGGCTTAAGGTAATGTGCTGGTTTAATCACTAAAACTGCGTATCAGCAATAAGGCTGTTTTGCTTTCTTATCATTCTTGTGTTCACTGGAGTAGCACTTTTAACTTCCTTCAGGAACTTTTCCTTTGTATCCACAACTTGGCTGTTTGTCACAAGAGGCCTAGCTTTGGACCTGTATTGGCCTTCACATGCCTTTCTCACTAAGCTTAATCATTTCTGTCTTTTGATACAAAGTGAGAGGCATGTGAGTCCTTTCACTTGAACGCTTAGAGGTCATTGCAGGGTTATTAATGGGCTTAATTTCAGTATTGTTGTGTCTTCAGGGAATAGGGAGGCCCAAGGGGAGGGAGAAAGATGGAGGAATAGCTGGTTGGTCGAACAGTCAGAACACACACAGCATTTATTGATTAAGTTTGCCATCTTATAGGGGTGCAGTTTGTGGCGCCCCCAAACAATTATAATAGTGACATCAAAGCTCACTGATCACAGATAGCAATAACGAAGATAGTAATAATGTAAAAGTTTTAAATATTGGGAGAATTACCAAAATGTGACACAGAGACAAGAAGTGAGTAAATGCTTTTGGAAAAATGGTGCTGATAGACTTACTTGCTGGACACAAGATTGCCACAAACCTTCAATATGTAAAAAACGCAATATCAGTGAAGCGCAGTAAAACGAGGTATACCTGTAATTAAATGTAAGTCATATTTTTGCTCCTGTTTCTGGTAAAGTTAGAGTGGCTTTAAGTTGCAACAACAATCTACATTTAAATAGAAATCATTCCAGCCAGCATCAATGGCATAGCATGAAAATAACATTTTTAGAAAGGGTATTGTTCTGAATATATAACATACTATATAATCAAATGTAAAATTGTCTTAGATGTTTATATCACTTATAGAAGTAAGAGGATTTGTCACGTTAACAGTGTTGAGGATTTTGAATTAGAAAAATTAGCAATCTTGAGCCATTCCGATTGCTTTTTAAAGATTTAATTTCTAAAAGACATATTTTGCAAGATACTGAAGGTCACATGATGTAGTAATGAGACTGATTCCCAAGTCCATACACCGAGTCATGCTTCATACTGATATTAATATTCAGGGTCTGCGTTTCACAAAAGCAGAGTGTGCAACGTCAGGACACACTGGGAATCCTCCCATCTCCCCTGAACACTTTTCTCTCCTTGTATTGCTAGTGCTATACCTTTCAACAGTTAAGGACATTGGGATCAGAAAAGCATTCCTTCCTTAAATTTCATTCTTAATAAGTGGCAAAGTCAGAATTAGAATTAGATTCACAAATAATTTTACTGACAAAAGCAATTTAATGCTTAATAAAAAAGAAAATGTCGATGGTAAGGCAGAAATAAAGAAAATAGTTCTATTAAAAATATCTGTCAGGGGCTTCCCTGGTGGCGCAGTGGTTAAGAATCTGCCTGCCAATGCAGGGGACACAGGTTCGAGCCCTGGTCTGGGAAGATCCCACATGCCGTGGAGCAACTAAGCCCGTGCGCCACAACTACCGAGCCTGCGCTCTAGGTCCCGCGAGCCACAACTACTGAGCTTGAGTGCCACAACTACTGAAGCCTGCGTGCCTAGAGCCCATGCTTGGCAACAAGAGAAGCCACCGCAATGAGAAGCCTGAGCACCACAAAGAAGAGTAGCCCCCGCTCGCCGCAACTAGAGAAAGCCCACGTGCAGCAACAAAGACCCAGCCAAAAATAAATAAATTAATTTAAAAAAAATCTGTCAGGAGAGAGCCATAGAAACTGTGTCCTTAACTTCCTTTGTGCCCTTAGAAGCCTGGGAAAAAGAAAGATGTTGAATTTCACTTTTTTTTTCCTTAGAGGGCAATAGGTATATCAGCTGAGGAGAATTATGACCTCGGTAGAATGTATCATGAATGGAACTGACTTAATAGAGACCACCTTTAGCAATGTTTACAAACCACCAACGGGAGTTCTTACCTAAGATATCAGTGGAAGTCAAGGGCTTCATATACATTGGGATTAAAGCAGTTTTTCTGGATGCCCAGACAGAGAGGGTTCAAGTGTGTATAGCTTTCTGGTTATCTGGCGATCAAGAATCAATGATTAGGGCCATACCTTCAAAGGACTTTCATTTTTCTCTTGAGTTTCAAATAATAGAATATAAGTGAAAATCTTTTGCTGATAATAAAGTGCTATGCAAATGTTAATTACCGTTATTTCTCTCAACATGCTGTTTGTATAGGTTGTTTAATTGTTAACTAAAGTTGTCGTAAGACAGGGCAGTCTTTCGATGCTGTAGATTACAAACTAGAAAACAAACAGAGAAACAAACTGTGGGCCCTGGAGCAATGTTTTCCAAATGTTTAGACTTAAGAGATCAACAGAATTCAATTTCAGAATCTGGAAACTGGCATAGAGCTGCCCATTTTAAAAATTTTGTTGAGACTGTACATTTTTAAAGAGGCTCCTGTATTCATTATCAACTGCATTGCATAGGAAGGACATCATCTCAGACCTAAGAACAGACCTTTAAATGGAACATATTTAGCTTGATCGAATACTTATCCTGTTTGTCTTTACTTTTCTCGGTTTTTCTGAGGAAGCCAGGGACCTCTTTCGTGAGTTGACAGTACTGGTGTTTGGGAATCTCTGCTATTGGATCAGCTCCCTCACGGTCATGTTTACCTTAGAGCAGAGCTGCGTTTCTGGTCTTCAGGTGCATGGGGGCTCAGGCTGCTTGTGCCAGGAACAGTGCAAACCAGATGTGCTGTCAAGGCTGATGGGTAGCCAGCCCCCAGCCCGCCTTCTCATAGAGGAGGACTCTCCTCTCTGGATGTGTCTAGATGGGATCATGCCTTTTTGCTCAGAAAGTATCCCTGAATTTGTTCAGACATTCAAAAATGAACCCAGAGTTCTGCACCGTAAAGCATGGTGAAATTTTAGGGTACTTTTAACACAACGACATGGGTCTCTAACGGATTCACACTTTAACAGATGCTTTACTTTATTGAAAAGTTAGTGGTTACCAGTGGGGAGAAGGGAGGGGGCAGGGGCAAGATAGGGGTAGGGGATTAAGAGGTGCAAACTACTAAGTATAAAATAAATGAGCTATATGGATATATTGTACAGCACAGGGAACATACTCAACATTTTATAAGAACTGTAAATGGGGCATGATCTTTAAAAATTGTGAATCACCATGCTGTATACCTGAAACTTATATAGTACTGTAAATCAAGTAGACCTCAATAAATAAATAAGTAGATATGAAGGGTATCCCAAATAATGAAATGAGAAAAATATCTTGGCAAACTGATTAGGTGTGTCCCACTGATGCAGTATTTGTTGCTGGTATTCAGCTGATTTTTAGGACACACAGGTATTAATTTCTAAATAACAAACGAATGCCACTAACTCTGAGCAATAAGTTATCTATCATCTCTTCTTCTCCCTCCGGAGACTCGACCTTCTGTATCTGTTTCCTTTTTACAGGTTCTGAATTTGTTTTAAAAGTAAAACACATTATGGGTGTGTGTGTGTGTGTTAGTGCATGCATCTGTGTGTGTGTGAAATAAACCTGCCTGCCTAATGTAGAATGCCTCTTTTCAGCACCATGAACATTCTTTCAGGAGTTAGAAGCTAAGAGACAAGAGGCTAAAATAAAATACAAGCCATGTACCTTCTTACATGGCAACCCACGTAGTGAGCAGTTGAGAACTGATATTCTAAACCTGTGGTCACCATGTTGCTGTCTCCCAACCTGTGGGAAGAGAGAAAAAAGCCAGGGAGAGCCTCCCAGTCCTTTGAAAGGTAAAAGGCAGCATCTGTTCAGATTCCACTTGTCCAGATCATGGTCACATGCATTAAGTTGCAGAGAAGTCTGGGAAACGCAGTCGAGCTGGATAGACACGTGCCTGGTTGAAACTCAGAAGTTCTATCGTGAAAAGGGAGGGTGAATATTGGTGCACAACTAATAGTCAGTTACCTTCCTTCCCAAGATTAAAGTGCTTGTTGCCATTGAATATTTTGTGGTGACAACGGCTTCAAAAAATCAAAGATTAAATGGGGTGAGTGAGGGTGGCAGTATTTCTTTTGGGAGATGAGAAATACATTCATTTTTAACACTTTGATTTTAAATTGGAAATGACGTGGTATACTAAAGGAGCTCTTCTCAGCATCTTCTCCAGGGACTTTTGGAGGTTCCAGAGACCATTATCAGGGGTTCTTCAAGATCAAAGCTATTTTCATGCTAATTATAAGACATCATTTACTCTTTTTCATTCTCCTTTCTCTCAGTAGTATGCAGTGGAGATTTCCAAAGGCTATGTGATATGTGTGAAATCTTTGCTTTGAAGGATAATGGAACGTGTGCTTGTCTATTTATCTGTTTAAACACATCTCAGTTGCAATTTCTTATACATAAAAAAAAATGCTTTCTGGGGTCCTTGATAATTTTTAAGGGTATAAAGAGGTCCTATGACCAAAATGCTTGAAAATTGCTGTTTCGAAGTATAATTGCATTTTATCTTTGGACTTTAAAATCCAACCTTATTCTTTAACAGGTCATTTGATTAAACAAATGAAAAGAAATGTCATGAGAATACTTTTTATCTCAGAGTTTAGCACCTCAACTCTGGGAGAATGTGTTCATGCTGCTAAGAAAACTTTTCTTTTTACTTCACTTTTCAGCTGCACGTTTTTAGTATTTTTAGGGGCGCTCACAATCAAATCATGAACAGAAAATGACAACTGCTTTTTAACTTTTCTCCTCTTAATAAAAAAAAAATCTCCTTTTATCAGTAAGGCTAAAAGTTTATAGAGAAGTTTAAGATATTAATGGTCACTGAATCTTACCTGGTGTGTGTTGTGGAAAAAAACAAAACAAAACTTTGATATTGTATAATGACAGTTAACTTCAGAATTTTCAAGATTTGCTCCACCTGCCAAAAAGAAGCCATTCAGCCGGACATAAAGAGGTAGTTTTTTCATTTTGACCTTGGATTTCAGTCCATCAGCGGTGTTTTGTTTTTTTTTTTGCGGTACGCGGGCCTGTCACTGTTGTAGCTTCTCCTGTTGCGGAGCACAGGCTCCGGACGTGCAGGCTCAGCGGCCATGGCTCAGGGGCCCAGCCGCTCCGCGGCATGTGGGATCTTCCCGGATCGGGGCACGAACCCGCGTTCCCTGCATCGGCAGGCGGACTCTCAACCACTGCGCCACCAGGGAAGCCCATCATCAGCGGTGTTTTAAATGCTGAAATTACATTGCTAAGTGCTATCTGAGATGTTTGAGAAGAATTGTTCGCACTCTTAGAAACTGCATAATAAAGGAAATTTTGACTTTGGCTTTGATATTCCTAGCATTTCTGTACCTTAATGTTTTTGCTTTCCTTCAATAATTTCTCCTAGAGAGAATTATGAAACCATTGATTAAGAAACACAGATGTATCCATTACTAAGACTTTTGAGAGAACACTTACAAATTATTTTTTTATTTCTCTAAATTAGGGAAAGAAATTAGGACAGGCCCTGGGGAATCAGTGAAGGGTAAATATCAACCAGTGCTGTTCATTTTAAAATGAAGAGATGGGTAACAGTATATCATTTGTTGTAGGGAAAAAACCATCTTTGTCTTGCTGCTGCACCAGATTCTTAGAGCAGGAACAATAATATTTCTGTCTTGAGTTTTCCTTATTTCTTCCTCTGTTTCATCTAATTACAGTAGTTTCCCAGCTGTAGAAACAAGAACATTTTGAATTTTCCAGGATCTTACCACAGTAAAAGATGAATTTTATAATTTACGTATTACACTGAATTTTCTGTACTACACTAGTTACAGCTTCTTTTCATTCATTTACCAGTGCTGAGTATTGGGGATTCTGTGAAGTAGACATGTTAGTGTGAACATTTTATGGTGAGATTTTGGGGGTTCAGATGCATGACATTATTTGGTTTTCATAATATGATCTGTAGGTGACATGGTGCACTAGAAACAGATTCAGACTCATGGTCTGTGGACCTGGTTTGTGGTCTGGATCCCTAATAGGAAGCTGAATGTACTCGGATAAGTGATAGAACCTGCTTGTGCCTCAGTTTCTCATCTTTGACTTACTAGATGTACAACTTTGGGCAAATTACTTATTATTATTATTATTTTTTAAGAAGATGTTGGGAGTAGGAGTTTATTTATTTATTTATTTATTTTTGCTGTGTTGGGTCTTCGTTTCTGTGCGAGGGCTTTCTCTAGTTGTGGCAAGAGGGGGCCCCTCTTCATCGCGGTGCGCGGGCCTCTCACTATCGCGGCCTCTCCTGTTGCGGAGCACAGGCTCCAGACGCGCAGGCTCAGTAGTTGTGGCTCACAGGCCTAGTTGCTCCGTGGCATGTGGGATCTTCCCAGACCAGGGCTTGAAGCCGTGTCCCCTGCATTAGCAGGCAGATTCTCAACCACTGCGCCACCAGGGAAGCCCCTGGGCAAATTACTTATGTTCTCTGTGTCTCAGTTTTGTCATCTACAAAACGGGGATAGAATCATTCTTACATCACAGGGCTATTGGAAGGATTATGAGAGTTAATATATATGCAAATGTATGCATAGAACAATGCCTGGCACATAAGCATTATGAACAGGTTACACACTATTATTATTACCTATATACAGAGTGAGAAGATTTTCTTGATAATATCTGAGACTTCTTCCAGCTCTAACTTTAATTTAAGGACTAAAAAGACAAGCTCATAGTGCCATATTTTTGTGGAAAATCACTTCAACTGTGGTGTTGGCCTGAAAGCATTTGTTATAGTTCATATTATTCCATGCCCACAGCCCACCCAGATATCCCAGACTTGCCCTGTGCTCAGGGGCCACCTTCCCCTGCTCCCAGCCCCCAGGAAGCTCCTTTCCTCATAGGGACCCAGGCCTATTATGAAGGACCTGCTTCTCTCTGATTGAAGTCTCTGGTTTATGAGAAGATTTATACACAGAAGCCCACCCAAATTCTGCTCCCTTCCTGGTCCCCTCTTGTTGCCTCAAGCCAGGGTTTCCTTCAGGCTGAAAAGGCTTCCCAGAGGTCCTTCAACCCAGGGTGGGCACTGGCCCAGACTTAGGTGTCCAGACAGAAGGTTTGGGAGCCCACAACGTATTTCCATATTTAAAACTGTCGCAAGGTAACATCAAAGGCTGTCTTCAGAACCTCGTTTACTGCTTAGCTCTCTCCAGAGCCTACAGCCCACCATGCTGTGATGGAGTACATCTTTCCATAAAGGGACTTCTTTCAGCCTCACTCCCCTACTGGGATTTTAGGATCCCTTCCTCTAGGCAAAGATAAAAACACAGCAGGTGTTCCTAACAGCCCCAGAAAATTTTAATTCAGAAGTTGAGCCTCCACTCCCAGCCTAGACATTCTTTTGCCATTCTTTTGAGTTATGATACAGAGCCGTGTACCTCTTCTTTATAAAGAATCTGTGGATTCCAGAAAAGGATCTTTGCTTCAGTCTTGCATAACAAGAAGCTAATTAAAAGTGTTTACTTTTTTTTTTTTAACCAGTACAAACTGCCTTCAAGGGAAAATTTAATTTTCCATCTCCATGCAAAATTTAAAAAATAAAAAGAACTGCTAGCAGCTTTTTAAAAAAAAAATAGCTGTTGAGATTTTGTGTGTGTGTTTGTATTTATTTAGATTTACTTAACATATTTCATTCAAAATTTCGTCCGTAGTGGTTGGCTTTTGCGCATGTAAACCTACCTTCCAATCATAGATTTGTGAAGGTTTTTTTTAAAAAAAATTTAATAGCCAGAAGCCCTCTCTGTATGTTTCAGGGGAATTGAGCAGGGAAGAGGTATGGTGTGGTGGAGAGAGCATGGGATCATATACCTCGGGAAGACATTAAGATGATATAATTCCCTTAAAAAATAAAGGCCTTTAAAACACTAACTTTCGCCATATATTTTCCCCTTCTGTTAACTTCTTATTTTGAAACAATTTGAAATTTACAAAAGAGTTGCAGAAATAGTACATAGAGTTCCTTTATACCCTTCATCTTGATTCCCCGATGGTTAACATTTTATCACATTTCCTTTTCTTCTGAACTTTTTGAGAATAAATTGTAGACATGATGCCCATTATCTTTTTATTTATCCCTAATATTTTATCAAGAACATTTTTAAACATACAGAAAAATTGAATTTTGCAGTGAAAACTTCTAAACCCACAGACTAAATTCTTCCATTGACATTTTACTATACTTGTTCCATTACAAATCTCTTATCCATTTAGGTAACCATGCATGCATCCATCCACCCATTGATTTTTGAGCAGCTTTACTGCTGTATAATTTACAAACCATAAAATGTATCCATCAAATAATTTTAATTCATGGTCAGATCATAGAAAATCTTGGTGTGGTCTGGAAAATTCTAACAAAGCGGCCCATTTCTGGGCATTAGTTACTCTCATTTTGTAAGGAGGCTGATCTCAGGGAGGGACCCAAGCCTATAACCTAGGACCTGCTTCTCTCTGATTGGAGTCTCAGAAAATCACATCACCTTTTCTGAATCTTAGTTTTTGGAAATACGGAATGAAGTCATTTGACCCTTTGATGAATAAATTTCTTGTGGCTCCAAGATGCTGAAATTCTGAACTATAGGATATAGGATCCCTGGTCCTATTCCGCTGCACAGAGCAGTTCATTACACCTTTTTGTTTGCTTTCAGAATTAATCCTGATGACATCATGTGGAGCAGGTTAGCCTGAACATTTAAGGGGATAAAACTCATATGCCTTAAGGACTCTTTGAGAACAAATCATTTATCCATCGCATGTGCAGAATTCTTATGTGAAATGGAATCTTGCTGTTACTAATGCAGAAGCCTGCTGGTAAATGCTCAGACTGTACCTATTAGCCAGCTGGTGGCTGAATTCTGACTATTGAGCTGCCTAGAATTGGAATAATTAATTTTCCTGCAGAAAGTGCATTGTGTTGTAGCTTTTTGGATTTGTGACGGTAATGTGTAATCACCAGGGAATATATTTAGATTTGCAATTATACTATAGTTAGTAATTTATAGTAAAGAGATAGGAGTTTGCTAAATAGGAGGCGTAGGGCTGTGAGTTTTTCATTAATAGTTTTGTGAGCCTTGTGTAATAATACCCAAACTGTTAGCTAAGAACTGTTAGCTAAATAGTCAGTTTTTGTTCCTCTTATCTAATGAAAGCAGAACTTAAGGTGTTTACCTTGGGAGTTTTCCCATTTACTTAAAATATGACTTTATTTTCAATGAGAAGGGAGTGTTACTACCAAAGCTTATATTTTAAAGAAGTGTGATTATGAATAATAGCTTCCTAGATGTATAGTGGTGTGTTTTAAAAATATATTCTAGTAATATTGTTCTTTTTATTGGGCTTGAAGGTTATAATTCTGTTCTCTATTAAATACTCTATCTTGAATGAAAGGATATATGAATTGACTTTTAAAAATTATGCATTTTTGGATAAAAATAAGTTTTTTTAAAAGAATATTTTAACTAATACCATACATAATTTTATAAAGAGATATTCATACATGAATATGGGAATCACTCATAGATAAGCTGCAAAATCAGACATGACTAATAGAAAATCAAAAAAGTTACCAAGAAGCCTTTATCTTTAATTCAATATAGGCTTTCTTTAAACTTGGCAACGCTTTAACAAATTTGTGGTTATAATTCTTAAGAGTTGTATAACTTATGTTATTGAATTGTTCATGAAACTCTGTTGCTTACATGATTAAGAATGACTGTTTTAAAAAAGATAGATACCTTGTTTCATACTAATATTATAGGATAAAATATTATATTTATTAATAAATATGGTCTGATTAAGTCAGATCCCCGGGTTAATATGAGGGTCACAGCTGCTCATCATATAAGAATCTGATATGTTTTAGAATTCAGCTTTTTTTTTAATTTTAGGAAGTTAACTCACTGCCTATAAAATATGTAATAGAACATCCCCAATGAAATCAAGCCAGTATATTAATATTTCTGCATTAATACATAGGGATATTCCCTCTTTGTGCGATCCATAGACCATAAGTAACTTGGCGTCAGTTTGGAAATTAGTTATTAGCTAACACAGTTTGGATTAATGAACGTGTTTTTGGTTTTCAAAGTGCTTGAATTTTAGAATTACAGATAACAATTGAGGACGTACATTGAAATAACTGATGATTTCATGGTATATTTTTGGCTGAGTTCTGTAGAGCCTCTTCAAAGATGCTATTTAAACTAAGTATTATATTCTATAAACATCAAAAGTTAAATGTAAACTACTTTCAAATCGACAGTTAAAGTAAGCATGTCCCACAGCTTTTGTTCATTAATATATTTGAGTTATTGCCCTGATTTTTTCCTTTCTAAAATTCAGTTCAATTCAAACTATCTGGAATTTCCCGCAAATTTTTTATAAACTCTAGTTATTCATAAGGTGAAAAATAGCAGTATAGTAAATGAGTGTCATTATTATTTAAAATAAATGTTTGCTTCTTTTTTTCCTCTGGAGGATCTTACCTGAGATTATTTTCAACTAAATGTCTATTAAACTAAAGAAATAAACATAGATAGATATACAACAGCTTTGGGTCCAGAAATCCATATTTAGTAACTATAAAAAGGAAAAATCTGGCAGTCTTTAACAAATAGAACTGTTGGTTATTTGAAAGCACTTCTCTTTCCAAGAGTTGTGATAAACTAGGAACATAAAAATAATCCCTACAAGATTTTTTTTATTTTTATTTTTTTTGCTGTACGGCTCAGTGGCCGTGGCTCACGGGCCCAGCCGCTCCGCGGCATGTGGGATCTTCCCGGATCAGGGCACGAACCTGTGTCCCCTGCATCGGCAGGCGGACTCTCAACCACTGCGCCACCAGGGAAGCCCCCCTACAAGATTTTTATCAAAGAATAATTAAAGTTTAAATACTAAGGTAAAATAGAGGTTTTGAGATGTATTAATTTGAATATAACTCTTTTAAAGGCAAATGAACAGTATGAAAAAGATCATTCTATCTATTGAATTTAGACGAGTGTGACAGCACAGCCTTAGGTTCTGTTCTTCGCCTTTTCAGGAAAAGAAAGAAGGGAATCTTTGAAAAAAGGGACATAAATACCTGTTAAATTGTCTTTGAACACAGTTGAAGAAGGACTGTACTTATATCTATCATACTTCAAATCAGAAAGGTTTAAATAGATTTTACTTTCTATCTGTGTGAATAGGGATGCTAATTTGACTATTTTAATTGATGCATATGTCTTGTATATTGTGTATTGTATTATTAATTTATTAAAAATGAAATCAATCTCAAATAAATGTGGTAAAAAACGCATACAGAATACTTAGTGTTTGTGGATGGATAATGAATAAGTGTGGCTAAGTGACATTCTGTATAACTCTGGAATCATAAAATCACTATGTAATCTTATTCTTTTATTCCATGCAAAACTAACAATTAAAACTTCACTTATTTTTTGACTGTAAATTATTTGTACTACAATTGACAGAGAAGATAAACAATTATTAAAATTGAAATTTAGTATAATAGGTATACTTAGGCATTGAATACTCTATAATAATTGTATATAGATACTTATTTCTAGAAACACTGAAATATATGCTGCCAGGTAGAAAACATTCTAATTATTGTATGTGGAGGTGTATATGTATTCAAATAGTCTTAGAATCCCAAATTTCACTCCTTAGTACACGTGCAGGTGTACTTGCATAAGTGTTATTTATTATAGCCATGCTTATAATATCAAAATATATGAAATAGCCCCAATGACCATCTTTTGGGGATGATTAAATTAATTATGGTACATTCATACAATGGAATTCTATATAGCAATAAAAAAAAAAACTTCCTCTGTACTTAAATGTTAAATGGAAAATGCTACGTGCAGAAAATATGTTTATTATGATACCATTCGTGTAAAGAGGGAAGGTGGAAAATATATACATTTGTGTATGTATATGTGTACACATCTATATTGGCTTTTATATGAACAGAATTGCTCTGGGAGAGAAGAAAAGAAATTACAATCTTTACCTGTTAGAAAGGATGGGAACTGAACATAAACATAGAAGGGATACTTTTCACTATATGCCATTTTATACTTTTTAATGCCTACCATGTGATTGGATTATTAATATTTATTTCTACAATGAACATTTTTTAAAAGTATTGTGTCTGAACTTCCTCACTCATTCCTTCAATAAATTAGTCATTTGGAGCCTGTCTATACTGTGTCTACTGTAGTCAGGGCTGTAAAATAAGACATCCAAGGAAAATAGGTCATGCTCTCATGAGCTAATAAAAGGGAAAGATCAGCATGACTTCCAGTCTTTTAATCAAACAAAATGTGGTGAACGAATGATATTCTACAGTTTTGGCATTCTAACTGTAGGTAGTTTGCTAGGAGTTTACTTAGATTTAGAATCTGTGTAAGAGAAAAACAGAGAGCCTCTTTTGATTTAAATGATAGGTATTAAAACTGATGGTGAAGTTTATATTTCTCCATGAATATTAAAGGATTTCATTAGGATGGATAAGCTAAGAATAAACCAAACAGAAAAATTAAGAATATTAAAACATTATATGAGTTAGAGAAACTATTTTTGAAGTGCTTTTGTGCTCAGTTCTATATGGTGAATTGATCAAGTACTTGAAATACGTACATTAGTTTTATCACTTGTTGAGTCTTTTTAGATCTATATTGCAGGATATCATTGCATAAACATATTATGATTAAAAATGTCTTTGTAACTGAAACCCAACTTTTATAAGCATATTCAACATATAGAATAACTTGTCTTCTAAAGTTTTCATAATTCCTTTCATCTGTTCACCAAGGCAACTACCACAAAAGCATTTACATATGTCTCTCTTGCAAATAAAACTAATGTTGGAGCATCCAATGGAGAATTTATATAATTTGGCAATCAAGACTTTAAGAACCCTACACAAGATGTAGCATTTAGAATACTCAAAGGGACAGACTCCATTTCCTTTAAAGCCCTGTGGTAGACCCCTGGGGCTATTTAGCATTAATCATTTAAAATAAACAAAAGTATAATTTCTTTTCTAATCACAGAATAATCTTTTGGAAACAATTCTGCCCAATGCTATTGCAAAACTAGGTTGATGTTCGATATAGTATCTTCTCTTTGAATTTCAGCAAAGTATAGGATAAGAGGGAATTTGTATTGGATAACTACTTCCAGGGCTTATATATATTAGTTTTTTTTTTTCTCTGCCAATGTATAAAATAATGTATAGTCATCTTCCTATGTCTCATTCCATAAAATCTAATTTCTGCTAATAGTACATATACAGGTGCTGAGCAACCTAAATGAAACTATCAAACTGGAGACATAATGTCCTATCTAGCCATCATTTTGTTCTTCAGTATCACGTAATTTTAAAATGTGTGATTGATTGGTATATTACAGAGAATGTTAAGTGATTTCATGTGTCTATGTTATCATTATACAGCAGGATTATCGTGTATTCCAACAAAATGAATGCTCAAATAGGTGGCATTACAGTGCCTCCTCAATTAAAAAAATATACATATATGTCTAATAGAATTAAAGCCTTATTATATCTATTTACTAATAGGCACATCCACTATATGGCATAATCTTTTGGGAGCATAGAAAATATAGGTGTACCGTCCATTATTTTATATTAAACATCCTATATCCTAAGGCAGATAAGAACTACTTACATCATGTACATGTTGCATGGTTCATCTCTCTAGAAAGGGCTTATGTTTGCCCAGTTGTCCTTGACTGCTCAGATCAGGCAGGGGAGTGGAATCAGATGCCTGAGGCCTCTATGCCATGCTCCTCAATAAGAGGAGCAGTGGAGGAGACCATGCAGGTGGTACCAGAGTGTAGCAGATCCAGAGAGCAAAATCCAGGAAGGCTAGAGGCAGGTATGGATGTGGCACACAGAGCAAAGAAGGGAGAGGGGCCGGGGAGATTAAAGCAAGTGCTATTAGGAGAATTGTCTGGGCAGGGGGAAGTGGGGTAAGTTAGGGAGGATATTGAGTGATTGCCTTGTAACAGCTGGTGTTTGGTTTGGCAAGGGTGTAATGCAAGAGATGTACATTCCTGGCTATTTAAGGGCAAGGGCAGAGCAGACAAGTCTTTGCCAATGTAATGTTGATTTTTAGGCCCGGAGGGCATGCATTATTCAGGGTTCTTCAGAGAAAGAGAATCAAACAGAATGTAGATAGAGACAGAGAGAGAGAGAGAGAGAGAGAGAGAGAGAGAGAGAGAAAGATTTATTATAAGGAATTGGCTCATGTAATTCTGAAGGCTGAGAAGTCTCAAGATCTGCAGTCACCATGCTGGAGACACAGTGAGCCAATGGTGCAGATCCAGTCTGAATCCAAATGCCTGTGAACCAGGAAAGGTGATGGTATAAGTTCCAGTCTGAAAGCCAGCACACTTGTGACCCAAGGAGAGTGGATGTTTCAGTTTGGGTTTGAAGGCAGGAAAATACTGACGTTCCAACTCACTGGTCAGGCAGGAGGAATTCCCTCTTCCTTGTGGGAGGGTCAGCCTTTTTCTTCTAATCAGGCCATCGACTGATTGAAATGGGTCCACCTACATTAGGGAGGCAATCTGCTTTCCTCAGTCTACCAATTTGAATGTTAATCTCATCAGAATCACCCTTGCAGACACACCCAGAATAATGTTTGACCAAATATCTGGGCACCCCATTGCCCAGTCACGTTGACACATAAAACTAACCATGGCACGGTATCCTCATGGGGAGATCAAAGTCGTAATGAATGCCACAGATTGAATCTCCTGAAAGGACTACTTTTGCATGTGGAGAGTGTGAAGTTGCAAAAGTGAGTACTGCAAAAGCCATTGTACCTCTCTGGCTTTACTCCTCTTTTATTAGATGAGATACTGAAAGAATTCAAGAAGTTGAGGATGCCATCTAATGAGAATCTGGGCTTCCTGCCGTCTACCTTTGTGAAGACACACATTTATGAATTATAGCATAATTATTATGTTTACACATGGAGTCAAGGGTCTTTCTATATATTCCATGGTATCTGTGTTGTGAATATTCAGTATGTGTCCTATCCTCACATCATCTCTGCCTTCAGAATCTGTCCTTTGCTTTTTTATCCTTCCCCTCCTTAAGTTCCCCTAGTAAGAGATGGGATTCACAGCACCACTTTGTATTTCAAGTGCATGGCTTCACCTTATGTTTCTATTAGCCTTTCCAATTAATGAGCACTTTCACATACATTGTCTCATTTGATTACATGGTTGAACCATATGAAATTGATGATGTTTGAGCATTGTAGATTCACAAAATCAATAATTTCATATGGCTGGATATAGCATTATTAAACATATTTTGAGATATAAGAAAGTGAGTCTCAAAGCGAACGTGTTTTTGTTTTTTAAGAATTGTAGAGCTTTTAAGCAGCAGAGCTAAACTAAGCCTTATTCCTGCAACATTTCCTGACTTTCCCACATTGCCTCGATCAAACTTGTAGCCAACAAATCATTCATTTCTTATCCAATACAAGTAAATGCTAATTGAGATAGGATGAAATTAATCTGGACTTTTAATAGCTCAAAAGCTGTGAATGTCATTTTCTTTCTAACGTCTTGCTCCTAGCACAGCTTCCAGTTCTTTTTCCTCACTAATAAAGATTAAATATTGGAAACTCTAAAATCACCATAATTTGTGGGGTCACCCTTGTGTCTGAGATACCTGGATTTGCAACAGTTCTACTTTTCATATCCTACTCATAAATGTTTTTAAAATTTAGAAAGCCTTAAAAATCTTTGCTAACGAAGAATTATCATTACAACATAGAAGGTAGAAACTGCGATTTCCTTGCGATTATATTTACAATTACTCACTTCAAATTATTCACTAAACCTCTATGAGAACTTGTAGAAATCTTTGCTGAATATGAATGCATTTTGAAAAAATGAGCCCCTGAGTTATTTACAGAAATACATATTTTATTGATTTTTTAGGCTTCATTTTGAAATATCACTTAGATTGCTCCTAAAATATTGGTAAAAATAGAGACATCAAAAATTTTTAGCAAGTGCCCCAAAATAATATTGCTGAGAATTTTGGGCAAATAAAGTCCAAGTGTTTTCTCATAGAGATCTATTTTCTTACAAATAAAGCTTATGAAGGAAGCATGAAATTGAGAGCATTTTGAGGGCCTGCTGGAATTGAAGTCACTACACTCTGCTTACTCTTGAAAATCCTGCTTTTTTGATTTGTCTAAAAAATGGGGGAAAGGAATAAGTTCAAGAAGCAGCTATTACATGGTCCTGCCTGAGTTCTTTGAAGGTTATAGTGGCAGCTTGGGCTTGTAGAGTGTAAGGTCAGATATGGCCTGGTGGGTGAGGAATCAGGGGGCTGAGAAGCAGGCTGACCCTGGGCAGTAGAGATGAAGGATGTCTTCATAAGGTGCCATTGTTGTCCTTTATCATTGATTAGTAAAAATGAAAATGCCAAAATGAGTGGTGGCTTAATTGAAAATATCAACATATTTAGTACTCTTTTTTAAAATCACTTCAATCCATTAAAAAAATAATAACCATAAGAATATCAATAGAAGAAGAGGAAATGGAAGATGGAATCAAGGAAAGATAACACTTCACAAATGACTCCGTAACAAATTCATTTACAGAGCAGTTCATTCCATTTTCACCTAAATGTATCAAAAAATTTTGTTTATAAAACAGCTTTCAGCCAGAATTCACCTTAAAACTACCTTTATAATATTGAGCTTCCTGGGACAGATTGTTTGAAGGAATCCCCATAAGCTATTGTTTTGTAAATTTCTTAGTTATTCTTTCTTATTCTTAAAATAGTGGAGTAGCCATCTTTCACCTCAATGCAATTAAACATAGTAACTTAAATAACCAAGTATTACAATAAATAAGTACTGTCATTTATCTGGTACTGGACCAGGCAGGGAGAAGAAATAGAATCCAGATTCCGCTAACACCTTGGCTCATAGGAGCTCCTGGTACCTGGGAGTCCATTCTAGCAGAGGAACTTGACAAGATGCTAAACAATGAATGCTAAGTGGCATGTTGCTAACATTATTACAATTGAGGTTTCGGAGAGCAAAGTAAATTCACCACGGGTCAAAGCATTTGTTGAAGTGTTTGTGGAAAAGAGGTGGGGGTGATCTTGAGCTGCATCGTGGCTTACATCCTGTGATGTAACACTACACAACCATGGTTTTAAACAGGATTCATCTATGTTAAACTCTTTAAGGGGAAAATGACCTATTTGAAACGTCTCCAGAAAGAGGGTACAGAGGATTAGCAAAGTCTGGTTGTAAAAGGAGGCTCGACCTGGGGAGAAAGGTCTATGAGTGAGTGAGTGTGAGTGAGTTAAAAATGTGCTACCAGCAGGCTTGATCAACCCTCCTTTGTCTCTTCCTCCATTTAAAAAGTATTTCTTCTACATCCACACATCTGACAGCACAGGGAAGCCTAGTGTCAAACTAATCTGGTCTTCACTAGGAGGAAAGACTAGACAAAAATAAGGAACTTTCAAAAAGCGAAACCTGGGCAGGAAGTATACTTTGACTGCTTACTCCATCCATTGGAATCAGTGGGTCGTCAATCCATTGGGTAATACATTCTCTACCACGTGTTTTATCAGCAGGAAAACATTCCATTCCCATCACTTCTGTCTTGCTTCTTCATCCCCACCCTTATTGAACATCTTACATAAAATCATTTTACATTGTCACTCATGGGCTAACAATTTTTATAGGTCTCATTTGACTGCAAGTAAATTTAGAGATTTCTTTATTCAGCCGTTATTTGTCAAGTACCTACCATGTGTAGCTGGGCACCCAGATGTCAGGATATTCCAGCTGGTGATTTAGCTGAGATACATGAATGTGTATACATACACATATATATCTGGCTTCTTGTCCTTTTGGGAGAGAAAGCTCTTCTGGCAATTAAATACTGTCCAAAAGCTTTGTAATGGAGGAAACTTATAAAACTAAAGTAAATTTTTGAAATTTTGTCCAGATTTCAGCTTTTCGTCATCTCCTTTGTTCCTGCACTCCACCTAAGATCCTATTTACATAATTTTCCCTTTGGAGTACCTTATTAATAAGGACCTTTCTCCATTTTGCTATTTATCCTGAGATAGTAAGGTTTGGTGAAATTAATAGCTCCGGCATGCATCACCCATAGTAGACATTCTGTAGAATAAAATGTATCCTCATTTTTAAGAAATATAATTGGAAAGGAAAAGGTACCTTGTCAGACCTTGTTCTGTCTATGGAAATCAATTCAAATCATGATTATACTCCTAGTCTATTTGAGAAGAATAAAATATTCAAAACTAATGACTTCAAGCTCTTAGGCCAAACTAGACTCTTATTGGTCAGAAACAACAACAACAAAACTCCACAATGGCTCTGGAGAACAGTTTTAAATTTTCTCAACCAATACAAATACTGTTTTTGATATGAATTGAGGAAACATCATTTTCAGGGACCCTCTACTGAACTTTCCTGAAATATTAAAATAAAGATGACTGAATTACAATTTGATTATCCCTCATTGCCATTTCCATTGGGAAGATAATTAGTTTGGCATTAACCTTGAATGTGAAAAGACGCTAGGAAAGTCCAATTCCTGTGAGTGCTGTTATTTTCCAGAATATTCTTCTATAACCACTTTCTGACATTCTATGTAAGGGAAACAAACTTAAATGATTACTCACTAATAAATAATCTCGAGGGCAGATGAGAGGATAGAATGAACTGTGAAGCGTCAGTCTCTGTATTAAATTTATTTTTGTGTAGTATTGATAAAATCATACAAAGTATATAAAATATGGATACCAAACTTAAATATACACGTGGACTACTTCTTTCATTGCTTTATTTTTTAAACACTATTTAAATGCCATAATGAATATCTCTTATTGCCAAAAAAAGATGCAAAGGGTAACTGTTAAGCACACAGAATATTTCAAGAAATGCAAGTAGCCTTAAATTTTCAGTTTCTAATTGTTCTCATACTAAAATTTGGAGATACACTTAATGCTTACTAAAGCAGTGCAAAAATATAACCCTTTGTAGCAAGTTATCTTCCATTTCATTATAAAATCATGACTCTTTCCTGTGAACCACATTACATCACTGACACTGAAACCTTTTAGACTTGCATTCATATATTTTAGTATTACAATGAATTGCTTTAAATAGTTGATGCTTTAACGCACTTGATGCTTGTTATATGTCATGCTCTGTTCTAAGAACTTTCCGTATGTTAACTCTTTTTTTTTTTTGCGGAACGCGGGCCTCTCACTGCCGTGGCCTCTCCCGTTGCGGAGCACAGGCTCCGGATGCACAGGCTCAGCGGCCATGGCTCACGGGCCCAGCCGCTCCACGGCATGTGGGATCCTCCTGGACCGGGGCACGAACCCGTGTCCCCTGCATCGGCAGGCGGACTCTCAACCACTGCGCCACCAGGGAAGCCCTGTTAACTCTTTTAATCTTTGTAACATTTAATTAGATGGGTACTACCCAAATTTTCAGGGTAAACTGAGGCACGGGAGAGTTAAGTAAGTAATTTTTCTGAAGTCATACAGTGTGGCTCCAGAGCCCGTCTTCTTTAAGCACCGTGTACTAGTTTGTCACTTAATTGGACTGATTTGTCACTTAATTGGACTGATTCAGGACTGATTTTCACACTTAACCATGCATTCATGCATACGTGCAACTTATACCTTAAGTGCTAACAGATGGGTAATTATTAGACAAGGGATACTAGCTTATTCTTCTGTATCTAGATACAAGAAACATAATTTATTAAAAATAAATGTCTTTTCAAAGGCAGGTGGGGTGAGAAGAAGACAGCAACGGGTTATTTTAATACATTTATCTGTGAGCTCAGATGAAAACATACATAAATCAGTATGATAACAAAACCATTACTCATAATCTTTGCAAAAAAAAATTAGGAGAAATGCCAGGAGAATAAAGACAGGAAAAATTCTTGATATTCAAATGTCGGGGCGGGGAGTACACTATGTAAAGTGTAGACAGGTAAGTTCAGTGTCAGTTCCTTGCGAGAAACTCAAATGGAATAATAAAAACAAAAAGAAAAGTGATGATCTCCAGGGTTCTCTATGGATTCACCGAGGGTAAATCACACCAAATTACCTCATTTGACTTTTGATAGTTTTTAGTTCAATAGATCTGCTAATTGCAATGAAGGATAAGCAAGTGCATCAGAATCATCTGGTGACATTTTCAACCAATCAGTAACTGCCTTTCCCCAAACTCGGCTTCACACCCTGAGGGGTTGCACTTTTACCCTCCGCTACCATACACACACCTACCATCAGAGCATCACTATCTGAAGCTCACCCCGTTCTGCCTTACCTTCGAGAAGCACTACTTATAGTAAGAGGCTATGGATGGGAGTGAGTTGCACCTGTGAATGGTTTACAGAATAAAAAGTTGAAGAATTGGGCTTCCCTGGTGGCGCAGTGGTTAAGAGTCCGCCTGCCGCTGCAGGGGACGCGGGTTCGTGCCCCGGTCCGGGAAGATCCCACGTGCCGTGGAGTGGCTGGGCCCGTGAGCCATGGCCGCTGAGCCTGCACATCCGGAGCCTGTGCTCCGCAACGGGAGAGGCCGCAGCAGTGAGAGGCCCGCGTACTCCAAAAAAAAAAAAAAAAAAAAAAAGTTGAAGAACTGTTGAAGTAAGATGGAAAAAAATAAAAAAAACCTACTATCTCTTAAGCATATATACCTGTATGTTCCAGATAAGAATTTGGAATGCGTTTCCCTATCATGTTTTTAGGTTTGAGCACAGAGTCTAGCCTTTAGTTGGATATTCAATAAATGTTTATTGACTGAAAGAGTAAAGGAGAGAGAGAAGATATAAATATACATATATAAAAAATCATCTTAACTGTGATTCTCCTTTCCTTTATAGATGAGAAAATTGAGGCAAGTGAAAGATTAAATATCTTGTCAAAAGTCATGAAGGAAAAATATGATAATGCAATTCTCTTTCCCTCTTCTGCTTTCTCTATTTATATATACACATATAGATATGCATGTATATCTATTATATATATAACTAGAGAGTTAAATCGAGAGATAGATATACTTATAGATATATCTTTGAATAGTGCCTGACATACATAAGTACCCAATAAATATTAACTATAATTAGCTAATGCCATTAGATCATATGATGTCAAGTTTCACTTTACACTTATAAGGCTGTCATAGAAATATTATGTCTTGTTCTGGGCAGTTTGTTTTAAGAGGAACATCCATAAAATAGAATGTGACCTGCTTGGGCAATGGGTTGGTATCCACTTCCTAATCACACCGTGTGCAGGGCATACAGACCTTCGTTAAAAACTGTTACATAAATGAATGGGAGGAAGACACATGGCCACTCAGTTTTCAAGTATGTCAAGGTTGCTCATGTGGAAAACCAAAGAAACTTGGTGTTTGATAATCAGGCAGTGCAGCTATCGCAAAAGATCACGTGTGCAAGTTTCTCCGGACAGTCAGCTTATGTCTGTGTAATTATCAGTTAGTGTTTAACTTAGTGTTCCTGTTTGGACAAGAAATTATATGGTTACCCCACATAAGGTTAAATATATTGTGGTGCAGAAGAGGCACATTTAAGTTAACCATAGGACAAATGCACAAGTATTAGAGCTCTTGAAAGATGAAAGAGGCTGCCTTTCGAAATTATGAGTTGATGTTACTGGAAATATTCAATTTGATTCAGGACAATGCCTCAATGTAAGGGATGATTCATTAACTGGATTGGAAGTTAGATTAGCCATACACTGTTACATCAATTACATGTAATCTAATAGATCCCATTTCCTAAATCGCTTCTTTTGCTCTACCTGCTACTTCTCTTAAAAAACCAAAACAAACATTAACTCAGAATTTAACATTCCTATTTGTCAACTATAAATGCTCTAAATAAATCTAAATGATTTATTTACAAATAAATTAAGCTCCAGCAGAGCCTGAACACATTGGAGATTTGTACTAATATTTTGACACAGTTTTATTTTTCATAGCTGTTTAATAAAAATAGAATACATATATTTTTTGAAACAGATAATCTAATATTTTCTACTTGACTTCTTTTTCATCTCCTAATATTTTCAAGGGGGAAAATACTATGATATGTTTACTGTACCTCCTCAGACTGAATGACCTAGAAATTCATGATATAATCTGAATTAATTATTAAGCCATTTCTTTCCCTCCTACCAGTAGAGACTATTTTTAAATTTGGGGGCCATAAAGTCTTACTTGGATAATAGACCTGAATAAAACATCTATTTTATATGAATGTTTCCCCCAATATGTGTATTATTTTTTTATTCAAAACTTGCATTTGGAACTATGTCAGTTACCAGAAAAATATTTTAGGACTCAAGGTTATATTTGATGAATTTAGTGACTGTTTACAAATAATCTAGGTTTTATTTAAAAAACCGTGAGCATGCTTTCTTTTCCCCTTTTTACTGCCTTCACTGGCTTCAGTCACTGATATATTTCAGTTGGGGGAATTATTTGTTTGTAAGCTATTTATTGAGTGCCTACTATGTTCTAGTACTATGAGCTAAGCTCATACATTCTTTGAATTGTAGGAGAGTTGTGAAGTGCTTTGCTTGAAACCCCTCTTGCAGATTCTCACCCAACTGGAGAGGAATTTTCTTCGCAGTATTCCTGCATCACATGGAGCTCCCCTATTTTTACTGAGTATCTGTGTTTAACAGGCAGTGGGTACCTCCCTAGGGAGAGGCATGGCGGACTAGAGATGGTAGTGGTGAAAAGGTCCAATGCCTGTTTTAGTAGGAAAATCCCCCAGTCAGCCAAGTGCGCTTCCTTTGGAGCCCGCAATGGCTGGCCCTTAGAACAGTGTTCAAATTCACAGGCTTTGTCACCCTGCTCTATGTGGCCTCAAACTCCTTTTAAACCTCAGCTCCCATGACATCACTGACATGTACTCCATGTTCCCCGCCTTTGCTTTACAGACTGGCACTTTGCCACAGTCATACTTCGCTAGAGCCCTCACTGCTACCTGCCAACACTGATTTTCCTTCCAAATCCATTTCAAATTCTACCTTCTTTATTTGATCTCCCCAGTATATTTATTCTTTTCTTTCTTCGAAGTACTCTTGTAACACTTGGAGCTTTTCTTCTGGTGTCTTTTATGGAATTGTATATTTTATTCTAATTATCGATGTTCTTAACTAATTCTGCCCATTAACTAATACTAGCCCATTAGACTAAGGAGGCTAAGCCAGAATTGCCTTTCTGTGAGCCCACCGAAGTGGGTGCATATTGCCTTGAAAGTACCAGGAAATATCTCTTGAGTGGAAGGAATCCATCTTGGTAGTCAATGTTTATGGACTGTGTTCCCATTTACCATTCGATGACTGATACATGATTTTTTCTTTCTTGCACCTTAGTTCCCATATCTTCACATTGGTTGTATTTCTTATTCTAAAAAATGAAAGTGAGAAAAGCAATTAATATGTCATTACCATGTAGTTCAAAGGAAAAGGTAATTAAGTAAATCAACATTATATTTATTCTTTATTTCTTGTATATTCAAAACTATTTTTTAAATATAAAATATTTTTAAGCAGCACATTTCCTACATTGTTTTTCTGTTTTTTAAAGGTGACTGAAATTAGTGTTACTATTCACTTTTAATCTTGCTCCGTTGACCCAAACTATTTGAATAAGTAAGCTTCTTTGTAAAAAAAAAAAAAAAAGAAAAGAAAAGAAAATTCATAGTCTTCCGATAGCACTTTTCACATAAGTCGTCCTAGAAATGAAGGCAAGTCCTAGAGAAAAAGTTTAGTCCTAACAGAGGAGAACTTTGTGCAATTTAACCCTTGGTCTGCCAGGGTCACAGAGAGGATGGGAAGTGATGAGTGAGAGTATTATCAAGAAATAGAGGTAAGAAAGAGCACTAAGTGCATTGAAACAGGTTCTGCAAATGTTCCTTATATTTAATTTCACAGGAACCTTTGAGATTCAGCCTACTTCTTTCTACTCTTTCAGTTCGGTCAGCCTTTGTTGAATACCTACTATGTATCAGTATTTGTAACAGGCCACCTATACAGCTATGAATAAGACATCATAGTTTAATTTTGACTATTGACTACTGGTGAAGATAGACACATAAATATTTAGATACTAGCCCAGGTTCTCAGGCTACAAACTGAAAAGTGACCGTAGATTCCCCTGAATCACTTCTACTTTTGTTCTCCATCCCACCTCCATCCAGTCAGTCTTCAAGTCTTCATGGTCTTCATTCCGAATGTCTATCAAATCTGCTCTTCTTTGCTCTTGTCACTGCCTCCTTCATTCTCTCTTCACCTAACTGATCTACTTGCCAATAGGTTGAAACCCTTCCCACCTGTGCTCAGTGCTGCTGCCTGATTGGTCTTTTAAAAAATTTCTGATTATTTTCTTTTCCCTTGTTAAACCCTGTTGTAGCTCCTTTCCTTGTCCCCTGCTCCCCCATCTCATTCCCCACCCCACTCCCACCCCCAGCAAGGAGGTTTAAAGCTCCTGTTCTTTCTCTTGGTTATCTAGAGCCTCATTTCTTTCTGCCTGTCCTCTACTAATCTCTCCTCTCCCTGTATTCATTCCTTTCTTTCCTCTTGGAGTATCCAGACTCATTGTGTCAACTCACATTTTGTCCCTACTTACAAGATTGTCTTCTGATATAGTGATCAAAAAAGCTGTTCCAGTCTGGTTTTCCCTACTCCTTATGGTATAGTGGTTTCAATCCTATACCTCCCTACCTTTCTCTCAGTACTTCTCGCCTGAAGCCTTTCTCTCCTGCAGCTGTCTACTCTCAGTCTGACCCAATAATATGGCTATTGAATGAATAACTGAATAAATGAGGTGAGTCATTTACATTTTGGTGGCCCTTACCCGGGCCACTGATTTTATGAGATCAGAATTCTTCCCTTTAGATATTTCTTCATAGCGTGTTATTATAGATTTAGTGGAAGAAACTTCTTAAGTTTTAATTTTAGCTAGGTGGAGGTGAGGACAGTAGTGATGAAGGGAAGGTAGAGGTCAATTTTAAACGAAACTGACTTTCAGAAGAGCAGAGTTTGGTTCTGATCGGTGAGATTTCTAGCTTTTTTTTTGTCATCAACTTACTGAAAAATATATTTTACATCATGACACAGAATGTGTGTGTGTTTGTGTAGTCCTGGATTCGTTTATTCAATAAATATTCACCGAGCCTTCTCTGTGATCACTTATATTCAGGGGAGATAAATGATAAACAAAGGAGATATGTTATATTAGGAGATCGTGAGTGACCTTGAGATAAATTATGGTTGAAGAGTGTGTGTGTGTGTGTGTGTGTGTGTGTGTATGTGTATCACATATGTATATACATATATACAGACACATATATATTCTATACTATATGTTTATATATAATATATATCTCCTATACTTATATATTATATATACACATATGTACATACACACATATATAATTGAAAAAAGCTTTATAAAATACTTACCTTTACTATGTGATGAATTATGATATTTCTTTTCTTCTACTATTTTCTGTCTTATTTTATTTTGAAAAAATGCTGGTTGCAACTCACTGGATTGATTTCATAATACGTCAGTGCATTGAGACTTACGATCAGAAAAACACTGGTTTAGTAAGTGTAAAATGTGTCACCACAGGCAGTCAGTACCTTTTTGATTGTGTAGACAGAGACTTCAGAATATTATTATTTGCATACAATTAATGGTAGATAGCTGTAGCATGAAAAGCCCATGTTTCATCAAACTTCTCATTTAGAATCATAGGTTTAATTTCATGATCTTCATCAGTTATTAATTGTTAAAGAGTCTAAAATCTCATTTGCAATGAAATGAACATTTTCATAAGTATAATTACATGAGAAATCACTCATTCAAGTGCTATCTAAAGTTTAGATTTCCTTTCCATAGGGTAGAATTCTGACTCAACTTTTGAGATTAAGGCAATGGAAAGTTTTAAACAATGGCAGTGGCTTCTTATGGAAGACTGGAATGTGAGTCAGTTACAACTTTGACAACTGATTTATATCTACATTATGGCATGTTAAAAAGAAACGGTAAAATCTAGCTCCTTTTCATGTTCATTATAGTATCTACCATTGAAAAAGTTCACTGAGTGTATATCACCTAAAGATTAATAAGAAAAGAAGTATAGTTTCCGTACTGAAGCTACAGATATATTTCATCTTTTAAAGCACTCAGTACAGAGCCACAAATCATGTTAACATCCCGGGGAAAGTTTAAAATGTTTTGAAAATTCTAAAGCATTATGGGCGTTCCAGTTCAATCCATGATTATCAAAATTAGGATGAGACTTGTGTTTCTGTTACTGAAATAAAAACCACAGTCTAACCAATAAAGTGGATCACCAGTTATGTAGAATAAAGTAGTATTTTTGCTTTAAAGGTATTTTTAAAAATGTATTTCCTTCAGTGGAAATGTCTGGATAATACATAACTTTGTTTTTATGTTTGTACTTAGAATATTAAAGAAGCCATTATGTCATATATGGGAATGCTTTTAATTATAATAAAATAATTATGTAAGGCTAACCAAATGAACAGATGCTTTTTGATATGAATATTTAGATCTACCCTTTATGAGGTTACATAGGGCAGATTTAATTATTGATAAACCACACAGTTAATGAAATTGAACTCATGCTTATCATTTTTAAAGGTGACACATAATTGCCAGAGGAGCTGCAAACCATAATCTTCAAAATTTAGCATAATATCCAAACTGCTCAGTGAAGATACTGAGTATCCGCTTTGTTATTTTATAATCAACAAAGTATCTTTTGCTTATCTAAATGTATGATAATACCTCTCAAAAGAATAAATTACAGTGGTTTAAAGCATAAAGTGAGTTGTGTTGCTTCGGTTCCCTTATTATAGATTAAAATAGATTGTAAAACACCTCATGTGGCATTTGACTATGCACTTTAGGTTAGAATTCCAATGTCATAGGAACTTGCCAGAAATTAGAGGTTAAAATAGAGTTCCAAGTCTCTGCTCTAGATTAGAAAGTGCAAAAATGCTATTAGTAAACGAAGGAAGAAAAAAAATTCTGATGTTAAGTTCATTTATCTTCAAAGACATAGGAAAAAAAGTATTTTTCCATCATTCATTCACCACATGTCAAGATAGAAGGGGTGTGTATATATGTATGTATGTGTTGAATTTGGTTGTTTAAGAGTGTGACTGCATCTTTTTCGATGGAAATACTTGGAGTAGTGAAGGCAAGAGGGATGAGGGAAACTGCTCCTAAAAATCCATGTCTCCACAGACCCTTAACTGGGTATAATGGTGGAATTCATTCCAAATGCTTTGCCTTCCAGGTGTAACGTTTTAGCTTTAAAGCATAGACTGTCCTCCTTAGGCTTCATTTGCTATTTCATGTGTGTGTGCTAGCAATACCTTTCAAAGAAGCTGCCAGTGGCATGTAGAAACAGTGGGCAGGAAAGAGGCATACCAAAATTAAGTTGCAAATTCCACCCCCCTTCGACCCCCGTTTACTCTTTCATCCTTTATGACCAATGTCACCACCCCTTGGGCACAATCTGTAACATTTGAGAACTGCAGGTACTGCATGAAGATATAAGTAAAACAGCCACAATTATATCAGGTCGTCTGCATTAATTTCTTAGTTTGTATCTGAAACTCAGCTAAGTGATTTCTTTTGGTTATTAGGCTTAAAGGTGGAAGAGTCTGGGCCATAGGAGTGAAACAAAGGGTTAGGGAGCCTCAGAGCCAGCTGTCTGTTGAAAATATTTGTTATACAGTAACATTCATCTTAATATGCTTTATATGGAGCTTTGACATATTATTTGTCTCTTTCAATCTCTGTGATACATACACACACACACACACACACACACACACACACACACACAGATGCCATTGATGCCACTTCTGGGTTTTCAAATTTTTGGTCAAATTTTCCCTAGAAAGGCTATAGTTTTTTATATTGATTGCTTTGTCATTACTACTCAAGGAGTTCACTGTATGAACTTGCTTCTTGGCCTACCTCAGAAACCATCGCTCAGAGTATGTCCTTGGAGAAGACGTTTAGGGAAGGAGTTTGTTACCCACTCATTTCTAGGCCTCCCTTCTCTCCTCTGGTGTTTTGGATTTCCATATCTTTGGATCTCAGCTTCACAGAGAACCAGTTCTCCCTTAAAATGTAGGCTTTGCCTCCTGATCTGCGGGAGGATGTGGAAGTGATGTTTCTTTTCATTGTGGTCTATAAAATGTAGAAATTGCCTGGGTTCTAGTCAATTTGAGACAATTGGTGGGCAATTGACTAGATCACACAGCAATCTGATATGACAGTTATTGTGTCCAAAACCTCAAATGCTGTAAAACTGTCGGTCTCCTTGTACATTTATGTTCAAGGCGTAACAGACTTTATTCCCTCGTCAAGTATTTTTTGTTTGTTTGTTTGTTTTTTGTTTTTGTTTTTGCGGCACGCAGGCCTCTCACCGTCGTGGCCTCTCCCGCTGCGGAGCACAGGCTCCAGACGCGCAGGCCCAGCGGTCACGGCTCACGGGCCCAGCCGCTCCACGGCATGTGGGATCTTCCCGGACTAGGACACGAACCCGCGTCCCCCGCATCGGCAGGCGGACTCCCAACCACTGCGCCACCAGGGAAGCCCATTTTTTGTATTTTTTTGATTAGATAGTGGATTATTAGAAACTATGTCAGAACTTTAATGTTCTCTATTGACCATGCTACTGTGTTATTTTCCTAGACACAGTGAATCACTGTGTATAGCTCCTCAGAAAATATTTAAAAACTAAACTACAATGTAACAGCCCAGAAAAAAATGTAGTATTACACTGTTAGAGACTTTCTTTATGTCCAAAATCTGATATGCAAACACCAAAATGATTCAGATAAAGTTTATATGATCAGTATTGCCAAGCAGTTGAGGACATGGGTTAAGAAGTCTGGGTACAAACTCCTCTATTGTTTGCTTGGGCAAATTACTTCCGTGTACCTCAGTTTTTTTCCATATGCAAATTGGGCATAATAATAGAAACTAGCTCCTTGGGCAGTGTGGTAAGGATTAAATAAAGTGGTAAGAAAACAATGGATGACAGATAGTAAGCATTCAACCAATGGGAGCTGTAGTTATTTTCAATATTAAATACTTGTAGTCAGAGTTCCCAAATAGTGAAGGAAATACATCAGTCAATCCAGAATTTATTTTTCAAAGAAAATAATATAATTGTTTGATTTTTATTCTTTATTTATTTATTTTAAAGAAGAGAGTGTGGTACAATATCTCTTAATAAAATACTAAGAGCAAAGAAAAATGTGTTTATTGAAGCATGATACTTTTTGTTTATAAAATTAAAATACTTACCAAAGACAGAACGTTTTCCTAAACAGAGTGAAGAATCTTGTCATCGTGTTTTGCTTTCTCTTTCCTCTCGCTCATCATGTTCCTTTTTCCTCTGAACATACTTGACTTGATGATCTGTTTTCTATTCATACAATTGCTTCATTATTTACCATCTACAATTTAATAATGTATTATCCATCATGATATCAGGGGTAAGAATAAGGTCACCGATTCCCCATGCATTTCAATTTACAGACTCTGGCAAAAACAGAACACAGATTCAGATGTTTAATAACATTGTATAATTTTTGTTTACTTTAAAAATGTTCTTCGGGCATCCCTGGTGGCGCAGTGGTTGCAAGTCCGCCTGCCGATGCAGGGTACACGGGTTCGTGCCGCGGTCCGGGAAGATCCCACATGCCGCGGAGCGGCTGGGCCCGTGAGCCATGGCCGCTGAGCCTGCGCGTCCGGAGCCTGTGCTCCACAATGGGAGAGGCCACGACAGTGAGAGGCCCGCGTACCGCAAAAAAAAAAAAAATGTTCTTCAAATCTCCATTTCCTAAGAAATAAATGTAGGCCAATAAAAGTTTCCCATGTTGGAATCTGGTAGGTATGCTTCTTAGAATCTAACCCCACCAAGGTTTTCTTCCAAACTACCAAGAATCATTTTACTTATCAATCACCATCATGTGAATTATCAAATAGACTTAAAATTAGCATCATTTAATGTTATCCAAAGTTAGCGTCTTATCCTGCTAGAAAAGTACTTGATCCTCCTAAGGTCATGGCATTAATCTTTTGATTTCTATATTGATTCTTTTTGTTGAGAAGATTGATGCCATCATTTTTTATCACATTTTCCATAAGATAGTTAATGAAAAAGACATTTAATAACTGATACCAGGTGGTTTATGTATCCACCATATCTTCTGTGCCTTTTTTTCTCTTTCCCTAACCATTGTGTTTTTAATGGGTTGTTTGGGCAGCTGCCATACAAATGCTCTTACGTAGATCACATGTCATCCAGTGCAGTCACCCTAGAAAAGAAAACTCTTTATAACACCGGTTCCCCTGAAATTTCTAGAACAACACTTTATGTACAAGGACCTCAATCCATGCATTTACACAATCTGCTGTGTGACATGGGAATATTCATAGAGGGATGTTCTGAGTTACAAAGACAGGTTTCACATTGTCTCCTGACCTTCTCTCTAAGCCTGTTCATTTATTGAATCTGATCCTCAATTTCCTCATCTATAAAAAGAGGAAAAGAAAATAAAATCAGCTACTTATTAGCTCATTAGCAGTGACCAAATGAGCTAACATGAATGGTCTATGGTGCCTGGTACATAGTAACTGCATAGTAAATAGTAACTGAACTAAAGGAAATCCAAATTGGGGAGAAGCAAAATCCTGATTTCTGCCCAAGCTTTCTTGGGTATTTGAAGAAGGACCATCTCAATATGAACACATAAACATGTATGTATGTAAAAATATGTCATCTGTGTTTTAATTGCTTTTTTATTTTTACGTAAGAAATTTGTCTCTTTAGCCTTTTGAGTTTCACTTTGTTTTGTGAAACAGGTAGGAAATTGAATTAATCTCTGTCAGATAAGCTCTTCTATTCTCACCTCCTTTTCAAAACATAAATGCAGCTAATTGGCCCATTCTATAAAAATAACAATTTTTTTGTTGTTATAATAATAATTATTTTGTTGTTATAAAAATAATAATTTGAATTGTTATGTAGTTCAGAATATAAATTCTTAATTAGCAGACTATAATTAATGTGGGGGGAAGAGGATGTATTGAATATTTCAATGAAAATTTATCGGAGGTGAGCAATTATGAAATTTTTATTTTTTACCAACCAAGGGAAAGTTGGTTGTGTCTTATAATATGTGTCATTAGACCACTGATCAGTCTTTTTTTTAAATAGAAACAATTGCCTATAACTTTACATTGGGGGGAAAACACATCTGGTAGAAAAATCAACTTAGTTTCAATGTTTAAAGTTCTGGTTAGATGGCTAAATATTTTCTCAAGTTGCGAGAGTCAAAGAAACAGATTACGGAGGGTAAGAAGAAGTGTTTCTTGTTAATAACATACAATGTTAGACGGATCCTTCAAATATAACCAGTAAACGCACAGGCAAGAACCATACTAAATAATGTATCAGTCATTTCTTGAAATAACAAGTGTTCCCTTTAAAATACCATTTTATGAATACCCAGAGATTAAAGAAACACAAACCACAATTCCCACAACCAAAGAACACGTTTATGAGGTATGTAGGACTAGTCATGAACTTTCAACACCATTAACTTGCTCCCTCTTTTTTTTTCGAATCATAAGTAATTATTAACTTTAGTAAAATACCTATGATTATTCTCCAGTGTGTGATCACTTAACCAAAAGGAAATAACACATCATCATCAACTTCCACAGTTACAGTTTGTTTATTTTCTGCTGGAATGGATTGAAAGTTTTAACCTCCTTTGAATTACATTCGCTTAAACATTTTATAATAGTCTTATGCATAGAATGGGGACTGTCTAAAAGCCATACCAGAATTAAAATTATACTTAGGTCACACCAGAAGAGCACAGAGGTTACTGGGGTAACATGGAGGATAGATGGAAGTCATGAAGGAAAAGAAATCTTATTGAAAATCCAGGGATTCAACTTGACTATTTATAATGGCTTGCCAAGTTTTTACTTACTCAGTTTTTACTTAAAGAAATTTTAAAGTTGGAAGGAAGATTAGACATAGAGTCCAGGAGCTTTCAAATTCCTTCCTTTAGCTACATAAACCTTTAAAAAATTAACTTAACAAGGTCTGTGAAGGCGCTTAGGTCTGCCTATGTCATCTCTGTGTCCTCAGTGGCTAGAAAAGTTCTTGGCACAAGGAAGTGCTCAATAAATATGAATTGAAAAAATGAAGCCAATACAAGCAACATTTTTCTGGTTAGAGCACCAGCAGGAGGGCTCAGCAGCCCGCTCAGGCCCTCAAGAAGCACCTTGGACACACATGCATGGACCTCTGGGCTCTGTAATGCCGCTTGATCATCACTGACTTTGATCCTCTCATTTTACATAAAAGACAGTGGAGCTCAGGTGTTGAGAGATCCCTAGTCTCAATATATTTTTGGTACCCAGGAGGAAAAAGACATTCTAGGATATTCTGATAGGTCGTTTTGTTTTCAGAGAAATTATTCTAGGAAGACAAATTATAAAAGAGAAATGGCCTATAACCCCTTTACTGTAATCTTTATGGTTACTACACATGCCATGATAATTAATGTATTCAAAATTAATATATGATTTTCTTTTCCCAAATTATTTTGTCTTATTCTTTACATATATATTTTTCATGATATTGTAATTAAACATAGGAAATAGCTTACTGCTCATTTATTGTGAAAAAGAGATTTCTGTTTCACATAAAAATTTTAATCTTGTTCTGGTTCCTTACGGAAAAAAAATCAAAAGAATATACACACACATAAATATATTGTGGAAAAGTTAACATTTAACTTTTCTACATCTAAAGTAAGCTGGCTGACATTTATAAATATCTATTTTAATTGATTTATTTCCCTAGTCACCATTTTTTAAATTTTATTGAGCATAGAATCCAATTTTTTATCCATATATATGCACATATGTGTATATATATATATATGCATGTTGTGCCTATGTGTAAATATATACATATATATATGTGTATATGTATGCATGTATGTATCTTAGTAAAATAAATAAAAATGATAGGCATGGGGCTAGAAAAGTCATAGGTTAATAAATTGATCATAAAAAGTAATATCAATCAAGAATTGTACAGCTAAATTCTGCCCCGGTAGAAATTTCTCAGTGAAATCAATGAGCCTCACATATTCATCACAATCGGAATATCCTCAATTGTACAGGGCTTAGGAGAGAGTAGCAAAAGTGCTTTGATAAGATGTATAATTAGGGAGGCAAAGATCAAGGCTTTAAAGAGAGGGCTTAGCAAAACAGATGTCCAAGGAGCCTTGGTAAACCCAACATCTCTAATTACACTTTGGCTGGAAGAAGGTGAAAAATTCACGCCTGGCACTACTTGCGAGTCCATTTTATTCTTAAAATAACTTGACAAATTTATCATGCTTCAAATATTATAATTAACTATTCTAGGAGTTATTGAAAATATTTCAATATTAGCACCATCAACTGGAAAACATCAACGCGTGTTTAAAAATTAAGGTAGACAAGGATTTACATGTTTGAATAGTAACAAATCATTCATTATCCACACTGCATCCTTTTGAAAGAGGGCTGATTTGTATAGTGTTTTTACAACATGCAGAGTTTGAATTATGGGCATATGAGTTCAGTTGAGACATCCCCTCATCTGAGGAATGGCTTAAATGCACCAAATGTATGGCTAAGTCATCCTACTTCCTGATTTTCCTCTATTGCTTGAGACCTTGACTACATGGATTATTGTACAAGAGAAGAAAACTTCGGTATCACAGCTCTAAAACTGAATGCTTACAGTAGATAATTACAAAAGTAATGAAAAGTCTATGTTCCTTAAATGTCTTTATAAAAATCCATCTTTCAGTTTTGTAATGCTTGTGTCCTTTGGTTTTAAATACAGACTACTTCTGGTGTGTGTGTGTGTGTGTGTGTGTGTGTATGCATGTGTGTGTTTTATTAAAATGTATTTCTTACATTTATGTTTTCATAATACAGCAGAGTATTTTTATATTTTAATATAGGATTTTACTATGCCATTGTTTTATAAGATTGCTCAATTATATATTGAATACATTCCAAGTATTATCACTATGCCCTTGGTACAGAGCAGATGAGAAGTTTACTTCTGCAGAAGGGATATGCTTCATACTTTAAGATTTTCCAAACTGCTGACTTATCACACCATTCAGAAGGATGTTAAACCTTTTTTAATCATAAACTTCCATGTTGAATCTTTTCCGTAGCCAGACTTAGCATCTTTTTGAAATTTCCCAAATCAGTTAATAAGATTTTCTCTACCAAAATATATGACGTTTATTCTTCTATCTCTGAGATACATTTTGTCCAGCAGGATAGAAACCAACCATCTTAATTGTCACCACCGTGTCAACGTTGACTGATTAGCACGTTGTTCTCATTGCAACATATGGCTAGCTCATAATTAACTGAAAATAATTCAGTGGCCTTGTTTGGCTTTAAATCAAGTAAAATTCAACTTGAGGCAGCCGTGGCTGACATAATTTACGATGGTAATAATATTGCATTTTAAATCATATCAGTTCATTTCCTCTTTGGCATTTTTCTTTAGCTATAGAATGTCTCTAAACCACATCTGTGTTAGTCTAGCTCATGAGTAAACTTTTTAACTAAAGTGTGCAGAATGTGTTTTTATTTATTGAAAAGATGTTTTCAATTACCATTAAGTTCATTGTTGGTCTAATGTTAGCAGCTTAAATATTTGAAGCTGTTCTCTGGAAACCAGACACCCGTCCGAATTTTTAAAATCTAGTAGATTCTTCATTTTATTGTGGTTTTCCAAAACAACTGTTGATTACTCAAAGCAAAAGTCCCTTTGATGAGTAAAGGGTTGGTCAGAGTGCAAAGAGTGGGTTAGTAGCTATTTTCCTTGGAAATAACCAATCTCCCCACTTCCACCCATCTCCTGCCATCTTCAACCTTTACTTCATATACTGCTGACAACTGCACGTCCTTCACTTATTTATGATTTGATGAGTCAATATTGTTTTTCATCTCACTGGGCGGTATTCCTATGTGTTATCTTTTTTTCCATGTGTGATCAAAAAATGTTTATTGAACAGTCGTTTCCCTGTGCCTGTTCCTTTATTTCAGGCTATATTTGATGAATAAAAAATTCTCCCATTGTAATAGGGTGGTGATTCATTTCAAGAACGTTTTATTTCTTGCTCATGCTACATGAATAAGATGGCTCCAGGGGGAAGAGGTTGAGACTGGGTCTGTGCTCTACATAATTACTTAAGAGCCAGGCTGCCAAGGGCTCCTGTCAATGATGTGGCATTACTAGTTAACACATGCTGTCAAGGTTCACCTTAAGAAGGGGGTTCCTGTATCTTTAACTGCAGTGACCTAGAAGTGGTCCACGCCCGCTTATTCATAACTCATTTGCCAAGCTTAGTCACATGACCTCTACTTTACTTCAAGGGAGGCTAGGAATTGTCTGGGCACGTGGAATATTTCCTGAACACCACTGTCTTTGCCACAGTCATTGCATAGTTTATAATTTTATTAAAATAAACCCATAAAAATGGGATTATCCATGATAAATCTTGTGGGAGCCGTGTTTCCCAAACTTGGTTGATAATTAGCATCACTTGAGTTTTGTCCCCCCAAATAAGAATCCTTGCACATACCCCAAACCTACCAAATCAGAATCTTCTTGGTGGAACCCTTGGAATCAGGATCAGCAAGTTCCCACATGATTCTTATTCGACGGCAACTTTGGAAAACCAGTGTCAGCTTGCTTGAAAGACAGTTTCAGAGTAAAAGGAGAAGTAAATACCTCTTGCTACTGTCACACAATTGCACGTGTCACATCATAATAGAACTCTCACAAATATTTACAGCAGTATTAATTGCTAATATTTGTTGAGAACTTACCATGTCCCAGGCACTGTGCTAAAGTCCTTGATATCTAACAAGCTCACAAATTGGGCTCCATGATGACCACCACTTGACAGGTGAGGCAAATGAAGCTTTAAGAAGGCTAGGGCTTCCCTGGTGGCGCAGTGGTTGAGAGTCCGCCTGTCGATGCAGGAGACACAGGTTCGTGCCCCGGTTCGGGAGGATCCCACATGCCGCGGAGGGGCTGGGCCCGTGAGCCATGGCCGCTGAGCCTGCGCGTCTGGAGCCTGTGCTCCGCAACGGGAGAGGGCCCCAGCAGTGAGAGGCCCGCGTAACGCAAAGAAAAAGAAGGCCAAGTAAAATTTGTTCAAAGAGACAGTAAAGAGAAATTGATACGGTATAGGTTAAATAGATACAGAATCAATTTTTTTAAACATCTTTACTGGAGTACAATTGCTTTATAATAGTGTGTTAGTTTCTGCTGTATAACAAAGTGAATCAGCTATATGTGTGCATATATCCCCATATCCCCTCCCTCTTGCGTCTCACTCCCACCCTCTCTATTTTAGTATGTCTCTCCCTTTCTCTTCTTGCGCTCTCTCTCTCTCTCTCTCTCTCTCTCTCTCTCTCACACACACACACACACACACACACACACACACACAGACTTTCATCCTCAAATTAGAGACTTAGAGTGCTGGATGATTTTTCTGAATGATCCCCCTACTCTCTCCCCCAGCCCGAGTGACCGAGGCTTTTTAGTAATATTTATTAGAAGAAATACATTCTCAGAGTTAATATTCTCCAAGTTAATACTGAGTTAGTACTAACTCTTGAGTTAGTACTTGAGTACAAGAAATCTATTTTCTTTTTTTTTTCTCTTTCCACTGTCTTTCAGACATAGGTATAGCTTCTCAGAGCATACATGTGGAGAATTGCCAATATAGTGAATTTTCTCCCACTGGCCTTGTCTGATCCGAGAGCTAGCAGTGGACAAGCTAATGGGAAACTCAGTAACTAGCAACACAGCGAATATGAGGAGATTTAAGAGATTAAAATAATACATCTCAGGGGAAGAAACCGATTGCCTCATTTTAAAGTACATTTGAAACACTGTGGGCTTGACTGTAGTATTGAAATGAAGAAGATTTTCATTTCAAAAGGAGGGTTTTGTATGTCTGAATTTCACTCCCTGTTATCTGGAACTCGGTTTCACACCAGAAGCACTAAGAGCTGTTTCATTGTGAATGGAAATGCAAGATGAAGAAAGGAGAATAAAACCATCTCCTTCCTGATTTTCCTGTAAAAGTACAAAAATGATCTTTAATAAAGAAATAATAAAATGGCAGGTGTGCAGCACTTAGAGAAAAACCACATGTGTAAAGTTACACTCACATAAATAATAAATTATGGTAATGAACTTCTTAATAGCACCTGATAACCAGATGTGCAGAAAAGGAGCCAAAGCTCACCGTGAATGGCTTAACAAAAGACGTAAATCAACACATCAGTAGCCTTTATCATCACAAAGTAGTGCTTTTAAAAAAACCAAGAGCTAAGAGCTGGCCTATATATATGAAGGAGATAAATCTATTCATAAGGCATAACTAAGAGTTGGGGATTTCCAGAGAGAAAATTTAATCCTGGGATTGAGATTAAGTGATAGAATTAAAGTCTCTAGGTAACATGCGGATGGAGGGAGACTCAAGCTCTGAGCGAAGGTGTTTTGGGCAGAATGTTTTCTATCGCACTATTTGTCCTTTGTGGTTTAGAGTTAAATAACTTAAACGTTCTGCTTGTAATTTTCCTTATTCTGTAAAAAATAAAATGCATTGGGTGGAAATTTTACAAGGACTATATATATCATCTACCAGTACTCAGCTATACTTTTTAATTTCACCGTATGTATGTATGGTGAGAGAAATTTAATTTAAAAGGATGAATATTATTTCTTCTATGACAAACAAGATCTTCCCTACTTTCCATTAAATAGGAGAAATTTCAAAATGGGGATTTTAGCCTGAGGATTAGTAAAAAAAAAAAAAAAATGATAAAAGAATACTTTCTCAGCTCAGCCACTGTCTATGGAAATGAAAACCCTCAGACTGTCTAAAATTCTGCTGGACTAGGGTGTCCTGTGCTGGGGGTGTGAGTCCTACCTCGGCTGTGTTCTCAGTTCTCCAATCCTTTGTCTGATGGCTGTCTCCTGTCTCAGATTGAAAGGTGTCTTCCTGCTTCCTTGTTTCCTGTGTGAACCCTGGTTGTCTGGCTGCCTCTTGCCCTGCACCAGGGCTCCTTTCCACATAGGAGATGCTCTCCCTGACTTGTCCACCACATGCTCTAGCAATTTGCCCAGAAGGTTAAAAAAAATTTCCTCCTTCCACTTCTTTTCCCAAGGCCTCAGGCTAAAATTCCTGGGAGAAAGAGTAAAAAGAAAAAAACCTCTTTATTGGATTATAATTGCTTTACACTGGTGTGTTAGTTTCTGCTTTATAACAAAGTGAATCAGCTATACATATACATATGTTCCCATATCTCTTCCCTCTTGCGTCTCCCTCCCTATCCCACCCCTCCAGGTGGTCACAAAGCACCAAGCTGATATCCCTGTGCTATGCGGCTGCTTCCCACTAGCTATCTACCTTACGTTTGGTAGTGTATATATGTCCATGCCTCTCTCCCGCTTTGTCACAGCTTACCCTTCCCCCTCCCCATATCCTCAAGTCCATTCTCTAGTAGGTCTGTATCTTTATTCCTGTCTTACCCCTAGGTTCTTCATGACATTTTTTTTTTCTTAAATTCCATATATATGTGTTAGCATATGGTATTTGTCTTTCTCTTTCTGACTTACTTCACTCTGTATGACAGACTCTAGGTCTATCCACCTCATTACAAATAGCTCAATTTCGTTTCTTTTTATGGCTGAGTAATATTCCATTGTATATATGTGCCACATCTTTATCCATTCATCCGATGATGGATACTTAGGTTGTTTCCATCTCCGGGCTATTATAAATAGAACTGCAACCAGAGCAACCTTCAGTAAATAGCATACATCATTTTTTATGCAAATTTCCTCTTTTTCTTTGGGATTTCAACCTTATCTTTGGAGGAGTTAGTACGCCTTGACTTTCTCCACTTACGATATGGGGTCCCGTGGTGAGACTAGCCTGGATTTATAGGGAACGCACTGCTTCCTTCATTGTGTGTGCGATCTCTGTCTCTCTTGCTTCACCTCAGATTAGTAATAATTTCCTAAAATTTAAGTACAGCTAGTTCTGCTATCATGCTTATTTTGAAACCATGATTTTTTTTTTGTTCCAACATGATGGATATGTATCAGGGGGAAATTTGAATATACTGAGAATTTTGAATTTGCTTATGCAGAATTTCATCTGCTAGAAACATTCTGACCTTAATGTAGAAAGATGCATCTAGCTGAGAGGTGCCCTGTAAGAATACACAAAAAGACACCTCTCAGACCTTGACTGACTACAAAATTTGCCGGACCTGGTGAAAATATAAATATGAGACTCCCTGTTGCAAAAATTTTTTAAATGTCAAGATGACCACAGCAGAATGTTAAACCAATATGGTGCCCTTCTAAGCTTGGGTCCTGAGGGATTGCATACAGGTCACACACCCAGGAAGCTGGCCCTGCCTCAAAACCTCAGTTCGCCGCTTGTGTTAAGAGCCACATCCCATCTAATACCTCGTGTCACAACTTTCCCTCCATTTTCAGATAACCCTCCTTCCACCACATCACAGTGACTCACAAGCTGCACCCCTTCCAATAACCAGTTCTACAAACAAAATTCAGGGCTTTTTCAAAGTAAAGTGCCATAGTTATTGTAGTCTTTATTCACTGTCTAAGCCATTCAACACATGTAAACCGTGTTGCTGTTAATTGGTTTCTGTTGTTTTCTATGTGTCATTGTTGAAATGTTTGGGTGTTGTGCACCTAACTTTATTGTTTTCATAAGCCCTATAGCTTTTATCACACAATTTTGCACAGCAAGGTTTTTTTTTTTAAATACATTTGTCATGTAATAGCAAAATTGATTATAATTATGAAGAAAAGACAATTTTATTAAATATTCCTCAACACATAGATGTCTTAGTCAATTGAACAACAATAGTAGGGATGTTTTTAAGAGCTTAAAATTCTGGTGGACATATGTAGAGAAATGAAGTTTCAGTGTTGTTATCTACATTGAAGTTGCCTTGAGTAACCTGTTTTGCAACCCCTCAAATGTTCTTGAGCCACAGAGAGGTCTTGATTCCTACAGCTCTTTGAATTTCACTAAAATCAGTTTAAGGAAACTCAGACTACATTGGGATTAGGTTCTTTGATCATGTGAATGTAGCCAAGAAAATGAGAGTACATTTAATCAATTTATTGGTTGCTTGGGTTTAGGTGGGAGTACCTAGTTGGAAAGCACAGAAATAAATATGGAAAACCGAACCTTTTTAAGGGCCCATAAATCAGAACAAGAATTCATATTGCAAAAATGTCAAATGAGAAGGGGGTTTGCGCTTTCTTTAATCCTCCCCATCCTTGCGTAAAAGAGTTGCTGAAGACGTGGGGAGAAAATGTTTTATGATACTTTTAAAGATGTAATATGATTTTATTTAGGAAAGCATTAAAACACAGAAGAGCTGGATGATAACTTAGAGATTGTTTAGCTCAAGTGCCTCCGTCTACAAGTCAGGAAAGTGAAGTGAGCAGTTACGCAGCTAAGCCACAGGCTGAGATGGAACCATAGTCCAGCTCTACTGACTTAGAGTCCGTGCATTAGTAACACAGCAGTGCTGCCTCTCTGAACTTCCTCTGGGTAGGTAAGGCAAATAAATTAAGAATATAGAATGCTTTCCATATAAATTTATTCAATTCATGCAAACAGGATGCTAAGTAACATTTAGGATTTGAACCTCAGCTGTGATGTTCACATGTACGTAGGACTGGCCACCTAATTTACTGGGGTTTAGTGCAGAATAAAAATGTGGGGCTCCTTGTTGAAAAATTATTAAGAATTTCAACACAGTAACTACTGATCATTAAACGAAGCCCAGAAATTGTGTAAGTGCCAGACCTTATGCTGCCGCGCAGGTTGAACACCCTTGAACTTGACCTTGTGAACCTATACACACATATATAGAAGTCTGTTTTTGAAAAATCATTTTTATTCTCTCAGGCCCCTGACAATAAATGAGTAACTATAAACAGTCCATGATACTTTGGCTTTAAATTTATTTATTAATTTGAAAAATGGAGTATGCCTCCAGTGGGCTAGGAGTTGGAAATATGGCCGGAAATGAAATAGATCAGAGCCCATGCCTTCAGGAGCTCACAATGTTGTTTAGGAATTGTACCAAAAAGTAAGGGAACAAGTAAACTATGTAAAATATAAGATAGTGGTAAAGGGAAGACAAAAGTAGAGAACTTTGACTTGGGAACAAAGACGTATGAGAGAGCTGCCAGGGAAGACCTGACTGGGCTGATATTATTTGAGTAAATACCTGAAGGAGGCTGGGGCAAGCCCGTGGAGACCTGGGGGAAGAGCATTTCAGACAGATGAAGTAGGCGGTGCAATGGAACTGCACCAAGAGAACAGCTGGCACCCAGGGAACAAATGAGAGGATACGAGAGAGCCTCAGAATAAACCCAGGGTGCCCTGGGGACCACAGCCAGAGCATCCACACATCCTCACTCAAATGCTACCTCTCTATGTATCTAATCTTCCCTCTGCCTCTGTTTCTACTGACGTGTTTCTCCAGCTGCATTCTGTATTGTGGCTTTCCAGGTTCAGATCCATTTCAGATGGTGATGGCGCTTCAAGTTCAAATTCAGGGAGGAGAGGCGGCCTCCTCCTCCGTCATGCTCTGATCCACGTCGTCATCGCCTACTCTAGGATAAAAGGGACAGAGGACACATGGTCCACCAATATGTACCCTTTCACAGGGGCTTTAGGTGGGAGGTTTTCCTTGATACCTGTGTCAGTGTTTTTCAAATATTTCTACATGTGTTAGAGGGCCTGGGGTTGGTGCCGAGTCTTCCCAGTGCCTTTGAGATGGGATTGAATGATTGGGACCAGCTGTCTGTGGCGCATTAGTCGAATGAGCATTACATTGGGGCTGATGTAAATGGTTAAATGGAAAAGATTCCGGTCAATGACTCTATTTGGATTCTGAGCTGTGTTGAATTTTGCCTCCATGACTTTCCCATGACCAAAGGAAGGGGAGTCAGATTTCGGATAAAGATATTTAAATGAGGGCATCGATATAGGTTTTTAAGAAAATACTTTAAAGATATCATTTAGATAAGACCCAGATTTTTTTAAAAAGTATTTTCCTGTGCCTTATTGAGTCAATTTTATGATCTCATTTTAAAGTAAATGTATTCAAAGGTATTTGAAAACAGTTTTATGAAAAAGCATGGGAAACAAAGGTTGTAAGAAAAGAAAAGGAAAGAAAACCCCAGAACTCAGGGTAGAGACCATTGGCACAAAATTACTGGAAAGAAACAGAGGTAGAAGGACCAGGTAAGTCAGGCCCAATTTGCAGAAGTGTTTCCTTGTTATATGGGAAGAAGTCACTGGACTTAAAATGAGACACAAAATGGTACTTCCAGCCAGAAAAAAAAAAAGCTACTTTAAAAAGTCATCATTATTTATCACCAAGAATCCATTTACTTCAAATGACTTTTTAAGTCTGGATAGACAGTCTTTGAGTTCTGCTTAGCAAAATTGAAAGCCTTTAGGAAAAGGTTAAACACACAGTCTGTTTATGTAGATAGTAAGTCTGGTAAATATATTGAAAATTGGAACAGCATCGTTTGCTACACTTAGACATATAAGGTCTCCCACAGCATCTGGAAATTCTTATTTCTTTTTTTTTTTGTAGCCTACTATGTCTATTAGAAAGATAGATAACACATATATTTTTGAATAATCAGGCTTACAATGTTTATAAAAAAACACCATTAATAGAAACTAGCAACAAGACAGTGCATCTTTTTATTCAAAGTGTACAGAGGCTATGCCTAAGTGAGCCTCTGAAAGAGTCTAGTTTTCAGTGAAATCTATTTATTTTTAATTTTCATGACTCACAGTCGGGTCATATAGTTGCTCCTATTCAGTAGTATAAAGTTAGAAAAGATTAAATTAACTTGAAACATTATATGCTTTTTTAGACATGTAGTAGATTGTCCTGACATTAGGTTAAGATAAAACAAAACATGTTTTATGTCTACATCTAAAGACCTCAACTGGAGGCTTCCCTGGTGGCTCAGTAGTTAAGAATCCACCTGCCAGTGCAGAGGACGTGGGATCGATCCCACATGCCGCGGAGCAACTAAGCCCATGCACCACAACTACTGAGCCTGCGCTCTAGAGCCCGCATGCCACAACTATTGAAGCCCGAGCACCTAGGGCCCGTGCTCCCCAACAAGAGAAGCCACTGCAATGAGAAGCCTGTGCACCTCAAGGAAGAGTAGCCCCCGCTCGCCGCAACTAGAGAAAGCCCGCGTGCAGCAACGAAGACCCAACATAGCCAAAAAAAAAAAAAAAAAAGACCTCAACTGGTAAAATTCAATGAATTCCACTATTTAAATATAACAATAAATCAGATTTCTCTGCTCAATCCTGTACACACGAGATGGCTGCATTCATAATATGTACATGAAAGTACAATCAACCACAAATTCATAGCATTCCTCTCCCTGCACCACATTTTTTTCTTTTTTGATTGAGAAAAGAAGAGCATATGACTTTATCTCTTTACTGTGTGCCTCCTGTAGCAATGGCTAATATAGAACCTGAAGCATAAGTATCTGCTGCTATAATCTTAGGTATTTTTCCTAAACTCTATAAGCTTCACCTTTCTTATCTATAAAAATGTCAGGGATAATTGTACCTAATTCACAGGGTCATTTTGAGAAATAAATCAAATGGTGGCTAGAAGGCAGACAATATTAGGTTTGGCCATAGACAGCGCAGAATAAAAGTTAGGTTTTTTTTTTTTTTTTAATTTCTATTGGAGTAAAGTTGCTTTACAATGTTGTGTTAGTTTCTACTGTACAGCAATGTGAATCAGCTCTACGTATACATATATCCCCTCTTTTTTGGATTTCCTTCCCCTCTAGGTCACCACAGAGCACTGAGTAGGGTTCCCTGTGCTGTACAGTAGGTTCTCATTAGTTATCAGTGTTATACATAGTATCAATAGTGTATACATGTCAATCCCTATCTCCCAATTCATCCCACCCCCTTTCCCCCTTGGTATCTGTACGTTTGTTCTCTACGTCTGTGTCTATTTTTGCTTTGTAAATAAGATTATCTTTACCAATTTTTTCAGATTCCACATATATGCATTAATATACAATATTTGTTTTTCTCTTTCTGACTTACTTCACTCTGTATGACAGTCTCTAGGTCCATCCACATCTCGACAAATGACCCAATTTCGTTCCTTTTTATGCCTGAGTAATATTCCACTGTATGTACCACATCTTCTTCATCCATTCCTCTGTTGATGGACATTTAGGTTATTTCCGTGTCCTGGCTATTGTAAATAGTGCTGCAATGAACAGAAGACATACAGATGGCCAACAAATACATGAAAAAATGCTCAACATCACTAATTATTAGAGAAATGCAAATCAAAACTACAATGAAATATCACCTCACACCGGTCAGAATGGCCATCATCACAAAATCTACAAACAATAAATGCTGGAGAGGGTGTGGAGAAAAGGGAACCCTCTTGCACTGTTGGTAGGAATGTAAATAGATACAGCCACTATGGAGAGCAGTATGGAGGTTCCTTAAAAAACTAAAAACAGAACTACCATACGACCCAGCAATCCCACTACTGGGCATATACCCATAGAAAGGCATAATTTAAAAAGACACATGCTCCCCCGAAGTTAGGTATTGTTATCATTTGTATATGTCCACGATTTATTTGGTTCTTTTCAGTGATTGGACTAGTCATTGGCCTGATGGATTATGCATGTAGCACAACTTTAGTCCCTCAAGATATTTTATATTGAGACTGTCTTCTCGGTTCAGTAATTCTCAGTGGGTCCCCAGTGGAAACCAAGTGTCATAGAGACAGCATTACATAGTGAGCGAGGCCAGCTATGGGCTGATACTGCAGAACTGGTTGCTAGTTCTAGTCTTGCCATCTATATAATGAGTCAAGCGTCACATTTGAGTTGTATTTTAATTCTTTTGATAGAGGTCATTGCTAAGCACAAAATTAGGTGTTGCATAAATGTTTGCTGAGTGAATAAAAGGATCCTTCAATCAATGAAGTAATGTATAAGCTCTAAAACCTAATTTCCTTCCTACAAAAAAACATGTAGGATTTTTTCAGGAGACAGTATTTGCACTCTTAAGAAAGATCCATTTACATGGTATTAAAAATCCGAGCTTCTTGGTTTGGTCCATGCAATGAGAAAAGCTCTTTTATGTGACTGGCAATGGATCATATATATCAATAACCACAATAAAATCCCATAATAAATAAAAGCCAATATACTTTTATGTTTTTTTCCTAAAATCATATACTTGATTGTAGTATAAATTCCATCTGACTTTCTGACTTTTCTTCCTGTTATGGGCTGTGTTTTTCCCCCCATAATTTATATGTTGAAGTCCTAACCTCAACTACCTCGAAATATGAGTTTATTTGGAGACAGAGGTAATTAAGCTAAAAATGAAGTCATTAGAGTGGGTCCTAATCTAATGTGACTGGTGTCTTTACATAAGAAGAGGGTGTTCAGGCACAGAGAGGTACAGAGCAAAGACATATGTGAAGGCACAAGGAGAAGATGGCCATCTGTAAGCCAAGGAGAGAGATTCACTGAAGGAACCAACCCTGCCAGCACTTTGACCTCAGATTTCTAGCCCTAACATCTGTGAGAAAATAAATTTCTGTTGTTTAAGTCACCCAGCCTGTGGTACTTTTTTACAGCAAAATAATACACTTTCCATCCAACCGTTACTCTAAATCTAATATTTTCTAAGAAACCTTTCCTGATAACTCTGGATTTTTGGATCTTTACAGTCATCTTGTATTTTTGTTTCACTTTATGTTTTTCATGAATTTTATCTCTTCAAACTAATCACCAGTCCCAAAGGGATATAAGGGATGTCTTCCCTGCTTGCGTATGTACCCATGTGTGTGTTCTCCACAGTATCCGGCATACTTCTTCAAATATATAAGATAGTAGATGTTTGATAAATATTCAGATTGATTTTAAATACTCATATATAGGGTTTGTATTAAAGATACAAGTGATTTTCAGTGGAATAGAATGATTCACTTTGGGATTTCCTTGGGTACATACTCTCAGCAATTCTGTTTCTATATCATGATATGACTTGTTAGCAGAACTCTGCTGTAGTTGATTATTGAGTGATGTGAGAAGAGGGGAAGGGGTGAGATCCTGAAAGGGGATTTCGTGAGCCTATTGAAAATTGACATATCATCTCTGCTTCCAAAGTATTTGTCTTGTCTACCTTGATGAAAAGTTTACAGAGAAAGAAGGTACTGCAAGGTTTAAAACATGTGATTGCCTCAAATCTGATATAGAGATATGAATTTAGAAACTTACCATGTCTTTGAAAATCTTTTATCAATATCTAAAGTTTTAACATAGGCACCATTGTATATCACAGGGGTTGACAGTAGAGGTATGAGATTTGCAGTGTCTGACTCTCAACAATAATGAAGTAAGAGGAAAATGAGTGTTTTCCAAATAGCCAAGTTGTGTGTGTGTGTGTGTGTGTGTGTGCACCCATATGTGTACACTATATACAGTGATATGCAACAACCAAATCACAGCTTTCTGTTACCAACACTGTAACTTTACCTTCCTCCGAAGCAAGCATCCTTTTCCCAAACATGTCAAATTAGCCTTGAGTAAATACAAAATCATTTATATATTTCAAGCACCAAACATCAAAGAGCTATTTATGAAGATAAACATTATTGACGTTGAAAGTATTTCGGTCTGAGTTTAGATAAGCCAGAAAACAAAAATATAATAAGCTCTCCTGGTCGTATCAAGTAGGGACAAATTAGAAGTTGAGTAAAACTTGTGTTGAGATTTTTCCATAAGAATTTGGTTTTCCAAAATTGATGCCTACCAAGTTATTTTCCTTTGCCAATTTATAATTTGGCGAGTAGCTTTGCTTATCTGTTTGTTGAACTCTGTATTTAATGTGTTCTCATGGGTCAGACTTGTGAGAACTGATTACTCAGTGAATTTACATGGAGGAGTAAATGAGAATGCTACTTTGAGGTAATTGAGTTTTATAGATGAAAGACAGCTTTTTTAGTTTCAGGATCATGGGACACTGTGACTATTGTAGATTTCACATTTTCCCCCTGACCCAAGTTTCATAACTTTTCCAGATAGCTCTTTTGCCATTGAAGAGGCAAGATAGTTCCTGACTTTAACCAATACCTAAAGTTTTGTTATTTTTCCACAAAAATAAATAAAATTAAAAAACAGGAATGGAAAGAGCTGAGAGTAGGAAATAAAAGAACAGCAAATCAGGTTATGATTTACATTCCTTTGAGGATTTTAAATTCATGTTTTGAAATTTTTCAGCCTATGCTGCTGCTGATTTTTATAGTATTAGAGAGGAATTACATCCCAGGAAGTCTTTAATCAAGAGTTAGGACTGTGCAGTTGAAAGAACCCATAATTTCAAATTAATAAACATATGTTCCTCCCCACCCCCTGCTTTGCTTCCTCTGGATGTAGAAGAGTAGTTTTTAAACGAAGATGCAAATTACTATTTGTTCATGAAAACTTTAACATGCTACTTAGTTTACATTTTATAAAATGATCTGGTAATATAAACTTTGCTACAGGGGGATGCAAGGACTGCTTTCCTATTTTAATTTTTGAATTAATAAGTGTGTTCTTAAGTGTGCACTTTCTGTTTTCAGATCTGAAAGACCTTTGAAATACAGAATGGGTTTTGATATGCTTGTAATGGAATCAGGGTTTTCAGAAACCTCAGACACCCAATTATCCTTGTTCCAGACAAGACATTACCTGTCCCTTTATCGGTTTCACTGTCTCCTATCTGTCCTCCACTGAAGACCTGGTCTAATCTGGTGGGCCAAACTAACCATTTAAAAGTTGAGAATGGAAAGATAAGTTAGGAGTTTGGGATTAACACAGACACACTACTATGTATAAAAGAGGTAAACAACAAGAACCTACTGTATAGTACAGGGAACTATATTCAATATCTTATAATAACCTAAAATGCAAAAGAATCTGAAAAAGAATATATATATGTATATATAACTGAATCAGTTTGTTGTACACTTGAAACTAATACAACATTGTAAATTAACTATGACTCAATTTTTTAAAAAAATGGTTGAGAATGGCCAAGGGTCCCAATAATGGTGTCAGGCTAGGTCTTTGACCATAATCATTTATACCTCTAAACAGTTAAAGTTTGTGTTCATATGTAAGTTACAGAAAACCCTACTAAACAGTGGCTTAAAAAATTTTGATATTTTATTCTTCTCTCTTAACAAGAGGTCAGAATATTTCCAAGTCCGAGCATATATTCTGTGGGTCAAGAATGTCTGGTGGATGTGTCTGTAATTTTCTTGATTTTTACTTCATGGATACAATATGGCTGCTGAATCATTTACTATCACATTCAAGTTCCTAGAAGCAGGAAGGAGGTGTAAAACATAGTAGAAAAGGAAGGGAGAAGGAAGAAGCAACATCTATCAGGAAAACAAACACTTTCCCCCAAATTCGTAGCAGACTTTTACCTGCACTTCATTGGCCAGGACAGTGACATGTGACCACTCTGAGGCAATATGAGAAAGTGGGATTTTTCTTTCTTGTAGTAAAAAGAAGACAAAGAAAGGAGTACGAATGATCTTGCATAAGCAAAACTATAAAATCTGCCACAGACCAACCCAGAGTTTTACTACGTGAGATTAATGAAGCGTAGAGCCTAAGGAAAACTGCTTGACATCACAGTGAGCTCAGTAAGAATTCTCCCATCATGACTAATGATACTTATCCAGGGATAAGCACATGTCTATGCATATATTCAGGGGAGAATGTTGAGTTTTCTCACAAATCCGAATCTAGCTGAACTTAGCATAATGGAATTTTTTACTTAGCTCCATCTTAAGCCCCATCTTATTACCCCCAAATTGCATACAAAACCTGAAGCTGTTTTGAATTACTTATTTGTAGAAACATCCTTATTTTATGAGAAATTGATGATTTTATATTTTTATAGGCCCAGAAATTGAGGACTTTTCATAATGTGTTGACACATTATACCCAGAGTTGTCCCATGGTAGAGAAAATTTCATCATGAAATAATAAGCCTCTGGTCATTGCAAATGTCCCAGGGTTGATGTGGTAGAAATTCTCATTCAGAGTGGAGGATGGATCTCTGAAGTTCATCACAAATAGTATAAGAAATAAAGAATACCTAGAAAAATTAGACGAATTGCAAATATGGGTTCAGATCCACATCCCCAAAAAAGACCTGAGAGGTTTTGGTGCCACTGTGTACATGTTAATTCAAGTGTGCAACTTCTCTGCATTGAACGCATACTCAGAGCAACGCTGAGATCTATAGCAATCTGTCTTGCATCAGAGAAATCCCACAGTGATATCTGCCCATTGATTTTCCTGGCATGGTTTGGTGAGATTCACTCTAAGCACATTACTTCAGCTATGATATCACTGGGAAAGAACAGAACATATCTTTTCATAGTCCCACAGTTTTTTGCTCCATCCTGTAAGTGACACATGTTACCAGTTTTCTGTGGATGAGCTCCAGGACTTACGGAGCCTATGTTTTGTAGTCTTTCTGGTGCAGGAAAGAACTCCTTGCCCTTTCCCCAAGCCCCTCTCCTCTCTCTGGCCCCATTCACCCACATGGACTAGCCCTGCCTACTCAAAAAATACATGCATATCCTTCAACAAGGCTTCCAAATTTCTGGCTCCATATTACATAATTCTAGCACCTGGAGTGAACAAGAGAGAGTGTACTTATTGACAGTGTCCCAGGATGGGCTAAATGAGCAATGTTTTGAGGAAGTTAGGCTATGATGATAGAGTAGAAAGCTAGAATAATGTCAAAGTCGTTTAGTTCAAATAAATGATGGAAGCTGTTTATAAGTTATAATAACAAATGAATGATATGAGATTTTAATAAAATGCTAGTTTATAAATATAAGTAATAGTTTGTAAATAATAGATCTACATTATTCTTGAGTTTTGAGGTCAGTGAGGTATTTATTCCGCCAATGGTCAAAGCACTGTTGGGATGAAATCAACAATAAATAATGGAAAACAAAGCAATTTTAATAGTTTGTTCAATGGATATCCTTGATTGAATTTCCTTTTTTGGACCTGCTTTTCAAGCTAGTTGGGGCATTTTCAAGAAAAACAGTGTTTATAGTGGCAGAATTAACTACAAGGAAGTGTAGTAGGATATATTATCACATGTTCCTGCCTGTTACCATGTGAGGGGCAATGTTCCCCTGGGAGCATTAGACATACCCACCCTTGTTGACTTTGGAGTTGGCCTGATTCTCGTTTTGTCCAAAAGAAGTGAGAAGACAGGATATGTGCCACATCCCATCAGCAGCTTTTAGAACATTGAGTGTTTCCACCATCTCTCTTGCTCTTTCTCTGTGCTACAGAATGACATGCCATAAATTAGACCAGCTTGTTCACCCTGGTCCCCAAATGAGAAGAGAGCAGGGCAGAGTTGAAATCGTTAATTCACAGCATGAACTTGAAACATCAATAAGAAATAAGTTCATGAGTTAGATATACATTTTTATTGTTTAAGTCCCTGGGACTTTAGGGTTATTTGTTATTTCATCAAAACTGACTACTATGGAACTTTTTATGCTTTCTTATTTTAAAACTGGGTACCACCCTCACTGGACTGCTTCAAAAAGCCCAGAATAATGGTATAATTTTTCCTCTCTCTCCTCTTAGTGGAATATATCTCAACTGCTCTGAATGGAAACGTTTTACCTTATAACTTAAAGAGGACCAAGGGAATATAAAATGCTGTGTCTGTTCCTCCTTATGATGCGTGGAAATTCTTGGAGTTAAAACAGGTTTATCTATCTGGAGGGGGTGATGGGCAGGCATAGAGTAAATGCCAACGACCAAGAAGGTGATGCTAACATTTTCTTAAACAAAGATCATCTTTTTTATACTAACCCTTTGCAATATGAGAAGGAAGGATATCTATAGAATAGGTTATATACATAGTTTATTCACTTTGGGGATGTAATAAACCATTATTGACTTTTTGGACTTGAACATTATTCTGTGTGGCACATTTTATAATTGCTTGTGCTCCTTGGCAGACTATTTGAGCCTCTCATTCCCTAAAATCTTTTAAAGTAATTGCTGACTGCAGGAAAACTGATAAAACTGAATAACTAGAGGTCTCTTGCTGCGATGTTTTGCCAGAATAATTCACATAAGCGCTGTGATATAGGCCCTTTGAAACTTTCCTTACTTTCCTTTCCCCTCATACTTTTCAAGGGAAGATTTATCATCTCAGGCTACACAGGTGAAATATAGTACAGATTATTTTCGGATAGTGTCCTAAATGCAGAAGCCCCAGGTGGAGTTCTATAGGAAATGTGCTTCCTGGAGAAATGGTGAGGTTAAGCATTCGCGTCTTCTGTACAGTTGTAATTAAATAATAAGGTCCTTGCAGGCAGTGGACTTAGGAATGAATCTTTGCACTGTTTGAGAAGACTGCTAAAAGTCAACACATCTTGCCACCTGAAAGTGAAATTCTCGACCCAAAATGAATTACTAGAATAGGTTGATTTTGATTGAAGAACATTCTCTTGAAAGAAGAATGATATTCAGGCAACATGACCTCCATATGTGGCTGTCATATTAGCTATGACAAATGGGGACATTCCAGTGGTGTCCAGATTGCTCAAGTTATTTTGGATGATGCAAGACAGGTTACTCACCTTAAAAAACAGACCTTTCAAAGTTCACAAATTGCTGAGTTTTCCAAAAGAAATCCAATAACAAAGTCAACATGTAACCTTCATCTACACCATAGAAATATAATGCTGCATTTTAGCTTGTAGTTAAAATGCATCTGAGTTTGATGTTTATGAGAATGTTCTTATCACACCACTGTAAAATTGCACTGAAGTTGTCAAGGAGATCAACAAAATGCATATACTATTTAGTGATATGACATTTGGTGATATGTAACTCCCTTGGGACTAACATACTCTGTTGAGACATAACCCTTTTACAAGCTTTCAAATATTCACAACCATCAAGTTAGGTTAATTGATTAATGATGTTTCAGAGATGTAGATAATAGATTATTTATATACATGTTATATATATGTTTACATATACATGCATACATATTCATGTATATATTCAAAAGTCTAAACTTTGACAAAAGCAAAAATTTGTCATGATTACTTTTTTAGCCAATACTGTGTTTTCAATTAATTTAGTCTTTTCTTTATTTTGAAAATGTAAAAACGATTGAAAAGTTTGAATCTTATTAAAAAAGAAAATGAATAGCATTATCTGTCTTTGGACATAAAGTAACCACCTTCTTTCAGTAGCACCTGTACTCTCTTTCCAAAATACACTAGTCATTTTAGCTTAACAGCTCTAATAAGATCCTTTCATTGCCATCTGCGTCTCAGACTTGCAGGCATTTTAGGTTTTATCATGGAAACAAGTGTCAGAGTTACATTTGAACTTGATTAAAGGTGACAACAAATTATAGCTGTATACGAAAATCAACGATGACTGCTTATAACTTGAGAATGGGTTTTTAAAATGGAATCATAGAAAATGGTATAAAGTTCACTTTACATGTATAATAATGTGTCAAAATAACTGGTTAATATTTATCTAAGTTTTATTTCCCTATGATAATCATTACTTATTCCAAAAATATTTGTATAAGTTAATAGCAATATTCATCTTCTCAGTCAACACTTATTTAGCTCCCTTTTTGGAACTAAATACTAAGGATTATAGCAGAACAAAAAAAAAAAAAAGCAAAAGAACAACAAAATGATCTGCCATCATGGTGCTACATTCTAGTGAAAGTAAGAAACAATAAAGAAATAAAATATTTAAAAATTAAAGTTTGTCAGATAATTCTAGGTACATGGAGAAAAATAAAGCAAGAATGGGGGGAGAATGAAAGGGGGTAGGGGTGATATTTTCAAGTGGGCACTTAGGGAATGCCTCCCTGGAGGAGACATTGAGTACAGTATCCCAGGCTGAGAGGAGAGTAAGTGCAAAGGCCCTGAGGCAGGAGCATGCTTGGAATATTCCTTAAGCTTTAAGAACACCAGTGTGGCTAAAGTCGGGTGGGGTGACATAGTAGGAAATGGGAATCCTTGAAGAGCCTGGGAAAATCATGTAGGGCCTTGTGGAGAAATGAAGGTTTTGAAACTTTCTCCGAGAGAAGTGGGGAATTATAGCAAAGTTTCAAGAGATCCATAATGTTATATGACTTATTTTGAGAAGAGATTTTGGGGCTGGGGTCAAGAGTAGAAGCAGGGAGAGTAGTCAGGAGGCCTTGAAATAAACTAGGTAGGAGAAGGTGGTTGCTTGGCTCCTGGTGGGATCACGAAGGTAGTAGGAATGGTCATATTCTACAAATATTTGGAACTAGATTGTACAAGGTTTAGTGACAGTTTAGTTTTCCCCTGTGAAAGAAGCAGAGGAGCCATGGATGATGCCAAGTTTAAAATCATTGTCATTTTTTGGATGGCAAAGCCAGAATGAGTGATCTCTTGAAAAAAGTAATCTTATATCCCCAGGGTTTTGAAGCCGAGGGGATTTGTAGACAGAGCTCACACATTTTGCAATCTGGAATGGGAAGTTTTTCATCTTTATTTTTAGAAATTTTGCATTTTCATTAATTATGAAAGTAGACAACAAACAACTGTAGAATTAGCAGTAGCTGTAACTTTATCACCAATAGAATTCACACATATATTCATAGTACATTACATTTGCAGGTGCAAATATCTCAAAATGTCATTAACACTCATCACTACTTCCCAATAATTATTAGCAATTAGCTCTGCTGCCAGACCTTATTGTTTAATGTGTTAATAAAGAACCACATCTATCACAATTAAAAATGTCTTGATAATTTCAATTCAGCATAATTGTTTCCTTTGTAATAATATCTGTTTTATTTTAGGCATTTTTTCAGACATTATTCCGAGAAGTTGTCCATAGACTTCAGGAGAATGCCAGAAGGATCTATGGGACAAAAAAAGTTAAAAACACTTATTTTAGCGATCTGCAATAGCACACACCATTGGAGAGTATGCTAGTGCACTGTCAAAGTTACTATAGATGATGATGATAATAATAATAATTAACAATAATAAATGATGAATCATTGTGTAATTACTGTGTGCCAGGTACATTATCTGTTTTCCATAGAAAACCTATGAGGCAGAGGTTATCACCATTTTATATAGAAGAATATTGAGGCTTAGGAAGGATAACTTCCCTAAGATTATACACCTTGTAAGTAGAGATTCAAATTTATGTTTGTTTCCTAAATGTGTGCTGTTTACCAAAAAAATACATTGCTTCCTACCATGGAAGGATCAAAACTGATGATATAAAATAGCATGTAGGGACTCTGAACAAATGAAAGGTGAAGCATTCTATAGCCATTTTTTAGGGAGAAGGGACAGAATAAAAGCAGTGAAAGAAGCATTTTCCTATGACAAAGAAAATATTTTCCCTTTTTATGGGGGGGCTGTGGTGGGTGGAATTAAAATAGCATTACTTCTTTTCTGATTCTTTAAATCATGTGTGTTCTTTGTAAAGCATGTGCATCATTCACAGAGATGTAAGGAAGAGGAAAAAGGTCCACTGGGATACAGTTGATGAGGCAACCACTGTTAACATTGGACACTGTCCTTTCATATGTCTCATTTTTTTATACATACATACATATGTATACTTTTACATAAGTGGGGTTAAATAGTGCATCCTTTTTTTAGAAGGAATGTTATCTCTTTTCTCCCGTGCTGCCTTCACAATTGTATCTCATTTCTCATTCCCACACACCCAGTCTTGGGGGAAGCCATGCTATTTACCTAACACATGTCCTCCACTGCAAGGGAAAATGTGGCAAGGACACAGATGGGATTCGGGCAACTGTTGACTGAGAGTAAGTGTGGCTCAGCATAGAAGGGTGTGTGCCAGGCACGCTGCATTCAGACTGCCTGGGCTTGATGTAGGGCTCTACTGCTTATCATGCTTATTATCCACCTTTGAGCAGCATACTTAAGACATCATTTCCTCATATGGAATATTACTCAGCCATAAAAAAGGAATGAAATTGGGTCATTTGTAGAGATGTGGATGGACCTAGAATCCGTCATACAGATGAAGCAGGTCAGAAAGAGAAAAACAAATATTGTATATCAGCGCATATTTGTGGAATCTAAAAAATGACAGAGATGAACCTATTTGCAGGAATAGAGACGCAGACTTAGAGAACGGACATGCAGACACAGGTGGGGGAAGGGGAGGGTGGGATGAACTGGGAGATTAGGATTGACATATATATACTACCATGTATAAAGTAGATAGCTAGTGGGAACCTTCTGTATAGCACAGGGAGCTCAGCTCAGTGCTCTGCGATGACCTAGATGTGTGGGATGGAGGGGGGAGTGGGAGGGAGGTCCCAGAGGGAGGGGATATATGTATACATATAGATGATTCACTTCGTTGTACAGCAGAAACTAATACAACATTGTAAAGCAATTATACTCCAATAAAAAAAAATGGGGATGACAATATTATCTACCTCACTGACGGTGAGTTTTTAAAGAGTCATTGAATTAAAACTTTGTACAAGTGTGTGTGCTCAGAGTCAGAAGCTGTAATTGTTGGGCTGCTATCTTGCAGTCCTAGGTTGCTCCCTTCATCACACCAGGGCAGGTCCAAGGCACGTGTAAGTGGTTCTTGTTTAATTGGGGACGACCAGCAGGAGAACTCAAAGCCTGCCTTCCACTTGGACATATTAGTAACATTCTCTGCATTTATTTTTCAGATCTCAAAGTATATCAAGACATTGTTTAATAAACGGGTGATACAAGTCACATGACATACAGATTTGTTTTCAGGAATAAAACAGCACAATGAGTTTTATAGGGAGGGCTTAAAACACATCTAGTTGGATATTTTGATAAACTAATTTTTTCAAGTATTTAATTTTTATTTCTCTGACTAGATCCTGTTAAGAAAACCAAGATTTTAGGTCATTCCTATCTCTCACCCTTTATTTTTCGGCCTTCAGGGCTAGCCAGGGGCTATAGGGACCAAAGCCTTTCACTAATTGCTGTCAGATTGTAGTTGACTGACTAAAGGAAAAAAAAAGAAGAAAAACAAAACAGGGAAGATTGCTAGGGAAGGTTGTTTAACAGAATTTTACCATTTTTCTAAGAATTTCAGCACTAGCAGTGGCTTCATCAGCTTTAGTATATTAAGAGAAAAGCATGAGAGGTGAGATGTTACAGAATTCTAAGGAAAATATTTACTTGCCAACTAAAACAGGTTCACACCTGTTTTCACTTGATCTGTGAGCTGCACTTCAGAATAAAACATGTTTTCACTACAAACCTGGAAAATGTCAGAGAATGAACCTGGAAGGCAAGTAGGTTGGAACTATCGTCTTCATTAAAATATGAGTGGATGTTGTATCCATGGTTCTTTAGTGATTATTTTATTCTTGGGCCATATATATTCATATGCAGTGAGTTCCTTGAATTTCATGTTCATTGCTTAATATACTTATTTTTATTCATTCGCAAATTCCAGTCTCCTCACTGAACATTTAGTAAAAGCATATTCATGATTTAATGGACCTCAAACAAATCTCTTCTTAGCCTCCAAATGTTATATAATCGCCTAATGCAGCGCATCTCCAGGCCCACGAGCATGCTAGCCGAGCTTCTCCCGTACTCCAAACCCCTGGGTCTTTTCCTGAGTTGAGTATTATTCAATACATCCACATCTCCCTGCTCTCAGTGGGGCATTGAACTTCTGTCTTCAGAAAACAGGCGTTAATGATTCCTGTGTCCTTGTTCTGAGTGGCAATTTATCACTTTATGTAATCCCATCAGCTTGTAAATATGGAATATATTAGTTCTCACTAAGTACATTATCTTGTCCAGTTCCCCATTAAAGCTTACCTCCTACTTTTCAACCTGTGAGCCTTTGGAAATTAATCTGTTCTTTATTTCCTTTAGACTAAACTACTTCATTATCTTAAAAAGTTTATACCATTCAAAGTTTGGAAATTATACTTATTCTAGAAAATTTTTAAAATACCAAATAAGGTCATTCTTGAGAGTCATCACTAGAAGACATATATATATATATATATATATATATTTGTTTTTATGACTCTAATTGACCTTAATGTAGTATTTTCACTGGAATCCACTTCTTAGCCATCTAAAGAAATTATCTGCGTATGTGTCACAGCATTACTTACAACAGTGATCATTTAGAAAATAAGTACTACTTAAATACATTATGATATTTTCATATTATGTAATAGTTATGCATCCGAAGAGCAAAGTTTATGCTTTAAGGACAGTTAATGGAATAGGAAAATGTTCATTGCATTTTACTAAAATAAATAAGCAGATTATAATTTGTGTAAACAGTAGGATTACAGGATACTTTTTTAAGACTCTTTGGGTAGGCAGAGAAATTAAAAGGAATGAAATATATTGAAATAAGAACAATGGTTAACCATCGCTGTGGTGAGATTATGGGTGACTCAGATTTCGTTTTTGTTTTTCTGTATTGTGACCACGTATTATCAATACTTTTGTAATCAGGAGCAAACAAATTAATAAATAACTAGTGGCCCAGAAGCAGACATTTCTTTCCTGCATTCTTTCCCCAAATGAAGTAGTTTGGTGGAACTTAGTCAAATGCAGTCCTATTCAGTGAATCCCCTTATTAAACACACAGCCAAAATTCTTTCAGCATGCCACAGATTTCACTTGAGAACATTTCAAAGCGATAGAACAAAAGCAAAGGGTGCAATAGTGGGGTTATAGAAAGGTTGGAGGGAAGAACAAGAAATGGAAATGTACAAGGGATGTCGGGGTGGAGAGAGGGGGTAAGAATGTGAGGGGGGGTGTTGGGGGCAGGGGAGTGGGAGCACAGAAGCCGGCCTCTGGGCCAGGCCCAAAGGAAAAATTCTCACTTCAGAAATGGCTCAGAGGCTTTCTCTGAAAATATTCTGACCTTAATGTTTCATGATCAGTTCCAAGTTAAAATATGGTGAGATTCTACTGTGTTCTTTTGCTGGGTATTTTGTAGAGGACCCATCTTTTAAATTGACATGAACGCATAAAAAAAAGATTTTTAAAATTTCTGTTAGAAACACAGTAGGTGCATCTGAACCAGGGGTTACATAGTTGGTTATGTACCAAAATTCCTTCCAGCTAAAAGAGAAGAAATAAGAACCATTATTCCTAAACTGATAGAAAATCTCTGTGCCTTTGGCAAAGGGGAGACAACCTTGGAGAAGATTTTTGTCTTTTTTAATAACCCAAGAAGTGATCATTTCTCTGTTAACACTTGGACACCAGGTCTGCCCAACAAGGAACAAGGAAGGCTCTTTGGTCATATGGCTCAGATCCCATCTTGCTCTGCCGTGTTTTAGAATGTCCCCATTTACTGCCTATCACCCTTCCCTTTCCAGGGAAAATAATATGCTCTTCATAGCTATATGTTTACAGTGTAGGAAACATCATTTATTTCTCAATTCAGAGCATGTCTGGACTTATAATCAGTTGCTGGAAAGTAAAGAATGGTCTGTTTTATTTCGAATAGGCCTTGGATAAATGAGAGCAAGAGGTGTATCTTTCTATTCTTCAGAGTCTAACATGACAGGTTTTTTTTCTATTTATTTATTTTTGGCTGCGTTGGGTCTTGCCGCACGCGGGCTTTCTCTAGTCGCCGCGAGCAGGGGCTACTCTTCGTTGCGGTGCGCAGACTTCTCATTGCGGTGGCTTCTCTTGCTGCAGAGCACAGGCTCTAGGTGCACGGGCTTCAGTAGTTGCAGCTCGCGGGCTCAGTAGTTGTGGCACACGGGCTTAGTTGCTCTGCGGCATGTGGGATCTTCCCGGACCAGGGCTTGAACCTGTGTCCCCTACATTGTCAGACGGATTCTTAACCACTGTGCCACCAGCGAAGTCCCACATGACAGTTTTTTATCATCACACTAAGCACACATCTGCTAGCCATTTAAAAGAAAAAAAAATACTACAGAGGACTAATCTGGTCCCCACTATCCTCAAATACACACAGTTACAGAAGGGAAGGCGCTCTAGTATATGAAGGAAATCATTTCCGTTGGAATGGCATTCCCTTTAGACATTTTAACATCATTTTTAGTTTTAAAAGAGTCTGCAAATTTATAAGCACAAAAACCAATTTTTGAGGGGCAGCTCCCTCTATTACTAGCATAGAATTCAGGGGTAAAAAGAGAGCCAAATCGTGAACTATAGAGATATTCCTCTTGTCACATCAAATGATATGACCAAATAAAATGGCTTGTGAATTTACTGAAGATCATTAATCAAATTGATTAATGACCTGAGGTAATGTGCTTGGATTTAGTAAAAGTTGTTGAAAAGGTAATCCCAAACTATGTTTTTAGTTTATATTCTGTTTTTTCATTAATAAGTGTAAACTGAAGACAGTTTCCACATTGGAAGAGTGAACGCTGTGGATTGTTTGTAAACTAGCCAACAATGTACTTTAGTCGGTTTTTCTTGGCAAATTTTTGCTTAATGTCATCCATTGCCAGAAATCTGTTCCATAATGATGTCATCAACAGTTTGGGATGAGAAAAAGCTAAAAGAATGCAGATGGGAAAGTAATTCCTGCATGTTTTATTAACCATATGTGTTTTTCCCTTCTGATTTTTCCTTATTAGGCTATCAAACTAAAATTCTCATTTGAATCTGGTAGTCCTTTAAGTTTATTTTCATCCCCCCCCATAATGAATGATAATGATGATATTTTCTTGTTGAGTGTTTCATTAAAATATTAATTAGGCCCTATAACTTGTGAGAAACTTGTTATCATTATAATTTTAGATGGAACCCATTATAATTTTAGATAGAAGTGCCAGGAGGTTGTATCCCTAGCATCCTGTATTATGATGTTGAGAGAGTGAGGAAATAATGAGGCTTTTTGGTTACCTGTTATCATGACGTGAAAAAAAATTACAGCAAACAAAACTTGCCCTTGAAAAACAAAGTAATAGTGAAATCTTCCTTGCTATCATAGCATTTATGGTACAACACAAGGCTAATACCATGTCAACGTAAGTGTATGTGAGACCCCCATTAAAAAGTATTCAGTTACCCTAGAGACCCACTGACTCATAGATTCTCTGTGACATTAGTGGGGTTATCAAGATATGGCCTTGGAATTTCTTTGACTATCCATCTACGTTTAATAAGCTGAACTATCTTTAAATACCACGTGTTGGAGTGAAAAAAACTGGGTTATGTGCCCCAATATACGCAAAGTTATATTTTATATGTCATTCAAGCATTTATTTCTTTAAGGTTGAAAAATATTCTTACGTGAATAAATGTGATTATAAAATGGATGTTTCTTCAATGAATGTTTATTATGCACCTCTTGTGGGCAAGGATAGGCTGCCCTTAGTTGTGTCTTCATTGAGGTTGATGTCTGGAAGGGATATAAGACAAGTGTTGAAATGTCTATGGTACAAGGTAGAAAGTGGTGAGTTTTGTGAGAAATTTAAAGAAAACAGAAGGAGCTATGGTTATTCATGAGAAGGAGATGGGGAACTTAGCTGGGGAAGGTTATTATTAGGAACTCACCGGAAATCAGGGATAGCCTGAGGCCTGCTGGGACTGGATACAATTTAGGGTGTGCACGAGGCTCAGATTCTTCTGGGGTCTGGATCATCTCATTTTGCTCTGAGTTAAAAGGGTTCATTGGGTCCTTCCCATCATGAATATTAAAGTCCTTTCAATCTGTGATTCTTCCATTACTGTCACTGCAAATTGTTTACTTCAAATCACAAGTCTTTTGCTTATTCAAACTTTAGCTTATTTGCAATTTCAGTTCACTCATTGTTTTTTTCTTGTTCACATGTCAATTTCTGCTCTCAGGACCAACAGCGTGGCTCTCTATCTTTCCCTGTTCAAAGTCTTGAGAGACAATCTAGTGGGCCAGCTGGTCACTGCCCTGAGTGGGCAGCCCATCAACTGGTGTCTGTGGATCAAATACCCATTCCTGGTGCAGTCACCACCATCCAGGGATTTGAAAGCAAATGTCTTGCTGCCTAACCATGGGACTCTTACCTTGGCAGAGACTGCGAGGAAAGACTCCTTCCCAAATGGGCTGCAGGATGTTGGCACCTATCTGGAAAGTGGTTCAGTGAAGGCATGATGAAGGAAAAGATACATGAGTCGCCCTCATCTACACTCTTGCTTCTCTCCTTTTCTTCTGTTAAAATGGCAAAGGTGCCCCTCATACATTCCAAGTCCAGCCCATCCACCTGTGTGCCCTGCAGCCTATCACCTCCCCCATAATAAGAACTCCTGCTCATTGGATATTTTTTCTTCTTGCAATCATATGATAGAGGCATAAGGCTTCTCACGTACCTTGTTGAAAGAAAATTACTGAAGAGAAAAAGGAATCAACTTTTGAGTGTTGAAGTTACCAACCTACGAGAATGAAGTGATGACGTTATTAAATATATTCACATAGGAAATAAGGAATAATTTTCTTTACTGAGCTTATAGCATGATCTTAGCAATACATCCCGGAGTGGAAGTGATGTGTTGTGATCATCTGTGATTATCTTTGGCCTCATTTAGCTGACACTTTATTATCTTTAAACTGAGGCACAGTTACTTAATGATGTCCACACTGATAATACGATACTGACAGCTGTGAACTGCATAGGCAGTATTCCATAGACTGATAAAAGTGTTTTTGCTACTACAGTCTAGCAAATAAGATCAAGGCATTAGCCTCTGACCACGGTATTTTATGTTAGACCAGGTTAGTATCCCATTTGCACTAGTTTGAGCATCAATGTTCATTAAATAAGTACTCCACATGTTAACTTTGTAACATACACCAAGGTAGTATAGTTATTATACCCCCGAATGCAGGATCACATGATTGGAAGGTACCTAAAAATTATGAGTGATATCATGTATCTAATGCCAAACTTCCTTTTGCCCTGTGATGGCTGTCCAGCCTCTTTTGAATCTGTTCAGTGATGAAAAGGGCAGTACATTAAGGCTTTGTTTCTGTAAATGGCAAAATAAATCCTACAACTGATTTTGTTGTTGACTCTTAGCATCTTTATATTTCCTTTCACAATTTTCAAAGGAGCCTTACAGTAAGATCAATAGGTAATGAGTGGCTTTTAGTCATCTCTTTCAATCGCTTAATCAAATAATATTAAGTTGAATCGTATGAATCTACTATCTTTGTGGGTCAAAAGTCATAGGATGTCAATGATTTCATATGATTTAATGTCATATATTTTTAAAATTATTTTGTCCCACTGTTGTCCTTCACTTTTTTGTGAAGGGTAGCATTTAAAAGAGTTTTAGCTTACTTTGTAAAAACACAACTCCTGGTGTTTTTTCATTTGGATGGTTATACACAAACTATAAATTGTCTTTTCAGAAGTAATGAAAAAATCTACAAATGAACAGTGAGATTTTGATTCTCTGCTGTTTATGACAATGCTAAGACTCTTAGGCCGATTTAGCTTCTATTAAGTTTTATGAAATTTCTCTTTAGCTTTCTTCCTTGAGAAATCCAGAATTATTCTGGAATGCAGATGAAGTACCCCATATGTATATAGTTAAGGGCAGCTGTCAGCTTCAATTAAAGAATCCTGGACAGCTCTGTTTATGTAGACCAGAAATCTATTATTATAGGAAGAAAAGGGAAGCAACTCCTGTCATGTGGTTAAAATGCAATATTTTAAATATCCAAGATCTTTTGTAACTTTATTTCATAGTACATTATGTGATTCAGCATCTACATATAGTTCTGGTGAATAGATACCCATATTTTAAGAATTGCATAATATTATCTTCCTTCAAATAAAATAATGAAGCCTTCAGGAATAGATATTGCACTGAAATCATTGCCTTAGAAAAAGAAAAAGGAAATAAAAATATTTGATGCAAAATTCCTATTTTTCATAATCCTCAAGGGTTGAGTTACCAAATAATTGGATTCCAAATCTTTCTGCTGCACTTCAAATTCTCTATACTAAATCTTTATTTGGGAGGAGATCTAAGGAATCTGAATTGATGTAAGGTAATTTTGTAGCCCAAAACTTGTAAATACTGTTTTATTTTCCCAAGTAGATATTGAGAAAGCAATGTAAGAAATGTTATAGGTGAAACTACATAATTGGGTTTTCAAAATAAAGACCCTTACCATCAGGATCTTTGCTCTAGAAAAGAACTGGGTTTCATGCAAATGTGTTATAGACTTCTTAGGAAACAGTAGTCGATTAGTTGTGTCAAATGATTGCATTCTGTTACAGCCCAGCCTTAGAATGAGCCTTCGCTTTAATCATGCTCTCCAAATGAATGAAATGAAATGAAAAAAATCCTTAGAGCTGTGAACACACACACACATACTTTTTTTTTTTTTTTTTTGCAGTACGCGGGCCTCTCCCAGTTGTGGCCTCTCCCGTTGCGGAGCACAGGCTCCGGACGCGCAGGCTCAGTGGCCATGGCTCATGGGCCCAGCCGCTCCGCGGCATGTGGGATCTTCCCAGACCGGGGCACGAACCCGTGTCCCCTGCATCGGCAGGCGGCCTCTCAACCACTGAGCCACCAGGGAAGCCCCACACATACTTTTTGACACACTGGGAAGACAGATAAAAAACATAGAAGGAATTCAGTTTTCTGGTAGGAAAAAAATAATGTCAAGTGCTATATATATATATAGCAAAATTCTGACCATAATTTTTGGAAGCAGAAGTCTTTGATCAAATCCATTTTTCAAGGCTATCAGTAGCCACTGACTACTCAGATAAAAGGCCACATATGCGTGGGGTTTTTTTAAACATTCCTAGTCAATTCAATGATTGTTTAGGGTTAATAGGCATCTTTAGTATCTTACGTTCAGTCCAAATACCTGAATACATTAAAGATGCATGAGTGTACCTTTGGATGATTACATTCTGTTCTTAGGCCTGTCATCATTTCCCACCAAATCACATTTTTTGAACCTGCTTCTGTGTACTCGGATGATATACTGTCAGCACTCATAACTGCAGGTTAGCAGATGTTTCTGCTTTAGGACTTCCTTGAAAATGTGCATTCATAGAGAAGTATTAAGTTTATGTGAAAGCCCAAAGAAGTTCACAAATACTAGAGATTTCCTCAGTCCCTCCATTTAAATATGCATGTGCACACTCAGGGAAGGTCACTCAGGAACCACCTTTAAGTGAAGGCTGCATGTTTCTTTTTGGTTAAATATGGCTCCAGGACATTCAGATAAGATCCTGAAAATGCAGAAAAGTATTCTGTTTTGTTTGAAAAAAAACATTGAAAACACCTGCATGTTTTAAAAACTATCAGTAGCGTTACCTTAATTTTTTTTTCATTGAGTTATATTAGGAAATAAAGACATGCTTTGCAGGTTCTGAAAATTTTGCTCTGTGGAATCTTTTTTTTTTTTCAAACAAAAACAGAGAATTTATTGAAAAGAAAAGGAGCTGATCTGTTTCAAGAAACAGCTAAGCTTCAGGAAGTTGAGTGGTGTAGGTAGTAGGCCTTGGAGGCAACAACAACTAGGGACTCAAATGTCACTTTTCTCCTTTGCTACAAACTGGCTTTCTTCACAACGTGTAAATTCTGGCTGCAAATTCCTTCTAACTTATATTACACAGGTTAAGCCACCAGAAAGAGGCAAATGACTCTTTCAGACCCTAATTCAGAATTCCTTTAACGTAATTCGTACAGCCACAGACACACAGCTCCTTCCCAAAGGGATGCCATCCAAATCAGGTATTGCATATGGAAGCAAGGAGGGAGCCTGGGTCTCCAGTTTCTCTGAGTGGTACCTTGCTCCACCTGTTCAGGCAGACACATCACTTCACAGTCCTGCAAACTAAGGGCTAAATCAATGGTTCTCAAACCTGGCACATTAGAATCTCCTGGGGAGCCACTAACAGACACCAATGGCCATACTACATTCGAGACCAATTAAATCAGAATCCCTCGGCATGGGGCCTGGACATCAGCATCCTCTAAATGCCCCTCCAGGTGATTGCAGTGTGCAGTCAGGTTGGGAGTTACTGGGCTAAATGATAAATTTAAACTTAATGGAGGAAAAGCAAGATAACGTCCATAACCACCATTAAAACTCCAGTTTAAGAAAAGGAAAACAGGGCTTCCCTGGTGGTGCAGTGGTTGAGAGTCCGCCTGCCGATGCAGGGGACACGGGTTCGTGCCCCGGTCTGGGAAGATCCCACATGCCACGGAGTGGCTGGGCCCGTGAGCCATGGCCGCTGAGCCTGCGCTCTGCAACGGGAGAGGCCACAACAGTGAGAGGCCCACATAACGCAAAAAAAAAAAAAAAGAAAAAAAAGAAAAAGGAAAACAATATAGAAGTCCTAATTGACCTCAGGCATTTTAAATCTGTTAGAGTTGACTTTTGCTAATAAATTCACAAGAAACAAATTAAAAATACATCTCACCTCTTCCTGTTTGTCTAATTGAAAGATTTTATAGCAACACCGTAATATATTTTCCTGTCGTAGTTCTAATCCATGCTTATTGAATAGTGGTGAATTTCTTTGCAAGGTTTCAGTGTTCAGTTGATCTCTTTTACAATGTCATGGGGGTTTTTTTGTGCTTGCTTTTGTTTTATATTGGAGCATAGCTGATTAACAATGCTGTTAGTTTCAGGTGTACAGCAAAGTGGTTCAGTTATACATACACATGTATCTATTCTTTCTCCAATTCTTTTCCGTTTTAGGTTATTACAGAGTATTGAGCAGAGTTTCTTGTGCTACACAGTAGGTCCTTGTTGGTTACCCATTTTAAATATAGCAGTGTGTACAATGTCATGTTAATGCATAGAGCTCAACAATGATCCCAGGCTAGTCTCCACAACAGATTTGTCTCACCTCTTTCCCTGTCGCCTGCCCTCTGCCCCCTGCCAGCATGCATCATAACTTTACAATCATTACCGAACTCAAATAACAGAACAAGAGCCTGCCCCTAAACTCAGCCAATATATAAGGATATGTTAATTAATTAATTTTTTTTAATTGGAGTCAAATTGCTTTACAATGTTGTGTTAGTTTCTGCTGTACAATGAAGTGAATCAGCTATATGTGTACCTATAGCCTCTCCCTCTTGGACCTCCCTCCCAACCCCCCATCCCACCCATCTAGGTCATTACAGTGATGTTTATTAACACACTTGTGGAGAATTTGATTTCTCTAGAGGAGAAGGAGGACCGGTGGCTTTTGAGTTTGCAACTCTCTGTCCTTCTATCCTTGAGAGAACTTCATAGAGAGAAGATGGATCCTTTATTGCCTCCATCAATTTCTATAGGGGAAACTAGGTTTAAACTTCTAGGACTGGTTGATCGCCCTTCCCCCTTTAAGCACTTAAACCCTCTTTTTCCAAAGAAGAAGAGGGTTTTCCATCCTATGTCTGAGTCCAGTATGTTGGCAATAAATAAATGTTCAACAATATGGATATTTTTGTTTGTTTCAGGAGATATTTGCTAAGACTTTGAATATCACGTTTTGTGTATGCATGAGAATACTTATTTAACTCCATATAAAAATACATCTACCAGGGCTTCCCTGGTGGCACAGTGGTTCAGAGTCCGCCTGCCGATGCAGGGGACACGGGTTCGTGCCCCAGTCCGGGAAGATCCCACATGCCACGGAGAGGCTGGGCCCGTGAGCCACGGCCCCTGAGCCTGCGCGTCCGGAGCCTGTGCTCTGCAACGGGAGAGGCCACAACAGTGAGAGGCCCGCGTACCGCAAAAAAAAAAAAAAAAAAAAAAAATCTGCCAGAGGAAACGATTTTACTTGGAGTTGTTAAGTTATTTAAATTTGGGTTAGAATAGCCTAGTTTTAAAAGTATAACATATATGTTTCTTTATATGCAACTCATAATATTCAAGTACTTAGGGGGAAATGCTGGAATACTGATTCAAGAAGACATACTGATGTCTAGAAATCGTGTCTGTGCACCTGGCACATTTACACATAAAGCCGTGGCTTTTAGAGAGAGAAGCAGACACTTTGTTTAGGCAGTTGTCGGAATATGATGAATGAGGTCAGTGGTTTGCTAACCTCAATTCCTCTCCCCTGGGCACCACTGACTTCTCTGAAAGTATCCTTAGTATCGGTATCATATGCGACTCTGTTCTGTGTTTGTTGCATCCTAGAATGTATTAGGCTTCTAGAAGAAATCTTCTAAAGTAAATTAAAAGAAATTGCATGTGCAGTTGTATTCTTCTCTAAACAAGTTTACACGTTATGTCACGATGAAGAGTAAATAACACCAGAAAGATAACTGAATTTTGGTTTCTGGCAGCTCTTCCTGCCAGTTCACATGCATGTTTTTATCTTCTTAACAATAACACAGGGATTGTGCCAATTATTTTATGTGGATTTTAAATTTAATTTTCTCAATTCTATGATATATATGGTCTTATATATACAATATATATGTTATAATAGATATTATACATGAATAATATATATATACTTTTTTTTGATGTGGAAAAAGACTGGAGGAGGTTAAGGAAGTTAAACTTTACTGTCAAGTAATATTGAGTAGATTTTAACGCCAAACCCCAAGTTCAATTCTTTTCAAACTTAGGCTATCCAAACTCCTCTAGGAACCTTTAGAGCATCAAAAGTTGTCAAGTAATAAAAATCGTTTTAGTTACTTATAATTTTATCTCAAAGGAATTCTCAAAGTTAAGGCCTTTTAAATTTGGATAGGCCATTGAGAGATGGTTTTTCTCTTCATGCAACATCTCACGTCTACCCATCTAGAGAATGAAAATCTGTTTTACCCGGTCACCCATTCCACTGTTTAACAGCTGTTACAGCCATGAAAGAGTGGCTTACCAATGAAAAATTTGAATTGCACATGCTTTTTCAGCTCATTTATTATTTTTATATGTTCAAAGGAAGTAGAGGTCAGTTGGTATCATTCTTTTTTCATTTATTTGTAGACCCTCCCCCCCTTTATGTTTTTTCCTCAGATGCACTATTTTCTTTCCTACTTATAGTTCTCTAGTCTTATCTAATGCTCTGACCCACCAAGTGCTTTTTTTTTTAAATTTAGTAATTATTTTTATTTTTTATATTTTTAAAATTCTTATTGAAATATAGTTGATTTACAATGTGTGTTAGTTTCAGGTATACAGCAAAGTGATTCAGTTACATATATATATATTCTTCTTTTACATTCTCTTCCATTATATTTTATTACAAGATATTGAGTATAGTTCCCTGTGCTATACAGTAGGCACTTGTTGCTTATCTATTTTATACATAATAGTATGTATGTATTAATCCCAAAGTCCTAATTTATCCCTCTCCCCACCCCCTTTGGTAACCATACATTTGTTTTCTATGTCTGTGAGTCTATTTCTATTTTGAAAGTGACTTCATTTGTATCATTTTTTTTAAAGATTCCACTTTAGTAATTATTGTTAAAGAAATGTATTTATTTATTTATTTTTGGCTGCATTGGGTCTTCATTGCTGCACACAGGCTTTCTCTAGTTGTGGCGAGCGGGAGCCACGCTTCGTTTCTCTGCGCGAGCTTCTCATTGCGGTGGCTTCTGTTGTTGTGGAGCACGGGCTCTAGGCGTGCGGGCTTCAGTAGTTGTGGCACGTGGGCTCCAGTAGTTGTGGCTTGCGTGCTCTAGTACACAGTCTCAGTTGTTGTGGTGCATGGGCTTAGTTGCTCAGCGGCATGTGGGGTCTTCCCGTACCAGGGTTCGAACCTATGTCCCCTGAATTGGCAGGTGGATTCTCAACCACTCTGCCACCAGGGAAGTCCCAAGAAATATTTTTCTTTAAATTTATTTTTAAAGGAAAAGAAGTCAATCTATAAACTATATTTGGACCTCTAATTTCTATACATAGCAAATGTGATAGGTAACTTTACATTTTGCCTTCCCAAATGAAATTCATCAATGAACAAAAATGCTTTTATTGTCAGATCGAGTCTGGAATATTTCCTTAGAGGCAAACTGCCAAAGTAAATTTTGAGACACCACCATAACCAGATATTTTATCAGTCAGTGTGACTCAGGAACTTCATGCCTCTGTGATTGAATATCAGGCAACAGTTGTCTTTTTTACCAAGTATATGAACACAAGTACTTCTGTCTGCCATGTATACCCTTGGCCACAGTTAGATGACTGAATTATAACTGAGTCATGTATGTGCTGAGTTTTAGCAGAGTATTCCTGCAGGATCTAACAAGGATAAAATCTGATGCCCCTCTTGAAACAGAGTGGTACAGATGGTACAGCTTTATAGCTGTCTCCAAATACCAAATGCCAAACTGCTCTTCTGATAAGGCAAGACACGTAAAGGTTTAAATATAGCGTCTTGGTGGAATGTCAGTGAGTGACGGATACCAAAACTTTCTCTGTTTAAAAGTTTCTTACAGCCATGGGTGTGGAAATTCTATATCAAGGAAATTATGCACAGGGGAAAGAACAGGAAACCTACTTTGAAAATCTATGTGTACTAACAAATCAACAAAATGTGGAGGAGGGATGACACACTGGCAGCTAGTGAAGTCAGTAGTATTTTTGCAAACACCTGGCACAAGTGGAACCTGAAAATGTTATGTTAAACCTGTAAGCCTTCCCTTTATGTAATAACATAAAGGGAACTTGCTTTCTTAAATGAGTTTAGTCAGTTTTCTTTTAATGGCAAAGATTCCATGCAGATGTTATATGCTAGCTTTCTAGTGTGAGAATTACATTTATGTTATAGAATGCTTTATTTGATAATTTTACCTTACAAAGTATATAAGTATATGAACTTGAATGTATGTGGAATTTGAATTATTTTGAATGCAAATGCATCTATTTCTCTTAAGAAATAAAAATGCTGCTAGTAGTGATATCCATCTTCATAATTTATACTAGGGAGATGGACAGTAAGAAACAGAATTTTAAAGTATCCCAGACCTTGTTGGTTTTTTGTTAAGAAAACTGGCTAAGGAGCCATGAGGATAGTGGAATTATATGAAACGGTAGAGCCATATAAAATAGTTTAGAACCTTTCCAAAATTAGCAGGTGAATTGGTTAAAATTATTTCAGCTAATTATGAAATAATTGTGAAAGGAGCATATAAAAAAGAAACTTACTCATTTAATGTATAAGGGTCAGCAAATAAATTAAGACAAAGAAGTCACAAATAATTTTGAAAGATATATGCGGCTATTATTGATTTTTATTGTCAAAATAAATGATTACCAAATTAAGAAGTACCTTTATTGTAGATAGATGTATGGGTATTCCAATGAGAACAATGTAAAGAAAGGAGCATTTCTTCCCTTATTACTGTAGGCCTTGTAATAATGTTTGTTTTCTCGTCCATTCCTCATATTCATAATTTGTGTTTTCTTTCTTTTTTCTTGATTAGTTTTGCTAAGGGTTTGTTATCTTATTTCATGTTGTCCCACAGTTTTCTGAATTTCTGTTTATTTTATTTTAGTCTTTAGTATCTCATTTTAGAGGTTGAATTCTTTTTGTCGATCTGTCTTTACATTCACTGATTTTCTTCTACCGTCTCCAATCTGCTCTTAAGCTCATAGTTAAGTTTTCCTTCCCAGTAGCTTTTTTTCATTTTTGGAATTCCCATTTGCTCCTTGGTTAAAGTTTCTATTTCTCTCCTGAAATTCCCTACTTACTTAAGAAAAACTATTCAGTAGTATTTATACATTATTTACATTCTAGAATAGTAAGCACAAAACAACTAAAAACCTGAAGTTGAAGCAGTTTTAAATCTTGAAGGCAACAGTCTCTTCAGGAAACGTCTGGCTTAATAAGAGTGATTGCTCTTGGGGGCTAGAGAGGAAGCTGATGGTGATGTTATTTCTAGTTCAGACCATGTTAATAATGGTTGAAAGACAACAGCGACTAAATGATTTTTATCTCCTGTGCTTCCCTCTGCCCTGCTACCTTTTTCCTGTTTTACATAGGGTCCACCTCCTGGTTTGTCTGGGAATTCTTACACCAACAGTTTTAGCATTGAAAGTCCTGAGTCTCAGGAACTTAGTTCCTTAGCTCCCAGTAAGCTGGGAGACTTGGTTATCCTGATTATCTATGATCTGAATTGAGTCACTTAGTAATCACATTATTAGCCTATAATTCTCTCAATTGCTAGAGTATTTTTAAAAAGTAGCAGTGTTGGTCAGTAATAATAACTATGCACATCCAGTCTTTATTGAGTTCTTATAATGCTCTAAACTCCACAGACAATGTGTTCTATATAATATCTTTTAAAATTCTAACACAAGCATAACTTTATTTTATCAATGAGTTAATTGAGGGACAGAGATATTAAGTAATTTGACTATGATCTCTAATCTGTGAAGTAACAAAGCCAGAATTCCTTTAGACGGTTGACTTCATTACCTCTTTCATTGCCTGTGTCTTGCTCTACTGTTTTGGGAAGTATCTTAGAATGAATATCTTTTCTTTTTTAACTTCAGATCAATTTTGCAAGCAAGAAAGGATATGTGTGTGTGGTGTGTATACACATATATTTGTGTGTGTGTGTATATATATATATATATATATATATATATATATGATTAACAGTAGAGATTAATATTGAGGGTGTGAGGTTGTACTGGAATGGGAGCAGGGGTAGCCATTCATTGTACATTAGAAACTCCAACAGGTCTCTTTGACTCCCTTTAGGCCTCATGGCATTACTTCTGTAATTCAAAGGACAAAAATATGAATTATTTTTTATACCTATTTTTATTATGCTCAATAAAGTTTCCTAAGCTGAAAAGAAACTATGAAATCAAACATTTTCAAATGCACCGAGTTAAAAATTCTCATTTCCAAGACAATTTAGGAAGTAAAATTGAGCTTTTAAATTACTTATAAGCCAATTCACCATGCTGTCAGAGTTATTTTTCAATCCCTGACTTGCTTCCATATGTACATTTTAAGGGTCTGTTGAGGTAGATATTTAGAAATTTAAGTCCTTGGCAAAGACCAGTAAATCAGGGACTAACATGTTTATGGTACTTCTCGTTCCACGGCAGTGATTAAAGTGTTAAGAATCTTTTTATGCCTTCTAAATGAGTAAGATATGACATGAAAATACTTGCAGAAAATTAAGACTTAGTTAACTTAGTTTTATAAAACCATAGTCCTATGAATCTGGAAGGATATATAAATTCAAGCTTTGTCCTTGAGAGTCAATCTGTTTGTTCAGTCTGTTCACATTTTGTAGTCTTTGCCTACAATTTACATCTTAGGATTCACCTCTGGGAAATTCTTCCGCTCCTTTTAAAGCTGTCTCTAGATCTGGACTTGGTGTGAGAGATGCTAATGAAGAATGTAAATCTGACTATTTTGCAAAACTCTTTGAACTCATCAAAAACAGTCTACTAGGAGATCACCTTGTTTACATTGGGATCTTTAGAGGGAACTTGGCAGGTGCTACTTCTATTTATTATCTTTTCTTTAAAATGAAGTACTGGTAGAAGTCTGTTAGGTTCTATGACATAGCTCTTGACCCACCTGAGTTGAGTGAAAATAGAAAGCATCTTCCTTTCTTCTGTGTGAGCAAGGGTTGTATTTCAGTTGTAGAAATGGAGCACTGTATCTGCAATGAAAAGACTGTGATTTGATCTTGTTTCTACAGTATACTAGCTAAAAAATTTACCGGACTTCTCTGAGAATTAATAAACTCATCTGCAATGTGCGCAAACAAAAATGCCCACGTGAAAAACAAAAGTGGTTGAAGATAATATGAGCTAAAACACATGACAAATGTTTTGTAACTGTAATGTGCTATATTAACTAACTTTTCCTTTTATCAGTTGCATTTGAAACTGAGGAAAATGGGACATACCAAGGTTATATAACTTACCCAAAGGAGTCTTGCTACAAGGCTCCAGGGAAGTCTGGGTGAAACAAAGTCACTTTTCTCAACTACTGAGAGAGAAATGGGCCCAGGTTTAATGGTATCTGTAGGAGAAATTGTGCCAAATTTTTAGTAAGCAGATTTTGAGAGGGGCAGAAGAATGTCCTGGTCAAGGATTTATGGGGCAGGGGTTGGAAATCATTACAATAGATTGATTCTCTTAGAAAGGACTATCACGTGGACCTCTGTCACAGATTGGTCATGGAGGAGTATGTCTGGTAATGCTTTATTTCTTTTTCTAGTTTTTAAAAAAATTTTGATTGGAGTCTAGTTGATTTATAATGTTGTGTTGGTTTCAGGTGTACAGCAAAGTGAATCGGTTATACATATGCATATATGCACTCTTTTAGATTCTCTTCCCATCTAGGCCATTACAGAGTATTGAGTAGAGTTCTCTGTGCTATACAATAGGTTCTTATTAGTTATGTATTTTATATATAGTAGTGTGTATATATCAATCCCAATCTCCCAGTTTATCCCTCCCCCACCTTACCCCCTGGTAACTATAAGTTTGTTTTCTACATCTGTGACTCTGTTTTGTAAATAAGTTCCTTTGTACCCTTTCTTTAAAGATGCCACCTATAAGCAATATCACACAATATTTGTCTTTCTTTGTCTGACTTGCTTCACTGATTATGACAGTCTCTAGGTCCATTCATGTTGCTGCAAATGACATTGTTTTGTTCTTTTCAATTGCTTTAGAATAGCCTTGCATGGAGGAATAGAGTGAGGGACCCTATATGTTTCAGGCAACCCCAGTGTCCTTTCATGTCTGGACTAGACATTTTTTAGTGAGAATGAGACATATGGATAGTGGCTATGCTTAGCTGTAATCTTGAAATTTGCTTTGCTCTAACAAAATTGGGTTACTGCCAATCCCCAAAGCTATTCAGAAAGCCATCCCTGTATATCCTTATCGGTCTGACATCATGTTTGCGAGGCAAACGTCATCCATCCAGCTCTGTCTGCTCTTGGGCCCCAGGCTTATGCTCAGTTCTTTTGAATGTAATATATGTTCCCTTTCCTCATTCCTTTTATAATCCTCGGTCATTCGTAAATACTTAAGTATCAAGAATGACCCATGGCATTTGTCTTTATACCTTGTAGTCACCCAGGCTAGTAAGTTCTCACTGAAAGCTACTAGTACCTCATGGTGGAGAAGGAGAAGATTAGGAGGAGAGAAAGAAAGATATTAAAATACTTCCACATCTCATATGGAAGTTATATTTTAAATTAAAATGTCACTTTGAGTATATTTACCACCAGGGGTATGTCTCCTAGCAGTAGTTCCCTATTTGCTTGTGTCTTGTAATATCTTGAATTTGATGTCCTTATAGGAATATCTCCTAAAGTGACACCAGGATAATCAAGAAATAGAACCAAATGAAGATTAAAAATAAACAAACAGACAAGCAAAAACCAAAAAAACAATCCTAGGCACATGTCCTGATTAATCAAATAGAGTTAATCAGAATTCTGATGGAATCAGGTGAAAGTATCACTATTTTTAATGTTAACCAGGTGATTCTAATATACATCCCCAGCTAAGAATCATTGTACGAGAAGGACAACCTTAGGTAGGAACTCATGGTCTAGCCCTTTGACAAAATTTACTAAGAAAATACTCTACCCCAGGGATTGGTTACAAAAAAAAACCTCTGTCTTTGAAAAACTCAGCGACTGAGAATACAGAATAGAAAGCAAGTACATGAAAAGGCTTCTGAGACTCTTATAATAATGTTTTTCCTCATGAGTTTCATAAAGAAGTACAGGTTATAACATGGAGCTGTTTGACTCACAAGATCTCATCATTCATTTGCAGTAGGATCTTTGCTTTGAATTGGAATCCCATGTAAGTTCCTAGCATGGCGCCTCGGGCAGAAAAATTTCCAAACTATTTGCCAATTGAATGTCCATATATGAAGTGATTTTCTTTCCACTAAATTAAAAAAAAAAAAAAGACACTGAGATAGATGAATAAAGCCCTGTTAAACAGAGGGACTTAATTTTTGTGTTTTAGCCTCTCTGCTGACCTCTTCTCTGTCTGATTATATATATCTCACTCTGAAATAGACCTGTCTCTAAATACTATTGGGCTTTAAAAGTTAAACCAAGTCATTCTTAGAATTCAGGTGCAATGATAACAGTTTCTTTGGTCATAAAATTGTACTGTACCTCTTCTTTTCAAGTGGTGAAAACACAAACACTAGCATCAGGGTTAGGTAACATGGTCTAATGTCTGCTCTGCTATGAGGAATTTGTGTGGAATTTGGCAAGTCACTTCATCTTTCCATTAAGTAGAACGGTTCATTAATGGCAAAGATTGTGCTAGATGTATGGATAAAAATGCACTCAGGTCCTGAAAGCAAGGTTTCAGTTCCCTCTTTTCCACTTTCTACGGAAGTGGCTCTCTCTGAGCATTAGTAGTTCCTCCATATAATATTGGAATATAGTATTATTTATATGGCTATTTTTTTGATTGCTTGAAATGTTTGTAAACCATTTAGTAAATAAAAGTTATTTGGCTAACACTCCAAAATGACAAGTATTTTGGGAAATGTCTATTTAATTTAACTTATTCTAAATAAAAATATTTGAAATAATAAAATAATGTGGAGAGCAATTCTCAAACTCTAGAGTATGTAAGAATCACCTTGTGTGATTATTCAGGTGTGTAACCTATATTTTTATTTTCAAAAGGTCATGCTGTTAAAAATCTGCATCAACCTAGCTTCAGGCCTATAGAAAGTGCCTGGGATTCAGCATCTCTTTTATATTTTTTAATTTAGTAGTTTTTATTTTAATTAATTTATTTTATTTTGTTTATTTTTGTCTGCGTTGGGTCTTCATCGCTGCACACAGGCTTTCTCTGGTTGTGGCGAGCAGAGGCTACTCTTCGTTGCAGTGTGCGGGCTTCTCATTGCAGTGGCTTCTCTTGTTGCAGGGCACGGGCTCTAGGCATGCAGGCTTCAGTAGCTGTGGCACGTGGGCTCAGTAGTTGTGGCTCACAGGCTCTGGAGTGCAGGCTCAGTAGTTGTGGTGCACAGGCTTAGTTGCTCCATGGCATGTGGGATCTTCCTGGACCAGGGCTCGAACCCATGTCTCCTGCATTGGCAGGCAGATTCTTAACCACTGCACTACCAGGGAAGTCGCTGAAATAGATTTTGATTCATGAAAAACTCAATATCTTCTATTCTTTTAATGTGTTTTTATTTTCATTTATAAACCAGAAACTAATTATTGATAGTTTTCTCCCACTAAACTCAGCATATCTGAATTAGATTGGAATTATGTTGAAGGAATATTCATTACCAACAACAGACATATTGTAAACCATTTTTAGGGAAAAATGATTCTGACCCACCAGAAAGTTCCAGTACATTGTGGGTTTATACTGTCTGCTAACCTTTAACTCTGTAAATTTAACTGTGGAAATGTGACTTAAATTATTCATAGTCATTTCTTTTAATAACCTATAATAATGTAACTTCCTTTCAAAGACATTAGAAATATGGAAGGATGTAGTCATAATGTTTAAAATAACTTTTTTGGAGTAGTGCTATACTTGAAAAAAACATGTAAACAGTTTACATACACTCAATTCCCCTCCACATCTTGGCTTTTTTCCTGTGGATACAGCAAGCATAAGTCATTTTTGGTCAGAATTTCATGTCTATTTTAGTGTATACCCTAAGAACAACTTTAAAAAAAGCTACTTGTGTAGCTACAGCTAAACACTTCTTATCTCCTTAAGGATTATTGAAATATATGCCAGGTATAGATAAAGAAAAGGTAGAATTTTTTTCCAAAAACCATGTTATGTAAAATTATTGTTAGAATACTTCTAATTCTTAGTGTTGAAGCCCAGACAATTCTAGGTGACCTAAATGGAAAAAGAATCCATCGTCTGGGAAAATCTTCAATATGTAGTGCCAATGCCTGATTATATGAAGGGTGAGTTTTGTCCTTTTGCTTGAAGTTCTGGACTTTCTTTATTGTAGAATTTTGATTCTGATCATTTTCTGAGCACTGCTGCCTGGTCACATAGATGGATTAAGTTATACAAGGACTCATGGACCACATATCTTGGTATCAGTGAAAACTCAGCTATTTTGGAGTCAGAACTCGATCAATTAAAAGAGTTGTATAAAATTATGTTTTTTCATTTTTTAAATCTCTTGCACTTCAAAATCTTTTCTAGAATCTCGGATTCTAGAATTAACAGCAGCTCTCTCCGATTCAATATCTATGCGGTGTGGAAAATCAAGAGAGAGAATATGAGAAGTCGTAAGCAAGCAGTCAGTCAACTAGCAAATAATTTTTCACCCAGTACCTCTGTGTACCATGCACAGTGAAGATAGACATTTCAACAAATCGTTGAAAATAGCCATTTAAATGATTCTAAATGTGAGCATGCTACAGAAGAGGAGGGCAGAGTGCTCTGGACACATGGGCCAGGGGGTGGCAAGAACCCAGAGTTTGTGTAGAGTTTCCTTGAGGAAGTGATGGTGAAGCTGAGGCCTATGAGGTGGAGAGGAGTTGGAAAGGTATTCCCTGAGATCCAAGGAAGGGAGAACAAACAAGTTTCCTTGAAACTCAAGGTTAACATTTTTGCAAGAAAAAGAGCTGTGGTGTCAAGTATCCCAAGCTGTTCACTTTTAGGTAGGATTGAGAGCCCTAAGGGAAAAAGAAAGAAAGAGAGAAAGAGAGAGAGAGAAAGAAAAAGAAAGAAGGAAAAAAGAGAGCATGTATTGATTAGTTTATTTAGAGGCTGATACAGATGTTAATTCACAATTAGCAAAAGATACCTACCTACTCTGAAGTATTTAGCGTGTTTGCCTGGTAGGCTCTTTTTAATTTCCAGGAGGAAAGGCTGTGGTTACCTGATTTGTTGCTCTCAGCTTCAGTAGTTTGAAGACTCTCTTAGAGTTCACACAATGAGACTAAATTGGAAGTGTAACCAACAGGTGATCCATTAAGGACTTGAGCACAGTTAAGTCTTCCTTTGGGATGTATACTTTTACAGCCATTAAACCTGGCCTTACTAGCTCCTAGTTGGTTTGCTTGCCAATAATAAAGCTTCGTAATGTAACAGAGTGACACCCAGTAGAGCCACTCCTCTTAGGTTTCCACCCTGATTATTGACTCTGGGAAGCCTCTTAAAAGGGCACGGGATTCAATGTTCGCCTAAACACCCTTGTGGGACTCCGAAAAAAGGTGATGATATGGCTGCCATGTTTTTAGATAGTTTGAGGCAAGTTCTTGCATAACATTAATTTTAAAAGTATTTAAATTATTACCTAAATGAGAGAGAGTGACTGAATGCTTTAAAAATTGTGTTCAAAAATATTAATCGTGTGACACTAATGAATGCATACTGCTGGGAGGTATAACTATGATTTAAGTCCTGAATAATTGATTGAAAGGCCATAAAAATTATGTCTGAGGGTGATGATGTTTTCCAGCGGGATGTAATGTTACATAATAGTCTGGGACAGCTAAAATGAAAGAACAGTGATAATAATCACTATGAAAGGTAATTCAACATTAATATTTTAAGTACATTGTGCTTTTTAAGGATGCATCCCCAAATGTAATAAATGCTTACTGTATTTCAGTAATGGTTTTACAATCTCTGCTTCAGTAGTAGAATAGCTCAACATACAGGAGCACTTTAAAAGGATTAAATGCACTTAAAAGATCGAAATGTTTATTATTTATTTGTAGCAATTGTTTCTAATGATTATGAAATCAATTTGTAAGTGATGTTATTTTTTTGTATTTTTATGGAGGGTAACAATGGAAGGGTCTTGAAACCATTCCCTCTCGTTCTCTGATTTTAAAGAGCAAAGCCTTTTGCCTGGCCTCCTTACCTGTGGTATTGCTCCATTCCCATTCATTTTTACGCTGTTGGCAAAATAAGGGGTGCTTTAAAGCCCTCGGCTTAAAATCTTTCCGTCAGTTCTCATTGACTGTGGCATCATTTGTCAAAGTGTGTTCCATGAACAGCTAGCTCAGCCTGTTATAATTTGCATCCTACTTAAGGAGGGGGGTTCCGCAATCATGTTTTTGACGAGCTGGGTGAAACATAATCAAATGATTACCTTTTCTGCAGGACCTCTCAACTCCCTACTTAGTAGACACTGTTGACCAAACAGGCACAGAAGGTTTTTTTTTTTTTCCCCCTCAAAGCATCTCCTGGGACTTGTGATACAAGTAATGCCTTGCCCTTTGACAAACACCAGCCTGAAGAATAAGGTCCATAGTTCTATAAACGTGAAATACCTCTGCCTTTTGTTCAACTTCATATCTCAATGTTACACATTCTGACCCTAGATCACAGTTATAACCAACCAAACTAAACTTTTTTGAAAAGTTGCTTTGCTTTGTCCTCTCTGGAGACCTGCTTCTGCATTGCTAGGCTGTCTCCTACTTGGCCTTCCCAGGCTCAGCTCAAGTGTCACCACTAAGCAGCCTTTGTTCATTCCCTCTCCTGTGTTACCTGACACACCTGATGGCCCATAGCATCCTACCCTCATGTCTCATTGTTGCTGTTATCAAACTGAGCTATCTCTCTATTAATGTGCAGGTCTCAACTACAAGATCCCCATATCCTTTTAGTCAGGTCTGTGCTTCATCGTCCTTTCCAGCCTGCTGCCTTGTACATTGGTGGTGCTCAAAAATCAGTCATGGACAAATGGGAGGGAGGAAAGGTTGAGTGCACCTTAAGATGGCATGGCTGCGTGCATGCTATTCCTGCCCATGGGGTCTCTGCACTGACTTATGGACATCTAATCCACAGCTCGCCGTAAAGAGATCCAGCAAGATGGCACTAAACACCCTTGTGGGACTGAGGTGTCCCACACCCCAGTGTACTTTAATTAATTAGTTTAATTAACCCTATGATTAATTTAGTAATGCCTTTAAGGAACTAATAAAAATGTATCTTGAAGGGAAGAACAAGGAACAAACAATGTAAAAGATAAAGTGTTAGAGACTATTTATGCATTTAGCTCATAGAAGTGGGTTCTTGGTGTTTTTATTTCTAAGGAGCTGGTGGTGCGCAAGCCCATTTTAGCAGCCGCATATGAGCTTAAGAGAAACTTCAAATATATTCCAGCTAATATTTGGATATAACTATTGAGTCTGTAGTGTCTGAGGCTGCTTTTTCATGAGTCCAAGAAACATCAGAAATGATTTTACCATGGGTATTAGTTACCTGGTCTCTGCCGGAAGAGCTGCTATTCAGTTAAGCAAGCATGTCAGTTCACTGAGAGACAAATTAAAGTTTTTTGTTTGTTTGTTTGTTTTTGCGGTACGCGGGTCTCTCACTGTTGTGGCCTCTCCCGTTGCGGAGCACAGGCTCCGGACGCGCAGGCTCAGCGGCCATGGCTCACAGGCCCAGCCGCTCCGCGGCACGTGGGATCCTCCCGGACCGGGGCACGAACCCGTGTCCCCTGCACCGGCAGGCGGACTCTCAACCACTGCGCCACCAGGGAAGCCCTAAAGTATTTTTTTTTGATGATATGGGGGGAAAAAGTAAAATAAAGAGTGAAAATTGAATTTTTCCTATAAAGAATGTATAGGGTTTCCTGTGTTATCTACCTCTTTTTATATGGCACATTAAAATTGTAGATAAAAATTGAATTGGACCTCTCCTGAGCAGAGTGTCCTCAGTGTCTGATATGTATAAAATCAGATTATATAAAATCAAATATATATATATACATATATATGTACAGGTATATATGTATATATATATAATATGTATACATACATACAGTTTCTCAATAGAAGTTGGTGAAATGATATATCAGACACTAAAGTCAGTTAATGTATATATTTTAGTACAAATGCATCATATAGGCTCATGATTCTGCTAAAATGTTGACCCCAAGATATTTTCAATGAGGTAAATCCATTAGACATCTTCCCTACTTTTTTGCATTCTGTTCCCAGAAAGAAGTATTAGGGAAAATGAGTGATCTTTCAGTAGTTACTTATTCATTTGGTTTTAAAATAGTACCGTGCCTAGCAAATATAAAAGTATTTTTGCAAATCAAATATAGAAAAGGTTTACAGACAACAAATGCCAAGATGTAGAGTGCAGGCTGGAGAGTTACCAGGCACTGCAAGGACTATGGGTGCAGTTAGGTGGGGAAACCTGCAATCCGGCGGGCAGGCAGGTCCAGTGTTCGTGGGTCATTACTACAGCAGGGTTTGAGAGTCCAGTTCTCTAAGAGAAAATGCAAGGGGAGTGGGAGAGTTTGAATTCCAGGTCATTTCTTGCCTAGGTTGTGGCCCATTGTTATTTCCCAAAACCACATTGCTTCTGGTCTTTTAATTTTTTAGCTTGAAATAGCAGAATGAAGCATCCATGAAATGGTTTTAAAAAAGGACAAGTTCATATCCCCCCCGGACTGTTTAATATTGTCTTGTCCCTGGGCCAGGGAGTGACTTAATGACCTCTCGAAGTTCCTTCCATATCACAGACCTCCCATTTCTAGTATTCTAGCTCAAGGTGAAGTGAATTTTCATTGAATATACACCCATTTTTTTATATTTAAAAATTCAAACATGGTGGTTATGGTGATAAAAGAGGAACTTTCCCCCCATATTCTCTATAAACAGATGAGAAACACTAAAAAGACGTGTCAGAGCTTCTTCTGACTCTTTCCAGGTGATACATTTATGATTTTTCACTTTTTAACTTTTATGAGAACTTTGTTTTTCCCAAAACAAAGGAGCAGTTTGACTACAACTTGGATTCAGCAATACTGGAGTAAGCCAAATCCCAAAAGCATTACACATAAGCATTTTTGGTCTGCTTGCTTTTCAATTTTTCTTCTGCCAATGCAGATACAGTGTTTAAGGTAAGAGGATGGGGTTTGCTGGGAAGATGAATTTCAGGACAGGAGGTGTATGGGCATGGTCTGGCGCCATGGGGCGGGAAGCCTGGGCAAGAGACCACAGTGTGAAATGGAAGTAATGAAGCCTTGTGGTCATCTATAAATCAGTCAGGATTTAGTTCCTCAGGCTGAACGTGGAAGAAAGATTTCACTTTTATTTCATAAACACCAATTTTGGTAGGGGGTAAAAATTGCCTTTAAATAATGTCATACCGTGATGTCCGCAATAGTTTCACGGAAGCCCTGAAACAAAATTTGTATCTTGGGACCATATTTTATTGCAGTCTTCTGAAATAGAGTGGCTCTCATCAACTTGAGATGGACCTGATTTCATGTCCTAGCTTTGGATTTAGATTTTTTGTTAAGTGTATCAAACATCACTGTTCCTGAAGAAATGAGCCATCAAATAAATGCAGTCTCCTCTTATCCGGTGCTTATTAACTATAAAGCACACTGGTTAAAAATATGAAGCGGCTTATGGCACACTAAATTGAAATCATCTTGGCTAAAATACATTTGAAAGACACAACAGGCGTGTATCACTTTATTTCCAGTTCCAACTGTCAGCAGAAATTGGAGGAAACCCCCTTCCTTTCTGTTTGATTATTCTATTATCGACAGAGTAAGAGTGTTGGAGACATACATGCTGATTTAGTGTTGCACTGATGAAACCATTCAGGTTGTGTGATGTGTCATTTGTCACTGCTGCCTTATCAAGTTGTTTCAGCTGTGCCCAAACCAGCCCTGGTAATTGCTGTAGCTGCTTGTGGCAAAGTTATGTCAATGTCAATCACTTAATGACTTTTGACTGCTTCATGTCAGATGTTCCCTCCAAAGAAAGACAGGGTAGGGGAGTTTTTATACCTAGGTATGGGTATAAATCCAAAGTCTAAATAGACAGGTTCATTTTTCTTTCCTAACCATAATTTAAATGCAAATGCTGGCATTTTATGTTTTAAAATGAAGGGAATACAATTAAGTTTATGATTCACTTCAAGTGTAATTTTCTGTTATATTGGTAGCTTTCCTTCTTTGGTCCTAAGGGTAAATTCAAGTCAAGTACAGCTTTGAACACGTGAACTATAATAATGGTAATCATTTAAGGTGTACAGTTTCTGGCTGAAACATCCTTCTAGTTAATGCAACTCAAGGGCCTTCTCCAAAATCTTTATAGTTTCCAATTTAGCTTTTTTGTCTTTATTATTATGACGTTTGGATTCAAGGGAGATATACAATTGAAGGGATTCACAAAGAGTTTCATTATGAAAAATAAGTATCTACAACTTCAGTAGTTGGCTTACAAGTTCATGTTGAGTCAGAGGCACATACATATGTATATACACACTGCATACACATCACACACATGGACTGGACACAAAATAAATGCCCAATAAGAGGAGTTGGGTTAAATTATGACACATCAATACACTGTTCTGTATACCAGTCTTCACAACACATTACGATTCTCTTTCTATATTGCTGTATTTTATTTGTTGTAGCGTAGGCCATTGTATTGATGTGTCATAATTTAACCCAGCTCCTCTTATTGGCATTTACTTTGTTTCCAGCCTTTGCTATTAAAAAGGATGTTGTAGGGCTTCCCTGGTGGCGCAGTGGTTGAGAGTCCGCCTGCCAATGCAGGGGGCACAGGTTCGTGCCCCGGTCCGGGAAGATCCCACATGCCGCAGAGCGGCTGGGCCCGTGAGCCATGGCCGCTGAGCCTGTGCGTCCGGAGCCTGTGCTCCGCAACGGGAGAGGCCACAACAGTGAAAGGCCCGCGTACCGCAAAAAAATAAAAAAAATAAATTAAAAAAAAGGATGTTGTGATCATTCTTATTCATACATCTTAGTCATTTGTTGAACAATTATTTCAAAATCTATCTCTAGAAATATATTTATTGGATCAAAGGGTACCTCTCTTTTAAAAATGTTTAAACATATTGGCAAACATACCAGCAGAATATTTCTACCAATTTATAGCATTGCTTAGAGCATACAGGAGTGTTGATTCTCCATTATAACCAAAACTGAAATGCTTTCCAAATCTTACCAATAGAATAAGTGGATAAAATGCAACTCATAACTGTTTGATTTCTTTGGATACAAATAAGGTTGAATATATTTTTCTACATATTGTGACTATTTCTAGTACTATAAGATGTCAATGGAAGGCAAAATAATTAATGAAGATTTGAAATGAGCCTTGAGGAATGGCACCAGTGTTTGGGGAAGGGGTAGAAAATTCAAAAGGTTTCCAGGGTAGGGACCATTGAGAACTAGAGAGTACGTGTGAGGTATAAGGGGGGTGGCTTCTCAGCCCCAGTCACTGGATAATGAACTTCATAGAACAGAGACCCAATGTTGTCAGAGCTCCCAAATTGTGAAGAGAACCTTGAATTGGGATCTTTCTATTAAACATCTTCTGAGGAAACATGCTTTGCATATTTTGTCAAAAGTTATCTGCTGGCTGGATTTGGCTCACATGTGTCAGCTCTGTTGAGTCATTGATTTGGATAGGTCCATATGGCATTCCAGGCAAGGGAACAAAATGAACCAAAGCTGAGGACCCTGGGAGAAGCTGGATATAGAATGGGACAAGCTGGAAATCTAGATTGGAGAAGAGAAGGAGAGGAAGAGAGAAGGGCTATAGGGAAGTCAGTATATAGAGTTGGTTTGTAGAGGGTTTTCTTATGTAAACAGAGAAGTTTCTGTGGAATCTAGTTTAAAATAAAGGTAAGATTGTTCCTTTAAGTGTGTTTTTTGTTTGTTTGTTTTATTTTTTTTGGTGAAGGAATAACATCAGTACTGAGGTGAGAGATGTAAGAAAAGAAATCCAGAGAAACCTTGTCCCAGTACTCTAGGCAGGAGGTGACAACGAAGTGCTCGAATGAGGTGACGGGCTTCATAATTTAAAAATAGGAAGTGACTAAAAAGACTGAAAGACTACATTGTACAACACGGGGAAATAGCCAATATTTTAATAATAACTATAAATGGGGTATAACCTTTAAAAATTGTGAATCACTGTATTGTATACCTGTAACATATTGTACAGCAACTATACTTCAATAACCTTTTTTAAAGAAAAGACTTAAAGGGGAACTCAGTGATAAGTGCTAAGCCATTGCAAAAAACATGCCCTTTTGGGACTTCCTTGGTGTCACAGTGGTTAAGACTGCACAGTCCAAATGCGGGGCGGGGGAGGGGGGGGCTGGGTTCAATCCCTGGTCAGGAAACTAGATCCCGCATGTCACAACTAGAAAGATCCCACATCTGCAATGAAGATCCTGCATGCCGCAAGTAAGACCTGGTGCAGCCAAATAAATAAATAACTAAATTTTAAAAATGTCCTTTCACTCTTGTCTTTTTGGTTTCTATACTTGTAGGATTTAAATTTTATATATTTCTTCTTATAGGTATAGGTACCCCTGTAGGGGACAGTCCCTCTAGGTGATAAATGCATAGTAAATTCTTAGCCATTTATTATTGGATTATAGGTATGAAACAGTGATTCAGGTTATGTATGAAAGTTAGTGATTAAAGAAGAACACAGTTTGTACTACTAAGCCTTTATAAAATGATTAATAATTCAAAATAATTATTCAGAGTTCTTCAAATAACTGAGGACATTGGTAGTCTGGGAACAGGATAACATTAGTTGGACACTGAAATAATCAGTTGAGACTAACCTGTGATTAAACTGTATAAGCAAGTCATTAGCAGTAGCTAGAGGGGGCCACGGGAGCCATATAAATCACTTTTATTCTCTCAAATAAAGCATTGGTGATTAACTGCAGAACACAGGACTGGTCATAAGAATTAAAACAAAGAGATAAGTTATAATACTATTTAGGTTTTAAAATTCTGGTGCCTAGGTTAACTTATTTCTCGGGGTAAGAAAATGTGTTTAAAATATATCAATTTGCTTAACGATCTCTAAACTGTAGGACTCTATAGAATAAAATGAGTATATTTATATACCCAAATGCATTTGTTCAATTCTTCAATTTAACTTAACTTTTTTATTTTTGTTAGGTAATTTATCTAGATGGGTCAAAAATTTACAATAAATATCAAAACTAGAAGGAAAAGGTTTTTCTGCCTCTGGCCAAAAATTGCCCAGTTCTCATACTACCTCGAATTTCTTTATGCATAGCTATATTCTTGGTTTCTCCCCTTTTTTCTGGTTTTACAAAAAAACATAGCACATAGCATAATATGCATACCCTTTTACCACCTGGTTATTTTGTTTGTTTGTTTGCCTTGTTTTAATTGGCAGTATCTCTTAGAGATCTTTCCACACTAGTGCATAGAAAGAAAGCTTCCATATGCTTGTTTACATGTACATAGTATTCCATTCTATAGATATAGCTACTATTGATGCAGACTTGTTTGTTTTCAGCATTTTGCTGTTACAGACAGTGACGTACAAGTGTGACTATAGTTGTAGGATAAATTCCAAATGCATTTTGAGTAGTTGTAACACCTGCCATGTCTGTGAAGTAATCTTAGCATGTCTGACTTGGTCCAACTCAGGATAGCATTTAACTGTAAAGAATGGATAAAGAAGATGTGGTACATATATACAGTGGAATACTACTTAGCCATTAAAAAGAATGAAATAATGCCATTTGCAGCAACATGGATGCAAGTAGAGATTATCATACTAATGAAGTAAGTTAGAAACAGAAAGACAAATACCATATGATATCACTTATATGTGAAATGTGAAATCTGACACAAATAAACTTATCTATGAAACAGAGACAGACTCACAGACATAGAGAACAGACTTGTGGTTGCCAGGGGGGAGGGGGTGTGGGGAAGTGATGCATTGGGAATTTTGGGATTAACAGATGCAAACTATTATATAGAGAATGCGTAAACAACAAGGTCCTACTGTATAGCATGGGGAACTATATTCAATGTCCTATGATAAACTATAATGGAAAAGAATATGAAAAAGAATGTATATATATATATATATATATAACTGAATCATTTCGTTGTTCAGTAGAAATTAACACAACACTATAAATCAATTATACTTCAATAAAATAAATTTAAAAAATAAATAAAATGTTTGGCTAGGATTAGTACCGGTATATCCAGTGACATATTCAAACAACTGGGCACTATCAGTAGAGACTGCCCCGCTGCAATCAGAGCCCAGCATCTCTTCCCTCATGCAGGCTTCCTGATCATTTGACCTCTGTCACTGGTCCAGTCTTTCCCGCTCTCCTGCAACCCCTTAGGAAGCTCTGCCCTACACCTGCCAACTTTCTGACATGATCGTGACCTCTAGTTACACAAATCAATTGTCCCGCACGCCAGATTTAAGAAGGAACAGAGTTTTCAGTGGAGCAGCTTCTTATACATTTTGGAGGTTTTCTGAGCTGCTGCTGAATACATCAGAACCAGATGGGAACGAACTACCTGGGTGCATCCAAGGTCCATCAGGGTCCACCTCTTCTCCAGAGGAAGGGGGGCTTGACTGGACCCATGTCAGTGATATCATCTCTGCCCTGCCTTTTAACTCTTCCTCCAGACAGGGAGCTGCATCCCTCTGTGTTCTCCTGAACGGCTCTATTCTGATTTCCAAGTTTGATTCATAGAAAAGGTAGAGTATGTTTTGGGAAGAAATTGAGAGAAATATTTTGTACCTAGTGTTTCATGGCATACAGATGAAGTGGGTAGTATCTGTATAGATAGATGCTAATAAGGATAATTTGAAAGTGTTCTATATTATGAGGCTCCCTTTTGTTAAATAGAATCAGGAGAAAATTCTCCTTTAATGGTAGATAAATACTCGATTCAGCCTAGTGACCTGTGGGCCAATAATGGGAAATTCAGAAGTTTAGATCTATCAAGACAAATGATAGCCAGTAGACCATGGAGTGATAGCCACTGTGAAGCTGATTTATTGGGAACGGAGTGTAACTAAATGTGTACTGTTCTGAAAGAGTGGAAAATTTGCTACTGAGTCCGTACCTAGATATGCGAAAAAGAGAGACTTTATTTTAGAGTGATACAACTATCTTGTTTGTTCATGTTGGTTTCAACCTGGATCATCTCCAAAGGTCATCTTATTATCTAGACATATGGGTATCTAAACTGGAGCAGATAAAAATTCCTTTATGGCAGTTGTGTATGGCCATAATGATTTCATCATTAAAGGTACGGCCAGTCAGAAACCCTAAAGTCTGGAGGTTTTCAGTCTTTCTGAATATTTGACATCCCCTTTTCCCCCGCAGTTTATTATATGACCAAAGACATTCCTAACATGGATGGTGATTTATTAATTCCACAAATACTCACTTAGTGTTCACTGTGTACAATCTACTGTGCTAGGTGTTGTGAGTAACAGATGTGAGCAAGACAGTTACTGGCCTCCAAGATAGTGCAGATAATCCATGGCCACAGTACCCACATCTCAGGGAATGGGATGTAGTTTCAGGTGGATGATTAGGAGATGCATCATGGGAAAAGATGCCCTCTGATTGGCCCTGGAAGGATGAGTGGGATGTGAATATGGAAAAATGGAAATAAGGGGCTGTTATGGGTTGAATTGTGGCCCCGTCCCCCAACTTCGTGAATTAAGTCCTAATCCCCTGTACCTCAGAATGTTGCCTTATTTGGACATGGGCTCTTTACTGAGATAATCAAGTTAAAATGAGGTCATTAGGGTGGACTTTAAGGCAATATGACCAGTGTCTTTATAAAAAGGGGTAATTTGGAAACAGAGACACACATAGGAAAGATGATATGAAGGGACATAGGGAGAAGAGGGCCATCTGCAAGTCAAGGACAGGGACCTGAACAGATCCTTCCCTTGTAGCCCTCAGAAGGAACCAACCCTGCCGACACCTTGATTTTGGACTTTTAGTCTCCAGAATAGTGAGACAATACATTTCTGTTAAGTCTATACCACTTTAATACAGCAGCCCTGCCTAGCACACTCATTCTCGGCGGAGGGAAGAGAGTCAGGGAAGTTCAGTGGAGGGTTAGAGAAGAGAAGAGGAGTCCGGCTGGAATGTGGAGTGCCTCCGGTGAATCGGTGGAGCCATGACTGAAGTGGGAGTTGAGTGAGACCGTGAAGGGTCTTTCAAGCCAGTACTGCACAGCCAGTAAATTCTGTAAGCAGTGTGTCACAAACGACAATGACGATATTTATACGGTCCACTGTGGTCATTGAAAGAGGCTGCTCTCAAATGGGAAGCAGCTGATCTAGATGCCCTACACCTACCCTATGGTGACAAGGACTGAGGGGATCAGTATCTCCAAGTGTTTATTCTCCATTTGGGTTTTTCTATTATCCCCAAGTATCTATTTTCCATTTGGGTTTTTCTATTTTCTATTTCCAAATAGAAATTTTACTAGAGGCAATTTTACTATTTTTTACTATTATCCAAAGATATCATGATGCCTTGTGCTGCTAACCAGATTATTCTGTTGCCTTTATTTATTGATATATGCTATAGGTTTCATTGATTTTTAGCTATGTTATCCCTGCAAGATGCATTTTTCTATCTTCTTTTGATTTAAACTCTTATCACCCTTCTTGACAGCCATCTAATTGTATTGATTTTTTTCTAAGTCAGTTATAATTTAGAAAAGAACATTTTAGTATATTTTGTTTAGAAAATATTGGCCTTTTTGACTTATAACTAGTAATACTCTGAACTCTGAAATACTCTGAAAAAACTCTGAAAAGTTTAGCTACAGATATCACTAATTCACTGAGTAGACTATGGGAGTAATGGGCAGAAAGGAGTGAAAGGATTATTCCAAACTCATTATCTGTGTAGGGTTTCCTAAGGATGACTCATAGGATGAAAACATGCTTGCGGCAAACTTATTAGGCAATGTCCTCAGTATCAACACCTATGGAGGACATGAAGGAACAAGGATTGCAGGAGGAGTTGAACTGTGATCAGTCAAAACAATGGCCGCAGGTGATCCCACTGATGGAACAATGGCCCTTCCATCCTTGAGGAAAGAGAGCTGAGCCTTTACCCCTGCACACCAACCAGTCATTGGACACCTACAGCTCCTTGGGTGGGGGCCTGGCCTTGGACATTCAGCTCTGGCTGGATTTCAGCTGCCAGCATTCCCAGCAACCGGGAGAAATAAGGACCTCAGTCCTGAAGGAGACGTCTAAGTGACACATAATAACACCGCCCACACTCAGAGTTATATATGTCTTAAAACAACTCCTTTCAGAAAGTATATTCAATTTTAGGTGTTAAATATTCCTTAATGTTTGAAATATTTGGTATTTAGACATCTCTATTTGTTAGCAGAATCTGCAAGATTCCTTTGTTAAAACTTACCTTTGGAAATAAGAGGAGAAGGCATTTTCTAGACACTAAATTCTTAGCTGTCATATAACTCTCAAGATCACATTTTACATTATTAAGTGATCCATAGCAATATGTTGGGGTAAATATATCCATGGGATTTAGTTCTCTTGCTGGCAGCCAAGAGAAAAGTATCTAGCTCTGTTCATTATCAACCATGAAAAGATGATTAGTAGTTAAGAAAGTAAGTATAGGAATTACTAAATATAGTATCGTTTTTTGGCATTTCCACTTTAATATTAAACATGTTACTTCTCTTTCCAAATATTTTCTTTTCAAAATTAGTCTTGTCAAAGAGGTTTCTTACATACTTCTTATGACGCAGAATTTATATTTTAAATATTTAAAAGGATGCATCACTTTAATTGGGACTTCACTTGTATTTAAGAAACACTTTTGGTATGTAGTAAGGCTAATGTATCCATTGTTATGGGACTCCCCTGGTCTGTGATTAAAACATTAGTTATCGGAAGACCTGAGTTCTGTCTCTTTTCTCTCCTCAGTTCATTGAACTATTAGAATTACGATTTATATTTCACCTTGAAGTACTATTCACATTTTTATGCATGTACATTTCATTTACCCAGTTAAGGTGCATATTCCTTTTGAATAAAACTATGCCTTCTTTGTAGAGAATGCTGTTGTACATCTTAGACACTCAAAAATTATTGTCGGAGGGTGAAGATTATTTGAGTTTATTACTTCAAACCTCTCTACTCTCAGTTTTCCACCTCAACATTTTAAAATGTGTTGTGTACTACTTCAAAAGATTTTTAGAAAGATTAAAATGGTCATTTTATGGTCACTCAGATGTCATGCTGAGGATGGCAGGACAGAAAAGGGTCAGGACCTAAGTTCTTTATAATGTCACTGAGCCATCTAGGGGCCTTTGGTTTTGTCACTGATCTATCATCAGCTCCTAGAACAGTACCTGGTAATTAGGTGGCACTTAATAAATATATGAATCTTAAGTAAAATTTTTTATTGAAGCATAATAAAATATTTTATATGTTAAAAAAAGAGTGCCGGGCTTCCCTGGTGGCGCAGTGGTTGAGAGTCCGCCTGCCGACTTCGTGCCCCGGTCCGGGAAGATCCCACATGCCGCTGAGCGGCTGGGCCTGTGAGCCATGGCCGTTGGGCCTGTGCGTCCGGAGCCTGTGCTCTGCAACGGGAGAGGCCACAACAGTGAGAGGCCCGCGTACCGCAAAAAAATGAAAGAAAAGAGTGCCACTTAAAACACCGAAATGAGTTATCCTATCTGAAAATATCAAGTATGACTAAATTTAAGAAGGAGCCATAGAAAAATGCATTTTTCTTTTACAATTAAGTGACACTTTATATTTCATGAAAAATATGTTCTCAAGCACTCTTTCTTGAGCTTCATGGCAATCCCGGGAGGAAAGGTTGAAAAGTATTTTCATTTCTAGTCTCACTTTACAGATGAGGAAATTGGTGCTTAATGGGATTAATATACTTGACACAGCCAGGAAATGGTTAGGCCAGGTTCTCTTTATGGGACTTTAAATCCCATTCTGTTTCTTCTCTATTCCACTACATGGCAACTCAAAAACTGCAGTCTGATGTTTACATTCATTTGTTCCAGAAGTGATGGACATTAGTTACTTTGCTTTCATTATCAGCCAATTTGGATACCAATTTGATAAAGTTGTTGTGCATCTCATATTGTTTCTTATACAAGTACAGTTCTTTGTTAACCCCCTTCTGCATGATTTTGTTACATCACATCAGTTTAAATGCATTTAACTAAGTTTCTTCATTATCTTTATCTATAGGAATAATCAGGATTAAGAATCAAACTTCTGATATTGCGAAAGAATGATTCCATCAACACAATAAAATTAGAAATCAGTTTTAATATTTAAATGTGTAGCGTTTAGTAGACTATTTTAAACATTAACATAAAATAAATGTCTGTTAAGTTGTCCAGCTCTCATCTTGATTATATTCTTTGGCTAGCTTAAGCTGAAGAGTGCTTGGAGTTTTCCCTGAAATATAGAGGAGATGCATGGGGCCCACTGCAGGCTTTCCCCACTGTGCTCTCTGCCTCTGTGATAGCGGTCTCAGGTTAAAACGTTTTGGAAGCTATTACAGGCAGATAATATTGGTGTAGCGTAAATGAAGCTGCAGGAAAGGAAAACGGTCTTAACATAAAATAGAAGGGCACGCCTGAGATTGGTGAGAAAAAGAATACTATGTCCTCTGCTACCATCAACTTTAGGGAATGTTTTCATTGTCAAAATGGGTAATACATTGTAAATCATTCTTTTTTATTAGGAATTGTTAAAATAGTCATGTGTGACTAAGCTTATGTTTTCAAAAGTTTTATTTAACTGTTGTAGTCTCCATTTTCTTTTGAAGTGATAAATACAGAGATTTTTACAGAGTTTGAATGTTTAACAAAAGACACTTTATAAAGTCGTCCCTTTTTTTCTTCAGTTAAATGAAGGATGATGGTTTTGATGAATAACTCCTGTTCTTTTTGCGGCAATCAATCTTGTATGTTCACTAAACATATTGATCTAAACATTTTTACGTGGAGAAGAACTGAGCATCTGATCCCATTAATGATTTTAGAACATATATAACATTTCATTTCTCTGAGCTCACATACAATAAATTAGAAGAGTGTGACAAATATCTGAATAATTGAGGCTAAAATGTGACTTCATAATTTACCAAGATTATTTTTGTTCAGCTGAAATTCTTTGCTGAAACTATTTTCACTTCTTAAATTTCAAATTCTTGCTGTATACATAGAAAATTAACTTACTTCGGTAAATATATAATTGCTGCCTAATGTATGCACTAAATTGCGTTCCTTCTTAGTTTATGATTTCTTTCTTACAGAATTATAATTATTTCCTTATTCTGCTGTCCTCACCTGTGGACTCCTCATCCTATCCTACATCCTTCATTGTCTAGTCTATAATAGGTGTCGAGAAATATTTCTTAAAATGAGCCAACTTGAGTTCTGTACATGAATGAGTCTAGCACTTAAGGCATGTAAATATGGAATTGAAAGCTTAGGTCAATTGACTGGCTGAAATTTGTTTTACTGTATCAAGTAGTGGTTACTAACAGTCTCTGTAGCAGGATAGCTTAGATTTAAATGCTGGTACCATTGCTTCCTGGCCATATGGCCTTGGCTAATTTATGTAATCTCTTTGTGTCTGTTTCCTCACCTGTAAAAGAGGTTTTATAAAGGTTTAAGCAATTTAATATAAGTAAAGTACTTAAAATATACCTAATAAGTTCTAAAATATTAATAGCTCTTGTTATTATCGTTATATAAGCTAACTTTACCAAACCTATCTAGAAGGTCCAAGGCTACTTACTGTGTATCAGGAGAGGGGCTTGATTATACAAATGCATTAAATGGGCTATTTAGAGACCCACTTGCCCTTTTCATCCCTCCCACATACTGTGCAACATTTGAAAGTCTTAAGATCTTTGTTTGCTTCTTTGTTTAGTTTTTGCTTATTTTTTTCCTTTAGGTTAACTTGTTTTTTCAAGAAAGCCCTTCATAATATATGGAATCTTGGATGGGCCAAAAATTCATTCCCTATAAGTCTGTTAATTTATCAAGTAATTGGGATTATGAGAGTACTTTTTGAGGAGAGCAAGGAGGCATAGGACAGAGTGTGGGCTAATAGATGCTGAATGGCCAGAAGAAAGAACTGAATCCAGCAACCAAAACAAAGGAGAAGAGAGACCAGAAACAAGCAAAAATTGAGAAAAATGTACGGATTTTATTAGTGCTAGAAAGCCTTCTCTCATTTCATCACTAGAAAACTCAATGAGCTTGGCAGTCTGTCAAAAAGTTAAACATAGAATCACCATATGATCCAGCAATTCCACTCCTAGGTATGTATCCAAAAGAATTAAAATCAAGACTTGAACACATGATTGTATACCAGTCTTCATAGTAGCATTATTCATAAAAGCTAAAAAGTCAAAAAAACCCAAATGTCCATCAACGGGTAAATAGATGAACAACATATGGTGAACATGTATACAGTGGAATAATATTATTCACCCGTAAAATAACTATTAAATTCTGGTACATGCTACAACACGAATGAACCTTAAAAACATTATGCTAAGGGAAATAAGCTAGACACAAAGGACAAATATTGTATAATTCCACCTTTTTGAAGTATCTAGAATGGGCAAATTCATAGAGATAGAAAGTAAAAGAGAGGTTACCAGGTGTTGCGGGGCAGGTGGGATGGAGAGTTATTGTTTAATGGATACACAGTTTCAGTTTGAGCAGATGAAAAAGTTCTGGAAATAGATAATGATCACACACAACACTGTGAATGTACTTGGTGCCCAAAACTTTTACAAATTACTCTGATATACCAATTTTAAGATGTGTTTTTTGTCCTTAAGGAACCTAGAGTCTGGGTGGAAAGACAGACATGTAACTTAAATGATTATCCTATAGATACATACCCAAAGTTATAAAAGCATTAGTCTTATATGAGTGCAAAGCATGGGGGATAAATCACATTAGGAGCTATCGAGGATGTTTTAATAGAAGAAAGTGTCTGCAAACTAGGACTTGAAGAATGTATGTAATTTCAATAAGCAAAGCAACGTGGGAAAGGCATTCCAGTTCAAGGAAACAGCACAGGCAAAGGCCAGAGTCAAAAATATCTGTGGCTTGTTTGAAAATGATATATAGTCCTATTTCCTCTTTTTCTCTGCCTTTCAAGGTCAGAGCTAAAAGCTTAAGTCATACTGATTATTTTCTCAGTATTCAATAGATTTGCTTCCTGCTCTTTACTAAATATTTTCCCTTGTTCTAATTCAAATCAACGTTGCATATGTGCCTTTTATTTTATTTTATTTTTTTATAATTATTATTTTTTTTGTGGTGCGCGGGCCTCTCACTGTTGTGGCCTCTCGCGTTGCGGAGCACAGGCTCTGGACACGCAGGCTCAACGGCCATGGCTCACGGGCCCAGCCGCTCCGCGGCATGTGGGATCATCCCGGACCGGGGCACGAACCCGTGTCCCCTGCATCGGCAGGCGGACTCTAAATCACTGCACCACCAGGGAAGCCCTGTGCCCTTTATTTTAATCACCTACAGTCATTTTTGGAAGCAGAAAGGATATTGATTATAAATACGTTTAAATACAATCCCAGTTTGTATTTAGTCAGTGGCTTGTTGCTAACTTAGCCTAAGCAGACCTCATATGTAGTAAAAATGGCATTTTTGATATTGCTTAAGACGTTCTGTTAGAGTAACGGCTACTGATCTTTTGTCTTGAGTATCATGACCATCTAATTTCTTTGAAAATTATAATTCTTTTTTTAATAGACCTTTATCATACAGTCTTTCATAAATTAATGTTTTACTGCCAATAATAAATATTGACTAACCAAATTACATACTTCCACTGTATATCTGATTTTATAAGGCTCTATATACTTTTCCAAGATTTTATGAAGCTAGCTTTGTTTTAAAGGATACAGGCTACCCTTAAATGCCTCTATTCAGTGAGTTTGGATGAAAAGTGCATGTGCAAATGCTTCCTTCCAATAATTTTACCATCCAGTCCATAAACTTTAATAATCTGAAGCATCTGTCTGATAGTTCAGTGGACTTTTCTGCTACAGTCTTTTCTGTCTGTCTGGTTGATGGAAGAAAACATTACTAAAAATTCACTGAAATAACATGTAGTCTTGTCTTGAACCTACAAAACTGTTGGATTTAGTTTTTGATTTCTTCATCCAGTGGTGACCTCTCCTCAGATTTATTTGAAAGCTCATTATTTCAAGTTTTAAGACCATCTAGATCTGGCCTTGTGTCTTTGAAGTAGAACCTTAGCTTCCAGGCAACATTCAACTTTTAACAGATGTAGATGTCCTCAGAAATTATTCTGATTTCAGTCTTATTGTTCCTGAAATAAACATTATTATTAAAAAATAACTACCACAGATAATATCTTTGCTATGTATAGCATCCTTTTATCCTGCTAATTTTATCAAGGAAAAAGCTAAAGCTTAGAAACTTCTGGTGATACACTCAAGTCTACTAAGTGACACAGACAGAACTAAGACCATGGCCCCAAATCTTTGTTCTTTGTGTTGATTCATGACTTCTTCTCTGAGCCAATAAACTGGATAAAAACTATTTCTCTCACAGGATTTTTCTTAATAGCACAAGGAGACAATTTTTCTATAGGTGCTGAGGACTGGAAAATGTAAACGTTGTTTATGTAGCTTTTAGTTCCTTTGCTAAGGAAGCATCCCTTTTGGTTTTTTGTAGGAGATAAAACTAAAGATTAGTGCTTTACTTAATCCACTGGAAATGTTGAATTTTCTATGCTTTTAACTCACCTTAAACAATATAAACTAGGTGGTGAGAGTCAGGATAATTTCTTGTCTGGGTAAGAAGCTGGTAAAGGGTGAAGTTGAAGTCACCTTCGATGTGGATCTGGGCATAAGATCGACCTGTGTAATAATTAATGTCAGATAAGTTACATTTTTTGATAATTAACTGCTGTGAGTGATAGTTCCAGTCAAAAGGACAAGATAGATTAAAAGGGAGTGGAATAAGACCATTTATTAAATTACTGACAGAAAGTTCAGCACCGTGGACAGCTCCTGGACAGACAGGCTACTCTGTTGATTTGACCACAATGGTAGTATATATCCCAAATCTACTTGTTTGTTTTTTCTGCCTTCATACTGAAATTTTATTATTCTAATTTTTTTTTTTGCTTTTATAATGCTTAGCATATCTTGTAGAAAATCAGGAAACAATACTCGTGTACTTAAGAACATTTGTTCTTTGTCTTTTATAAGACCACTCCAGCTGAATTGGCTCTTAACCTGATAACACATATTCTCAAGAAGACATGGAAAGGTGCACATAATTATTTCTATTAAACTTATGAACTTCTGGAAATGCCTCCTTTTTTTAAGCTGAAGCAAGATTTTAGGATTGCAGCCAATTTTTCCTCTATGAAGTTGAAATTCTTTCTCTTTTTTTTTTTTTTAGTGATTCTTTTATTTTCCTGTTTGAAACAATGTTTTTGTTGTGTTTTTGTTTTTGTAATGATGATCACAAGAAAACATTTCCTTTTTTAGCACAGGATTTCTCCTTAATTATTTAGCTTTTCCCTAGTCAATCCTCATTGTGCTAGGGTGCCTAAAACTGTGCTTTACCGAAACATTAGCATATCTCTTTTTCCAACCTCTTTGTAATCCATCTGTCTCAGCTTTGCTGTCCAGAACAGTTTTCTGTAATGTATCCCACTGTCATTTTTCCTCCTTTACATGAATGAAGCAGAAATAAGAGGATTTTAAATCCTAAGTATCCCCTTTTTGCAATCAGAAGAGCACAAGGTAGTTTACTTTTGCAGTGCAAGGTAACAAAACCAAGCACCTATTTTTTCAACTGTCTCCTATCTCGTTGCCCAAGTTAGTAGCTGCTTTAAACCACTGGCCTGTAACTTTAGACATGATGTAGAAAAGTTATCTCCTAAGAGAACTTTTGTGCAACGACCTTTTAGCAGTTGAGAAATTCTTGGTTGGTCATGCCCGTAGTGACCACAATCCCAAACCACTTTTGCTTATGCCTATACATATTGCTTTTAAAAACATACTTCTTAGTACTTAATAGTACTGTGTTGCATATTTGAAAGTTGCTAAGAGGGCAGATCTTAAAAGTTCTCATCACAAGAAAAAAAAATGTTTTCTAATTATGTATGGAGATGGAAGTTAACTAAACTTACTGTGGTGTTCATTTCACAATATATACAAATATTGAATCATTATGTTGTACATCTGAAACTAATTTAGTGTTATATATCAATCACATGTCAATTAAAAAACACAAAAAAAACAAACAAAAAGCATGTTTCTCTCTAAACCTTTGTGTATTATCAGAGGAAAGTTGAGCTTCTTTCGTAGGATTAAAGATTGGCCATGTTTTTTCTCCTACCAGAGTCAAGATAAACCTGTTTGGCACTAATCTGATGAAAGACTTTTCAGAGGTGATGAGTTCTTGTTTTTACATGAAATATTTTTCAGACTCAAACTGCTATTAGAAATGAAAAATGTACTCTATTCACATATCCATGTTTCTGAGGTTTTCCTGATTGAATGTGTATTACATTGTAATATAACTCTTGGTTTTCTTCACATAAGGCCAATAGCTTAGTTGTTGCAGTCTAAAATGGGCCTGGAAGTTGCCTTTGACTGTATTCCTATAAGTTATGATATTTAAAGGGGCTTAACAGGGGATGTTATTATATGCAGTGATTGAAATTCAAATTGTTCAGTAGTCACTGTGATAGAAAAAGAATCCATATTTTGTTCTAGTGAGTAAGAAATAATCATCATAAGAAATAATCATCAATTGGCATGTTTCAGATACCATAAAATAGAAATTTTATATTTAGAAAAAAAGGAACTAGTATTGTTTAGTCCTTACTGTTTGCCTGTTACTGTGAAGTTTGACTTATATACAACAGCTAATTACATCCTTGTCATTCAGTATTCTTGCTTAATTATTACTCCTAATTGCTATTGTCATTTATATAAAGTGCTGAAATCGCATTTTTAGGTTATTTTAGGTGCCACTCAGGGAGGTTAATGGTCTAGGATCACTCAGATAGTAAATGGGGTTGCTTCATTGCAAACCTAGTATCAGTCTGATACTATTGTTTGTTTGAGAATAGTTAAGTTGACAATGAAATGAGAGAACATTTATAGTGAATAGCCTGCAAACCTGTCCCTTACTGTTTGATCAATTAATATACATTAGCTGTAAAATAATATTGGAAACTGTTTATTAGTCCCTCTGGTATATGTTACAATTGCTTCAGAATTTAACGGGGATGAGGATACAGAAATTTTCCTTCTACTATCTCATTCTTTGTCACTTATCTTCTTACCCTTTTTTTAAACATCATTTTTTAGTGAGGAAATCTTCTCCATTGTTCCACAAAATTTGTGGAGATCAGGTTGGGAAATATTTGAAAGTTTGTGTCCATTCTGAAAATGTGGATACTATGCCCAAGATACTAGTTTTCTCCAAATGTATATAATGTTTAGCACATAAGATTTCTTTTCTTACATGTGTCTAATTTTAATTTTTTCAGCAATTAATTGAATAAAACTACACTATAATTTACTTTTACTAAAAAGAAATTTTGCATGGGTCGCTTAGTTTTAACAGTAAATTTTTATGAGTCAGGTACTTGCTGCCTAGCCTGATTTCCATAAATTCTCCTGAACAACGATGAAGCTTTTCTCACTAAAGAGTAGATTTGAGAAAAAAAAAAAGTGTGTAATTAAAAATCAGATGGTGGAGGGAAAGTTGCTTATTACTTCTCTTTCCTTATAGATTATTAGTGTCTTCAAGGTCAAGCATACAATGCTGGGATAATCAATAGTGGATAGGGTAAAAAAAAAAAAAATAGTGGATAGGGTGATACACCAGCTAAAAGCTCTCAAATAGTTTTAAATAATTGTTAAGAATTATGTTTTCATCATTAACTTAAATTTACATAATTCTTTACTTAGTGCTTTCACGTAAATAACAATTCACTGTTTAAAACAGTGAAGGTAGTTTTAAAAATTCAGCTCAGCTCTGTTTTTACCAGATAGTCATCAACTTCTGTGAGAAGCTGATGGTAAATATTTGGACATGCTCTCCAAGGCCAATTTGGAGTTTATTCTGAATGTATTACCTTTAAAAAGAACCATTTTTCCTAATAGCTTAAGAATTAGAACATGGTAGTACTGAGAATTATGCCCATTTTAGTACAAATTGGCTAAATAAATTTAATTGTTTGATTTTCTACCCTCTCCAGATTTCTAGTCAGGTTTACTACGAATGCAGAAATTCACTATAGCATGTTAAGTAATTGAATAAGCTCCTAGTCTACTAAAACTCTTTACAACTCTCATTTTACTCTCCGTAGATATTTCAGCATGCCTGATATGATTTTACATCATTTATGAATGAGAAATAGCCATAAATGTCTGATTTTTCCCCATTCTTCCTCTGTCTCTGTCTCCTTCTTTCTCTTTTGTTTATCTCTTAGAAAAAACAAAAACAAAAAACTGCAGTGTTCCCTGCTGAGAACTCTGTACATTGCTCCTGGATTCCTTTTACTTACTGTGCAGTATTTCTCTTGATTTGCACAGACAGTGCCCTGAGATGGAATGTAAGGTGATGAATACAGCCCACGAGGCCCTTGTTCTTAGATTCACTTGGTGAGGCATATATCTTTTTGAGAAATTGGTTTCTGAAAATAAGCCTTTTCTTGTGCTTCACTGCCTATCTCAAAATATATTTTCCTATCTAGCGTATTACATATTAAGCAAAAGTTTCGTATCTCTTTCCACAAAAAAGGAAAAAGCCTTTTAAAATTGTGCTCCAGCATGAGCACAAATCAAAAAGCAGCAGTTGAACTTGATACTCGGATCTTACACCATCTGTAGAAAATGGTAGGGCTCACATAATCTGTTATCCTAGCAAGACAGTATAAGCCAAGGCTGCCCAAAGTGATTAAACTGCCTTGTACACCACAGGCAGTCTTGTGCCAGATACAGGCTTTAGGAGAAGAAATCAAATTGTGTTAATGTCATGACGCTACTGCAAACACAGTGGCATCAGCACCTTTAGGTGCTACTCCAGACAAAAGTTGGGGATGACATTACTTAAGCTAGAGTTGCTTTTATTTCTTTGACCTAACACTTGACTATCCCCCGCTATCAGCCTTAGCCATATTCATCTCACCTTATCTTTCTCATTGGGACCTTGACCAAAATCTCAGTGCTTCTCTACTAAGCTGTCAAAAAATAATAAGAAAAATTTTCACATCTCCATTCTAGCAAATGAAGGAAAGTCATTCCTGAATTTCTGATCATGAACTACTTCTGAGAATGAAATCCCATAATATTACAGAAACTTTACAAATGCTCAAGAACAATGCACATGTCAGTTAAAATTAGTGCTGAGGTAATAATCAAGCTCTTCAATTAGAAACTAATGAGAGACAAGCATTCTTCAATAAATGAGAATTTCTGAGATATTCAGTAAGTAACCCCATTCCCCTTTTATTAAGAAAAAAATTTCCTAAAACCACTTTAAAGTATGTTTATATTTCATAACAGAGTGAGGAATTGATTCACTTACTTTTTAAAGTTATATTTTTTGGGGGGTGGGGTTGGCAAGAGTAGGCATAATACAGATTGCTAATAATACACTATTTTAAAAAAATGTTTAACATTCAAAAAATAAACTCTTTTATTCATTATTAAACCAACAAAGTGGACAATTTAAAGGAACTTGAAAAAATAGACACTGTCAAATATTAGAAGTATTAAATATTGTAATTCAGATTTATTTATTTTCAAAATGAACTTTCAGTCATGATATAGTTACATGATCTATACAAGGAGAATGACTTTGAGAATACCTTTATAAATAAAATTTTCTATTTTAGACATTGTAAAAATCCTCTAAGTGATATTTCTTTCAAAATATATAGTGACATATTTCTTAGATTACTTAAAAAATCTCAAAATATTTCCACTCCAAACATGAAAATATTTTAAAATGAAATGAACGAAATGGAGGTTTTGGATATGTTCTCATTCATTTTCTGGTAGTTATCAGCTGGTGTTATTTCAAACTATATTAAAAAGATAAGCAGGGGCTTCCCTGGTGGCGCAGTGGTTGAGAGTCCGCCTGCCGATGCAGGGGACACGGGTTCGTGCCTCGGTCCGGGAAGATCACATGCCGCGGAGCAGCTGGGCCCCTGAGCCATGGCCGCTGAGCCTGCGCGTCCGGAGCTGGTGCTCCGCAACGGGAGAGGCCACAACAGTGAGAGGCCCGCGTACTGAAAAAAAGATAAGCACATAGAAGTTGAGAAGGTGATTGTGACATTGCTGATGTTACTTGGAGTTTTACTTTTATTTTTATTATGCTCTGCAGATTCGGAGCTTGCTTTCCACCAATTTTTGTTCTTAGAGTTAAGAGGTCAATCAGGAGTAAACAACATGATAATAAAACCTTATCTAATCGTGAGTATCATCCAGATTTCCCATGAAAAAGCTGTACTGGAAAATATCTTGAAATTTAATTGAATGCAGAGTGTTTGTAAATATAGAAGATGCTAATGCCATGTAGAAAGACTTTGGGTATTTTTTTTCCTCTGAAAATATATTCAGATACATAGAAATATGTGTTTTTAGGTTTGAGATAAAAGTCTTTCTGCACACGTTGTAATGAGATTATAATCCAAGAAAGTGCTACATTTCTATGCTTATGATCTCTGATACCGCTTTTTGCCTGGTAAATTTGGTGAATGTACTTGATAAGGGAGAGAGTATCATTTCCAACTGATATACATTTCCTTTTCCCTATTTCACAGATTTTGAATATTTAGAGTTTTGGTATTGCTTTTAACAAAACAAAGTCAAAGTTTAATACAAAGCATAAAGAGGACATAATAATCCACACACTAAATAAAATGAATAAATAATGAATGATAAAAAGTGAAACTTAACCATCTTCTCTCCTAAACCCTAGTCTGCCTACTGTTTTGACTATTTTAAATACCCCCTTTTCTTGTTTCATCTATTTTTTAGCAGAAGTTGTGAAGGATGAGCATTTAATTCATTTATGTTCACTGCTTTTCCCTTCTTTTTTTTAAACTAGTATTATTATGTTTATTCTTATATTGGTAGCCTTCATAACTTTATTAATTTCCCTTCTTTTTTTTTTTAATAAATGAATTTATTTATTTTTGGCTGTGTTGGGTCTTCGTTTCTGTGCGAGGGCTTTCTCCAGTTGTGGCGAGCGGGGGCCACTCTTCATCGCGGTGCGCGGGCCTCTCACTATCCCGGCCTCTCTTGTTGCAGAGCACAGGCTCCAGACGCGCAGGCTCAGTAGTTGTGGCTCACGGGCCCAGTTGCTCCGCGGCACGTGGGATCCTCCCAGACCAGGGCTCGAACCCGTGTCCCCTGAATTGGCAGGCAGACTCTCAACCACTGCGCCACCAGGGTAGCTGATAACTTTAAATGATATATTTGAAGTTGTATTTTGTGAGCAACCAACTTTTGACAGTGTCTCTTGCCTCCCTGCTATTAAGCATCAGGAATCCCTTCCTAGGGCCTCTTCCTCCTCCGGCCCCCAGTTCGTACAGCACTGCTCCACTGAAATCCCCCAGGGCCTCCTCATCATATTCAGAAGGCAATCCAGGGTCAATAGCATTACTCACAAAGGCTTATGTACGATATCTGGCCCCAGGCTTCCCTTTAGACCTCTGCTCCTACTTGGCTTCTCTCTTCTCTGGCCTTGGGCTTCTTGGCAGGACTCAAATCCAGCCAACCAGTACCTGAGGCCCTGGCTACTGGGTGCACTCCCTGGAGGTCTCGTCCTATGAACTGATGCCTGGCTTGTTTCCTCTCTGAGAGCACTGGCACTACACACGCTTATTAAATAGCTACACACCCTCATTCCTCTTTGTTACTCTACCCTGCTTTATTTTACACAGGAACACTTACCATTATCTCAATTTCCATATGTACGTATTAGTACCTTTATTGGAGTGTAATTGCTTTACAATGGTGTGTTAGTTTCAGCTTTATAACAAAGTGAATCAGCCATACATATGCATATATCTGCATATCTCCTCCCTCTTGAGTCTCCCTCCCAACCCTCCCTATCCCATCCCTGTAGGTGGTCTCCTTCTAATATAAGCTTCAGGAGGTCAGGCATTTTCTCTATTTTTGCTGTTGAATCCACAGTTATTATAGCAGTACCTGGCACAAAACAGACACTTAGATTTCTTGAAAGAATTAATTTGCATGGCTTATAAAATTTGCATGCTGTTCTACACTATTAAAAAGTCTCTAGGTCTTTGTCTGTAAGTTGGTTCCATAAATTTAAAACCAACAAATAATGTTTATAATATAATGAATGTATAAATACCATGCATTGCAGAATTCTTCAGTGTGACTGGGTCTGCAGAGAATATAATCTGGGGTTAAAGTGTGCTACTTAAAGGAGAATATTCTAGGCATCAAGGTCAAATGTCCCTTCTTTAATAATCCATCGGTTGCTCAAAACAATAACATGCTTTCTTTTTATATTTGTTTTATGATTATCTTGTAAGCTTTTACTTCCCATGGAATTTTCAATTGTATTTTACTTATTCTTACAGATGAATTTGTTTTATTTAGCATGAGGTATGCGTTGAGTGTAAATACATCCAAGCATGCCTTTATTTTGCCCTGATAACATGGTTTGCTTAGGTGTAGATTATGTGTTGAAATCCTTTTCCTCCAGATATATTATTCATTCTCATTAAGCATCTTTTGTTGCAAATGAAAAGTCTGACACCACTCAGACCCTTGTCCCTGTGGAGGACTTTGTATCCCACACTCTGTAATTTTTTGGTATTATAAGATTTCCTGAGCATGTTTCTAAATGTATTTTTGTTTGTTTGTTTGTGTGTTCTATCTATTCCATTACTACGTGGATCTTTTTTTTCTTCAGGCCAGAGTATTTTATTTCATTTTACAAAATGTTTTTCTTTTATTTCTTTAATTATTTTCTCCTTCTTGCCTCTTCCCCTTCATTAGACGAGGTACCTTTGGACGTTCCTGGATTGACACTCTATCTTACTTAATAATTCAACTTTTCTTAAAAATTTGTTTTGCCCTACCCTCTGAGAAAAGTCCTCTTATTTGTTTATTTATTCACTTATATATGGTTCTTGTAAATTTCAACAATTATGTATTTACCTTTCAAAATCTTCCCCCCGTTTCTTCTTTTTCTTCTTTTCATCTTCTTCCTCCCTCTCCCCCACCCTCACCCTATTTCCTCCTCTTTCTCCTTCTCTGAATGCAATGTTGGAATCAGTGGTTATATATCTTGGCTTATAATTGAAGCAGAGCTCCTCCCTCACTGGAACATTCAGAGTGAGGGAGCAGGTTCCTGATATATTTCAGTGACTCTTGGGGAGTTGTACTGTACTTGAACAGCTAGGAGAACTGAAAAGTTAAACAATTCAGCACAAATTTTAATTGGGACTGAGTAGAATATCCAGCAGTCCATGAGAATTGAGTGTTCAGCCAGGAGCTTGAAAAAGTCAAGGAGTTAATTAGAACTCAGGAAAGACTGGCTCCAGAGAAGGAGCCCAGAAGGATTCCATGTACTTTCCTGTGCGTGAGAATATACTGACCCAGACATTTCAAACCTAACTTTGTGCAGCCAGGATTGAGAAACTTAAGTTGGCACATTTACCCGTGGATAATAAATTTAATTCAAAGAGAGGGAAGTAAAAATACACGAGGAGGGATTAGAACATGAAAAGTAGCTTGTAAGGAAAGATCAAGCCCTAGCCGATGTGTAGCAGTATGTAAATATGTCCATTTGGCTTTCAGTTTAGGGAATGGAAAGGGGAAAGGAGAAGTGGGAGGTGCACATGGTCATGAAAAACAAGCACATTTTTTTTTTTTTTTTTTTTTTTGCGGTACGCGGGCCTCTCACTGCTGTGGCCTCTCCCGTTGCGGAGCACAGGCTCCGGACGCGCAGGCTCAGCGGCCATGGCTCATGGACCCAGCCGCTCCGCGGCATGTGGGATCTTCCCGGACCGGGGCACAAACCCATGTCCCCTGCATCGGCAGGCGGACTCTCAACCACTGTGACACCAGGGAAGCCCCAAGCACATTTCTTAATCCACATGATAATGGTGTACAGAAATGTACAGAATGCTTATACACATATTTAAAGTATCATCTAATTAGATCTATAATCCTAAATTATTTCTACTTTCTCTTTCTCCATATAATTATTATAAAATTATATAATGAATATATTTTGTTGATTTTTTTAAAAATAATATTTTTGTCAGCTTTAAGTACTTTTTGTCAGAAGTCTTTAAAATGCATATTTTCTACATAAGCATAAGACCCAATGCTTTCTCTAGGAATTGTGCCAAATAAAATTATTTAAGCAAGTATGAAGTACACCTTATTCTATTGCTGTGGATGTATACAATGTACCTTCAATTGAAAATTTCTTTTCATTGTTGCTAACAAGTGGAAAACAAATGTTTCATATGTAGTACAGTCCTGTTTTCTTCTTAAAGAAATCTTTCCCAATGACATCCTTTATTTTTTCTAACCTAGCTTTCTGTGTCATATCATAAGCTGAACCAACCTATTCTTTTATCAGTATCAGGTAGATGTGTGAAATGCACTCCTAAGAGTGAAAAAAAAAAAAAATGTCTAAAAGAAAGCATTAGCATAAACCTTATTTACCCAGTCACATCAATCCTCTTAAAAATCAAAGGAAAGACAAAAGGAAATATTCATATGTATAAAGATTAAATGCTCTTGACACTGTTGTTCCTCCAGGAAAAAACGTGATGCACAGTTATAAATGCAAAGCTATCCAACAAGACATGTTTTTTTTCTGTGTAGAATGAAACCACTTCAGTTTCTGTGTTTTATACTGAGGATTTAGCCCCTTACACGTGCCAGTACATTACTTTATGATGACTTACTATTACTGTATCTCTTACATCCATGGATGATGCCAATCTTTCTTAGAGAGAGCAAATTGTTTCCAGTCAAGGCAGGAGGACTTCAAAGCAGAGTAACTGAAAACAGAAATATAAGGGTGTTCTACAAGAACAGCCATGGCACCAGCATGATCAATCTGACATCAAGACATCCAGAAACCTCCTGGGCTGCCTGAAATGGAACCTCAGTGACACTTGCTGCTCCTGTATGACTTTTCAAATGAGGAAAATATTGACTGGGAGTTTTCCTTTTTGAAGTAGAGAATTAATACATTCCTTGGTGGTGATGTGGTTCGGGAAGGCTCAGAGCTCATGGGTCTGGCCTTACATTGTCCTTGTAATCTCAGCACTTTTGCTCGTGTATTACCAGTTTATCATCATCTTTGAAACCTGGAGTTCATGAATAATTCAAGAACCTTGATATGACGTACTTGACCCTTAAACCAGCATTTCCCCAAGCTGAGGGTACCATCAGGACTTCAGGTACTTGTAGCTACGCTGTGACTAACCAGGTCATTCACTTCAAAGGGACTCTGAAAGGTCAAGACTATGTGGGATAAAGTATTTATTACCACATTCACCTAGATTTGAGTAATTATACCATGTGAAATAATGGTATTCATTTTTTATTGAACCTTTAAGTTAAGGGTTTATACAGAGATCAAATATAAAACAATTTTCACTCAAACTGATTAGAGAAACAAATGCCAGTGTTAGAAATTACAGACCCAAAAAGGAGTATTTTAAGAAGTTCACAAATAATAAGCAATGATTAAAGACCTTGAGAATTTGACTTACAAGGAGAACTTATAAAATATGCTCACACCAGGGACATTTCTGCATAGAAACACAACATTTCAATGAATAAACACAAAACCAAAGAGGAGAATTGGTTATTATAGTAAACGCTATATACTGTAATGATTGAAATACTTTCTGGAAACACGAATGAATTCAGTCAAAAGATTTTCTTTTGTTTTGTCCTGTTTTAATGGCAAATGAGGGAGTAGTAAAGATAACTAAACTTATGGCAAGGAATAAAAAAATGGGAAATGCTACAGCACTGTTTGAAATATTTGCTTGATGACTTGAAATTTGTGTGTGTGTTGGGAGGCAGGTATTTTGAAGACTTATTCCTGGGTCTATGATTTTTATGGAACAGATGAAAAGAAAATCTCCATTTTTAGCAACCAACTGCTTAATGTCAGACAGATGTTGTTATAACCATGATTATAGGATTTTATTTAATTCAGAACAAAAGTATTTAGGTCTTATCTTGGCATGAGAGCTGGCTTTATAATGATGTTACAGCACAGCTTGAACATTACACTAAACTAGCTATGAATGGTCAACCAAACAGAATACTTAATTAGCCAATTATTTAGGGAATTCCTGCTTTTGGTATAGTTTTTAAAAAGAGGTTATTCCTTGCTTGTTTGAGCTTGAGCTCAACATTATCCATATTTATTGTTTTTCATGTTACAAATTCTCCCTGGTGCCCATCTGATTAAGTTACAGTCAGTTCTTTCTATTTTCCCCTTTTAACGGACACACATATGGAAGTATCTAGATTCTTTCAGGATTCTGATATGTGCACATTTATTTGAATGTGTACATTTGAACCAGCTATGGAAAATAAACCCAAAACTAAAGACAGAGTTTTTTCAACTTCTTTTTGAGCCACAGTACAAAATAAAAGCTAGCTGAGGAAGATCACACTGTAATTAATGAAAATAGTATGTTAAATGATCAGAGCAAGAATATCTTTAATGTTCTCTCAGGCTTTGGCTTTGTCCTTCCTTTAAAAGAACACACACATATTTTAATACACTGGTATTTTAACAGTATTAGTTTTCATAACTAATATTTTTTTGAAAAAAATTACATCATTATCTTAGTATAGTGTAGAACCACATGTTCCCAAAATCTGATTTTTTTTATGCATGAAATTCTAAGCTGGATGAAAGAGAAGAAAATACTCAAACACGTGTAAAGAAAATAGTTTTCCCTTGAAAAGATTTATCTTTCTATATCCACTTTTCAATTGTATTCTAGATCATGTTGCCCGTATAATGTAATTACATAGAATACAGCTTAGTTAATGTCTTGGTCTAGAGAAGTGCTACTCAGAGTGTAGTCTGCAAACCCATGCTATTCCCCAAGCTGTTCCAGGTCTGTGAGAAGATAAGAACAGAAACCGAAATGTTTAGAAACTTTTATAGCAGTTTGACAGAGTAATTTTATGCCTGCTGAACTAATCTTTTTACTGCCCTTGTGCTTTATGTCTTTTTTTACCCATTGTATTTTACAAATATAATATTGGTTTGTGACAGATCGGGGGGAGGGGTGTGGAGAAATTCATCTTTCAGCACAGAAAACTTGAGAAGCAGTGGGCTAGGTTCAAGTCACCTAGCATGAGAAGAGAAGGAAGCTGTGAGCATTTTGCTGGATAGATGAGCCAGGATTGAATTAAGCAGTGATTCAGATAGCAATGCATATTAAGGATGAGAATTCCCGCAGGGTCTCTACCAATCCATCTACATGTAATTGACGTTCCCAATTCCCTCTGCAAATCACACTCTCCAGTCCCGTGGCATGCTGAATGCTTGCCGATATTGGGCTACTCTTCTGAACGCCTCTGTGTTCCACCAGTTCTTCGCATTCTTACTAAGAGTAAGTTGTTTTTATTCCCAAATGAATGCTAGTTGTAATTTTCTTGTAATTATGTGATTTAATTAAATGGTATGTAAACAAATGAAATATGAATACATAAGAAATCTGTTTTTCCCATGATAACTAAGCTGAATATTTTGGGAAGCCAAAATAAAGTCTAATTGCAAACAATTAAAATTAAAAAACCAACAACCACCCACCTCCACAATATGTAGAATTTGGTGCTGGTAGATAGCTATAAAAGCTCGACAGTAAGTGTAAAAGGATTGTGCACATGAATTCCTTCTTAAGTGTCTTTAGCAAGTGTCTGTTTAAGGTGTCTGTTTCACCTTAAACCATGAAAGTGGAAATTGTAGGCAATGTAGAATTGATGGAGGTCCTAAAGAAAGACTGTTCAGAAATGTAATGATTAGACATCTATTTTAATTTATTAATGTCTCTTTCTGCATAAAAAAGATTAGGAAATTCTTTTCCTAAAAAAAAATTCTTTTCCTAAAAATTTGGCAGAGTTAGCCAACTTTTTCATTATTTAACCAGTTTATATCCATTCATATTAGATAGGAGACTTCCACTGTAGTTGTACCTAGGTGTTTGTATAATTTTTATATAACTGTTCATCACATATTTAGTGATTAGTAATTATTTGCTAGTAACTTTAATAAAATGTTTATTTTTGAATTAGTTACAAAATAGATTTAGGTAAAAATCATGACAAATTCTCCTTTTGTTTCAGTTAATCACTCCCATGGGAAGCCAATTTGTTTAGATAAGGCCATAGCTTTTATTAAATGTTTGTGATTTTATAGTATCTGCAAGTATCGTGTTGGAAGTAAAAAGGCTTATGGGAGAAACTATTTGACTCGACTATCACATTTAGAGAACAGAGAAGGTGGCACCCATTCAGTTGTTCATCCATTCAGTAGTGAAACAATCGAGAACGTAGTATTTGCCAGTCATTATAATTAGGCTTCATATATTTAAGCTTTTGGTCTTGAGGAGCTTACAGTCTCGTGGGAGAGACAAATGTGGTAACGGACTAGTTGGAACGTAGCTTGTCAGGATATAATGTAAATAACATTCCTTGAGAACATTCCTTGAGAGTACACAAAAGGGAGACAGAATGGTATCATTTGGGGTGGTTTATTGCCTTCTCTAGAGAAGTAGGTAAGGAGGTAGGGAGAGCATTGAAGATGCAGCCAGGAGCTAGCTATACAAAAACTTTTCTTCCACTTTTGTTCTTTATTTCCTCTCGACATTAGTCTCTTGGTGATAGGCTTACAAAGAATTTTAATTTTCTTCTTTATGCTTACCTGCATTTTTTAATTTTAAAAAATAAACGTCTATTATTTTTTATACTTAGAATTGACTGATGATGTTTCTTTTCAAATGCATTGCTGAGTGTTACGGATTTAGCAGTAGATCCCATTTAGTGTGGATTGTGTTTTAAGAAGAATCAGCTGGGGCATGTACAGCTCCAGCAATGACAAATCTAGATCAATGCTTCTACCTCCCAAGAAATAAAGTAGACTAACGTGTCCACTGCCAGGACAACCTCTAGATTGTAAGTCCCACTGTTCCTAAGCTAGGAGAGGACCGCTGTGCCTAATAAGCGTTTGCCTCGAAATTGAAAAACCTACATTAGTGAAGGAAGGAAATCTTGCATCTTACAGTAGATGCCTTCCTTTTATTTCTTGTCCTTCCTTTCTTTAATATGTAAAAAATAATACACTTATGGACTATATTTTATTAAATAGCATTCTTTTTTATTCTAGATGATCTAATGTAGAAGGGTCCATATGGAGCTGGGCTCTTCCAATGCATTTTGGCAACCCTTCTTTTGCAGCCTTTGGCATAACTCTAGCAGGACAATCAGAAGCCTGTAGCCAGTAACTAAATCATCAAAAGGAAATCATATATGGCACACAAAGGAGGAAGCAGGTTCTTTTGGAAGCAGTGTATGATATGGCTAAAGTCCAATTCTTGTTAATTTTGACATTAGCATATCTTAATGTTAGACAGAAATATGACTAATAAATCATGTTGAAGAACAAACGTCAAGCACTTATAGCACTCATTTAGCAGAAAGCCTTATAATCATTTTGAATGTGTGGGTGAAACTACCCTAAGCTCATTTCATGGACAAGTTTTAAATCATTATTTAATTATTTTAAAGTTTTCCCTTAACTCAGTAACACATTTGTGAGTGCTTCTGTACGTATACATAAAATATCCTATTTTAAACACATACCACTAAACAGGCATAAGCACATCAGTTTTTTGTTTTGTTTTCATTTTCTTCTAACATTTCAATATACCAGCTTATTTTTTTTAATCCCTGGGCTGTTTTAGAGCCTGTTTCTGGCACTTACCTGCTGGATGAGAATCACATTTGCTTACCTTCACCCCCTCAGGAAAGACAGCAAATACTTCAAATGTCTCAAATGACATTGTGCTCAGTTTATTAAATTTTCTCGTGTTACCCTTTAGGGAATTCTAGCAGCAACAACTTTGGACTTTTTATCTACAGTTGAAGGTTTTGCTGCTATCCTCTGATATTTACTACTGAAGATTTTCTTGTTGTTAAGTGACATTAAATGATTGCTCTTTATACGTGCCCAGTGCACTGGGTGCATGTGAATTTCTTTCCACAGAATCTATTTGTCATAAGCATTTTGGGCAGATATTACACAGTGTGCAGTTTTACTAACGTCTTTGTAACGATGCCAGATATTTAACATGAGTTCAGTGCATGTGGCTGGTGTGCCAGTCCACTAGGCTTGACACTTCAGTAAAAGATGCTCTTGCCCTCATGGAATCAAATCCATTTGGGGAATCCAACTTGTAAACCAGTGATGGAAACTCATCCCTGCCGGCATCGTGCTGGGATCATTACTGACATTTGTGCTACTGCTCCTCAGAATACATCTTCAGGGATAAGTCATTTACCCTACAGCCACACAATTGTAAGCAGAAAGGCCCGTTTCAGTTCCCAATTCTCTGACTCCATAGTAAGTCACTCTATACAATGTATTGAGGGATATCATGCCCATTGGATGACAAAGTAGACTCAAGTCAGGTGTACAAATTGAGTGGGAAAGTTATTTTATAATCAGGAGAATCATTTCCAATGCTATTTTTAGCTTATTACTATATAAGAGCTCCATAAAACAAGGAAAGAAGGCTATAAGGTGGATATATATACATATAAAATCAATGTAGCCTGACTTTCTTCCAACCTCAAGCTTCTTGGATAGATGAAATTTAATTATTCTTTAAAATACTGTTCACATCCTCACTTCTTAACCTTTCCAAGACTTAATAACTTTCCGTGTGTGGCTGCTCTCTGCCTTATATCTAACTCACAGGCATACTTTCTGTATAGGGATTGAGAACATCTGGTTAACACCCTCTTGGTAATAACCTTTCATATTTTCTTGATTTTAAAGTAGAATTAGGTATCATTATTCTTGGAAAATGACATTTTTTTATTGAAGTTCCTTTAGCTCCATGACCGTTGAATATAGACTTCTTGACTCTTAGGTATTTCTCCCTCAAGAGGTTTTCGTAATTCTGAAACCATTCCTTCTTTCTACTGAAATTCTGTTGTCAATAACTTTTTTTGTGCAGCTGAGCATAATTTGTCCTAAAAAGAAAACAGGAGATTCGGATTTAGGTTCCTAGGTGTTTGGTCTTTCTTGGAACAAATACACTGTTTATTTCCAAATGGTGATTTTGGGTTCATTCAACAGTGAAGTGTTAAAGGTAAATAGTGTCACTGAAGTACCCTCTGGTGTCAGGCCTACTTTGGATGTGAGCCATTTTACTTATTTAACCAAGAAGAGATAGAACTAACACTTAGCTGATTAAAAGTCAGACTCCCATTGCGAAGCGCTAGCATATTTTCAAGTTATTAATAGCAAATATTGAAAATAACAGTTCAAGACTATGAACAAGCATACCCAAAAGCATACTCAGAAAGACTTTATAAATAAGATTCATCAATTACTCAGGGTTTACATAGCTTCCCCTTGCTTGTGAATATAAATGTGTTCAATTTCTTTCTTTTTTTTTTTAAACATCTTTATTGGAGTATAATTGCTTTATAGTGCACTAGTTTCTGCGTTATAAATAACAAAGTGAATCAGTTATACATATACATACGTTCCCACATCTCCTCTCCCCCGCGTCTCCCTCCCTCCCACCCTCCCCATCCCACCCCTCCAGGTGGTCACAAACCACCGAGCTGATCTCCCTGCGCCATGTGGCTGCCTCCCACCAGCTATCCACTTCACGCTTGGTAGTGTACATATGTACATGCCACCCTCCCACTTCGTCAAAGCCTACCCTTCCCCCTCCCCATATCCTCAAGTCCATTCTCTAGTAGGTCTGTGTCTTTATACCGTGTTAGCATACGGTATTTGTTTTTCTCTTTCTGACTTCACTCTGTATGACAGACTCTAGGTCCATCCACCTCACTACAAATATCTCAATTTCGTTTCTTTTTATGGCTGAGTAATATTCCATTGTATATATGTGCCACATCTTCTTTATCCATTCATCTGTCGATGGACACTTAGGTTGCTTCTATGTCCTGGCTATTGTAAATAGAGCTGCAATGAACATTTTGGTACATGACTCTTTCTGAATTATGGTTTTCTCAGGGTAAATGCCCAGTAGTGGGATTGCTGGGTCGTATGGTGGTTCTGTTTTTAGTTTTCTAAGGAACCGCCTCAATTTCTTTTTGAGTGCAAAGACATAGGCTCAAGGACAGAATATTTTAAGAAAATAAAGAAGAGGGATGTTTTTTGTGAATTAAAATTGATACGTTTAAAGAAGAAAGTTATTTTAATACTCTTGAATAAAAGTAAATGTATTTCTAAAACTTTTAGTGAAATCGCAGAAGGATACTATTAAAAATCGTACATATATCTATATTTTAAAAGATAACACCCCTGGAGAACTTTAAAAGAATAGAAGAGTATCATGGTACAGAACATGGTACAGAGCAAAACTACAAGCATTTCTGTTCATAACTTGTTTATCTTTTTTACTTTTTCTTTCTTTACTTAAAATTAAGCAATTACCTGAAAGCAATAGTGTGCTTGAATCCGTTACATACGAATGAAATGCAGCTATATTAAGGTGGCTAAGAAATTATAAGTAATAATCCTAAAGATAAGGAGTAAAGTCCTGTAAGTGCAGGTTACAGAATGATGCATCTGAAGGGAGAGATGGCACTAAAACTCTGACTAAATGTTTTCAACGTCTTGTATAGGACAGAGCTGAACTTGAGTTTCTTGGGTCAGTTTATGGCTTCTTAAGGAATACTTAAACCCTCGGTTTACCCAAATGTGCTTGTAGAGATCTAGAATGACACTACAGTAGGGGTGAAACCAAACATATATGTGTCTTCCCATGTAATTTTTTTTTGTACCTCTGAATCTCCTGTTTTCCTCTGTTAGACATTCTTGGACTCTGCCTCATCTCCTAACCTCCGTTTATTCCAGCAACCAGAGGAAGGCAGACTCCATTACAGCTTGCCTTGGCAGTACTGTTCCTCTCTAATTTTCTACCCCAGGCTGTCTCTGACAGCACCTTGGGACACTGGCAGGAAATCTCCCCTAGGCTCACCCATGCATAGACTGGAAATGTGAAGGAATTAACATTCCTTAATAAGGGCAACCCTTACTATGGGAATTGGTGAAGAAATGCCCCCCTCTTCTGTCCCTTGATCAGACAATTTTAAGCATATTACACATGGTTCCTCGGAGGGTCATGGCACGATCAAGCCCGAATTGCCCACTGTGTTGACTAACTGTGAACACACCTCCTCCTGATTTTCCCTCTCTACCCATGCATGCTTCCTCCCTCACCCTGGCTCCCTGGCATCACTTCCCAAGTAAAATCCCTGCATGCTAGCTTATGTTCCAGACACTGCTTTCCAGAGAGATTGGCACAGGAAAAGACATGACTCACAATTACTGAATACAGTCATCCCGAGGTACCAGTGGGGCTTGGTCCAAGGACCTGCCACAGGTATCAAAATCTGCAGATGCATAAGTCCCATAGTTGGCCCTCCTTGTACACAGTTCCGCATCTGGGGATTCAGCCAACCTCAGATCGTGTATTAAGTTTGGGATTCGTGGTTGGTTGAATCTGCAGATGCAGAACCCATGGATCAGAGAGCTGACTCTATGTTTACTAAAAAAAATCTGCATATAAGTTGACCCCACACAGTTCAAACCCATGTTGTTGAAGGGTAAACTATACTCCATTCTCTCACCTCTGCCATACAGCAGTACTTTCTCATACATAAATACTCATAATTGATATAATTTGTTTTCCAACTTCATTATTAATCTGTGTCTATTTGGGGGCCATAATTTTATATGTTATACTATGTTTTAATCTGAAAGAATATATCTCCTCCCTCATTCTTTGTCAAAATTATCTTGCTATTTTTGGAAATTTCTTCATTTAATATGTTAAAGTAAACTTGTCAGGGACCATGAGAAATCTTGAGGGATTTTGATGGGGATTACAGTGAATTTAGAGATTAATATGAGGAGAAATGGCATTTAATAATTTTGTGTGTTCTTAACCAGGAACATAGCATGTATCTTGGATTTCCTACCTTGTTATTTAGGACCTCAAGTTAATTTTATTCATATGAGGATTGCATACTATTCACTAACTTTTTTCTATGTTTTCCACTTTTTGCTTCTCTGAGATATACTTTACTAAAGCATTTTATAATTAGTGTTTGACATTTGGAAGGCTATTGATTTTAAATACTTTCCTGGTATATCCAACAACTTTCTAGAATGAGTTTTTGTTTTAACATTCTCCTGGTGCATTGTCTTGTATATGCAAGGAAGACAATTGTATCATCTACCGTTAATGATGGATTACATCTTCCTTTCTAACATTTGAGTCTCTTATTTCCTATTCCTTTTTAATTTTATTGACTGAACCTTCTAGATTAATGGTGAATAACACAGGTAATAGTGTCTTTTCTTATCTTCTGTTCATGGTTCTTAATGGAATGTTTTGTTTTTCCGACTGTTATATTATTTCTTTGGGGTTCTGATAGCTACTCTTTATCATGTTGAATAAATTACTTGGCATTCCCAGCTTAATAAGCATTTCTGTCAGTAATTGTTGCATTTTATCAAATGCCTTTTTCACAGATCTATTGAGGTGATTATGTTATTTCTGCTTAAAACATCTAATGTTCTGAAAATCACTTATAAAGTTATTTATATTGAATGATTTTTGTATTCCTGGAGTAACTCCACTTGAGCATTCCTATTATTCCTTTAATATAACTTTGTGTATCAATATTTCATTTGGTTTTGGGTACCTAGTTTCTTACATGATATTAATTTAATCTAATAATGGTTTTGCCTATCAGGTTTGCCTATCTTTTCTTATGTGAACACTTTGAATAATATAGGAAAATGTGCTCCTTGAAGGTTGATCAAAATAACCTATAAAAATTATTTATTTGGCATCCTACAAGCAAGGTAGTCTTTTGTCCAGAATTTCAAATATATTTTGTCCTGGTTGGTTTTTCTATTCCAATTATGCCTTCTCAATTTATATTTGCTAAGAAAAAAGTATAGATTCCATTTAAGCTTCCTAAAATGTTAGGACAATACTGCCCATAATATATATATCTTAGATAACAATAAGACATTTACAAAAATTGCTTGTATACTAAACCATAAAGAACTTTTTCTTTAATTCCCTGTAAGTAGAAATGGACAGAATGCATTCTTTGGGCTTAATTTAAATTGCATATTCATTTTAAAAGACTAGTCAATAAATATGTATGTAACTATCTACCAATCTATTACCTATGTATGTATCTATCTAAAACAAACCTCTTAGCAATTTAAGACATATATCTAAATGACTTTTTGATTAAAGAGCAATTCAGAGCAGAAACTGTAACATTTGAAAAATGGAGATATAAGAACACTTTTTATGCACAGTATGGAATTCAGTATTAAGATTTTTAAAATTTAGCAATAAATGCAATTTGCAGAAAACTCTAGGGACTAGATAGAAGTAAGTTAGCTAAGTAGTCAACTGTGGAAGCTAAGACAAAAATACTCAAGATAAACGTAAGATAGAAGAAAGGAGATAAACATAAAAGCAGAACTAAATGAACAGAAAACAACAGAAGTAGACTTGGTAATAAAGTAAGATCTGGTTCTTTTAAAATGCCAATGAAATAGACAAATTACTTGCAAGACTAATGAAGAATACGGACAGGAAATGCAAATAAGTTCAGCAATGAAAAAGGAGAGAGATTAATAGGTACAAATCCATTTAAATAGAAGAGAAATTATGTCCGTGTGTCTTTGTTCCTTTCTTTAACATTTAGTATGAGAGTTAACCAACTTTGCTGTATGTGTTTAATGAAGAATTCTTATACACTTTTCAATCCAGTTTTTATTCTGTGATTTTATTACTAGGAAATGAGAGGGCTTCTGGAATTGATTTAAGGATAACTGCCAGTTTTATATTTGGCGACATGAAGTGCCAATTTTTTTAGATCAAGTGAGCTGTTTAACTTAATACTACTTGGTGTAAACCTCATGGAACTACAGGTGTTTATGATTTTTTTACATCAGCAGTACTCACTGTATAGCCTCACCACTCAAGATTCTATTGCAGAACAACCGCATCACTGTCACCTGGGAATGCATTAGAAATGCAAGAGTTCAAGCCCCACTCTGTCTGACTGACGCAGAACCAGCATTCAATAAGATCCCCAGATGATCCATACGCACAATAAAGTGTGAGAAGCACTGTTTTAGATAAATATATGTGTAGGTAAAAGGTGACGGTGTAAGGCCAGGGGAAGCAACTCTTTGCTAATGTGGACGGTTGAATCTGAGTACCATTGTTAAACTAAATAAAAGGTCAAGTTTACATTCACACTGAAAGCTTACTTTACTTGGTTTTTTGAAACAGATTCTAAGTTTTTAATTTTTATTTCTGATTTGAGTGTAAATAAATTGCAAAATAAATAAATACGTAAGTGTGGAAATAAAGTATGTCTGAAAGCCCTTGAATGTAATTGGAATACTATGGAAATAATTTCACAGTGGGTAATCCTTACCACTGAGTTTTTAAAAAAGAGGAAAAGATCCTTGCAGAATGAATATCTGTGGTTAAAAATCTCATCATCTGTTAAACATATGCTGAATAATTCTTGGAATAGCTTTTATATTATGATGCTGCTTTAGGGCAGTTTATGGAAAACTGCTATTATTATTAAAAACAACTTTATTTACTTTAGAATCGCTGATTAAAGTAAAACTAGAGAAGGAATGAATTGTTAGAATTTCTAGTTTGTTCAGACCTGCGTCTTCTTTATCCATAGAGGGCAAAATGCAAACCAGAATTTGCAGATGAGATTAATGAAATAAAGGAAGTCTTAGCACTAATTAAAATTAAAAAGGATGAACAGATGGTCTTCACACAGCTGGAAGTATTCCGATGAAATTCTACCCATGTGTTTATTAAGGAAGCTCTGTTGCAAGAAAACACACCTGTTTACTCTTCTAAGAGCAAAAATATTATTAAATGTAGTTTTTATTTACTGCTATTTTGTTTGTTAAATCATTCCTCAGTCTTTCAGTCTCGTTGTATCCAGAGATAATCAGCTTTAAGTAACTTATTAGTATATATAATAAGTATGTGTTCATTTGGGTACAATAATTTTAATCATTACATTCAAATGGCAAGCTGATCATTTACTACTTACTTAAATTTTTTTTTACCTGTGGGTCAGAAACACCCATGGGGAAGGTGAAGAAGAGAAATAACAAATATAAGGCTATGCATTCATTTTAATAGATCGTAAATAAAGTTTTAAATTCTTTAATTTTTAATATCATTTACCAAGCCTTTGTTCATTATTCAATATCTTGGAATTTGTAACATATACAAAGATAAATGACTTTAAGTTATCTACTTTTAAATGGTAAATACCAACTATTTTATTATTTCCCTAGTAGAAATAATAAATAGAAATAATAAAATAAATATAAATAAATAAATAAACAGAAATAAAACAATAAATTCCCTAGTAGAAATAATAAAAAGTATAACCACTTTTAACATTTTGCTAATTATTTTTGAGCATTTATATATATTTATAATCAGACTCTGTATACAATATTATATTCCACACACCACTATCAGGCAACTAAATAATTATTGAGGAATTATTACCAAAACCAGTCTCAGAACCAAACAAGTGTAATATGGCAAATAACTCCATGTTTTCCTTGATTTTTAAGTACTTAAATTTTGTCTTTCATTTAAAGGAAAAAACTGATACATATTATCCCTTAGTTCAAGTCTTACCGGTGCCCATGTCCTCTTTTTCATTTTAATAAATTCAGTTTCATTACCCACTATTGAACACTTACTGTAAAGCTGGTACAAAGATTTTTATTATTAAGGCAAAAGAAGGACCAGAAAAATCATATTCACATTCTAACGTATACATTGTATTCATTTCCTAGTGCTGCCATAACTAAGTACTTCAAACTGGGCTGCTTCAAACAACAGAAACTTGTTCTCTCAGTGTTCTGGAGACTAGAAGTCTAAATGAAGGCGTTGGTAGGGCCATGCTTCCTCTAACGGCTCTAGGGGAGGATCTTTTCCATACCTGCTCACAATTCTATTGGTACGGTCAATCCTTGGTATTCCTTGGCTTGTAGACACATCACTCCAATCTCTGCCTTTGTCATCACATGGCCATCTTCCTGTGTGTCTCTGTTTTTGTATCTCTTTTTCTCTTATAAGGATACTAGTTATATTGAATTAGCACCCTGCCCCCCTCTAGTTAACTTGATTATATCTGCAAAGACCTCATTTCCAAAATAAAGTTACATTCGCAGGTACTGGAGTTTAAGACTTCAACTTATTTTTTTGGAGGACACAATTCAACTCATAACATAAAATTTGGCAAAATTTAGCTCAATAACAATAATATTGGTAATAAGGGTGCTTTACTTTTTTTAACCATTTAAGTCTTTCCCCTAACAACAATTCAGCTAGGACACACTGGGATTTCTGACCTGCATAAAAGATGACATAATAAATTCGTTATTGCCTCTGCGTTTGGGTGTTGTTTGTTATGCAGCAACAGGTAACTAATGCACTTCCTCATCCACTTCTGTGGCCATTTACTGCCAGCAGACAACCAAAGGCTTTTTGTATGAAAGTGCTATTTTCCAGCTTTCTGTCGAAGCACATTCCACATTTTTTCATAGAGAGGTTAGAGAGAATGGGAAAGACAGAATTAGCAAGGGGAATTTGTATTCAGCTATAAAAATCCTAGAAATCTAGTCTTCTGTGTTAATAATAAAGATCTCTTCCTCTTGCCTGGCAACCCAGGTCACCCTAAGTTAAGAAATTAAACAAAATTAAAGTGTATAATTTTGTTCCTCTGAATTTGCTGTCACTCTTAAAGACACCAGCTATTTGTTGATCAATTCTGTTGATACCGGTTATAGTCAAATCATGTGGTTGAGCTATTCAGTCACTTATGTCATACTTTCTAGCGGGAAGAGAAAACAATGAATTCTTCATCTTGTATCTCTGTATTCAAGAAGAGTTTCTAAATAAAATCCCCAATGCAATTGGGAAGGAATTACATTTCTGCCGTAAGCTCAAAGACATCAATTTCTATCACCTGACTTTAATTTGGTATATAGTTTTCCAATGATTAATGACCAGATTTAAAGATAATCTCAGAAATAAAGATTGAACACGTCTTTTTTCTAATACTCTGCTGTATTTTTCCCTAGTACGTTCTGTTATACTTTTGAATCACCTACTAGAATTTATTTACACAGCATTGTGTGTCCCTGGTGTATCACTTGAAAGGTGCAATCATTCACTGATGTGCAATTCATCTTGATTTCACAGCAGTGTGATGAAAATCCATCCCTTAAAGATATTACGTCTGTTTAAATGAAAATGATTTTATCCCCTTCTCCAGAATGTTTGCTCCTGTAGCGCTCACAGATATAAGGTACCATAGAGATTAAGACTAATTGTGTCTCCATGGAACCTAACGTTAAAAACAGAAAATGACTTTTGTGCACTCAAAGGCAAGATTTGTTCACTAATGATATAACCTATAGAGTTCAACGCTGAGTCTCAAATGCGTTGTTTAACATTTTTCCTGAAGAAGCTTGATTTAGTCATTTTTAATTGACTCTAAATTATGAAATTACCTTGAAGAGTAGAATCAGAATTTGAAATTTTGGTAAATTTTTGAGAAACAGTCTAATAATATTCAGTGAGTTCAAGTGCAACTAAGATTCTTGGATGGGAGGTTTTTGTGTGTCTGTGTTGGAAAGACAATGACTAATCTGTGATCGCATGCTCTTCGTGGATTTTGACTTGACCAGTGTAAGGATTTAGACAATCAAAGGCCAAGATGATAAGCCAGCCACTTACTATGAAATTCCCTTTGGCTTACAGACTACTTACTACTTGCTCTTTAGAGTAGAATTGGAGGGGAAATTATCACCAAAGAGCCACAGGAATGCTACTCAGATCCTTTTTAACCTGCTATGTCTAGTTATAGAGTTTGAAATAAAGGGAAAGAAAAATTTCAGTCTAGAGAAATGAAAACATACAGAAGCCCTCCATGCCTGGTGAGGATCTGGTCACTTCGTCTTGCTGTGGCTTCTAGTGTACCACAACCCTGTACTTCACACATTTTCAATGATTATTATCAGAGTCATCAAATCACTGCACTTTATGTTTCTCCCTTGTCCTTATTAATTTGTTAACAAAGCATCCAAGATGTGTTTAATCAATTATTTCTTTTTAAAATCAGACATCAGTAAAATACAAAATTCTTTTTTAAAAAAAATCAGTGTTTTCCACTGAGGTACTGGTCAATAACTTGATTAGTAGTGAGATTACTTTCAAAAAGAAAACAACACTGCATTTCATCTCTTTAGATAATCAAGCAAATCAGCACATTTTTGGCCAGTAGAAAACATAATCGAATTTAACGCTCAGCCTGCATTAATTAGAATGCTCTCATTTTGTCCCACTGAAAATTTAAGTGCCTGACTAAAGTTTGCTGTATTTGGATTTAGAAATTCCAGGCTACCCTTCACTTCATGGACAAAAATAGATGAACTTAGAAGCAAAATCAAGACCTTTTCCTTTAATATATATATGTGTGTGTGTGTGTGTATATTTATATTTATATGTATATTTATATATACCTATTTATATGTATATTTATATATACATATTTATGTACATATATATGTATATGTTTTTCTTTTTCCTAACAAACAAACGCCCATTTGTAGAGGCTATTTAGTTTTCTTCTTGGTGGCTCTCTTTGAACCCTCTGATTCCTGTGTGGAATACAGTGACATGTTTATGTCTGTGCATTCATGTCAGTCCTTTAAGAGGTACTCCCCCATACCTACCAGACTGTTTGAAACAGCTCTTTGTCAGCTTTAGCTCACAACCATAAAATTGGCTTCTAGTTTCCACCTTGTTTGAAACTCCTTGACCAGTAACCCCTGTAACCCGAACCATATGGGGAAAAGTTCACCCAAACAGTGTTGAAACATGTTGACCTTGCCCACATATTACAGAGTAGAGGTTTAGAAAACCTCATCTGAAGTCCTATTTTCCTTTCCTTAGGGTATGTCAGAGAAAATTCCTTAAACCTTCTGAGGTCACGTACTTGCAGATCTGCAAATCTGTAACATCTCCTCTCTCCTCCTTTTTTTCTAAACCTGCTTTAGTTCCTTTGGAACTGTTCAGTGGCCTCCATTCTCCCAACTTTTCAAGGAAGGCCAGTTGGATGGCCTTCCTCCTGCCTGCACTCTTTCTGTGTTTGGCAAAGCCATTTCTTCCCTTTTATGATCCCCACACAATGGCTTCCATCTTTATATTGATATTTATCGGGGGTCACGCTCTTACATATGAGGACAACTACCCCCTTAGGACCAGAATTTAATCTCTTCCATCTGAAGGGGCTTTGGTCTGATGCTTCCTCATTAACGTTCTTACTGCGAGGGATCCCCAAATGGACTTGGTCTCTGGGATTTTCTTTTCTTTCACACTAACGTTGATGAGAGAAAAGTCTTGTTCACGAAATGAAATTGGAGCTTGTATGTTGATGTTTTTGTTTAGATAATAATCCTTTTATTCATTGCTTTATGTTTGACTGAATATTGGGGGCAAGGTTTTAGGGAACAAACATTTGCTGACACAGTAACACTAAAAAAAAGGACCGCGAGCCTTTTACTTGCCGGCACGTTGCTTCATTTTGCAGAACACCTGAGTCAATTACTGTAATCAGGGAAGTGTGGCTTTGAAAATAGTTGTAATAATATTTTCCACTAAATTATACTGCTTTTACGATATAAAGATGAGATCTTTCAAATATGGACTCCAAGAATTGTAAAACAGCATCAACTAACCACTGTTTGCAGAATATTGCTTTTTTCCACTCTCTCTAATTCTTCTTCCATAGGTCTTATGACACACTCTTTCCAGAATCTACCCACCTTTCATCACCCCCATTTGCCCTAATCTAGGCATCATCATCTCCTGCCTGGACCTCTAAATAATCTTCCGAGTGGTCCAGCTTCTGCTGTTGCCCCCGACCCCCCATAGTCCATGCTTCATAGAGCTGCTACAGTGATCTTTACAGGGTTCAGCCAACTTTTTCTTAAAGGTTCAGATAAAAAGTATTTCAGGCTTTTGGGTCACATTATCTTTGTCACAACTACTCAAATGTGGTATTGTGGTAAGAAAAAAAGCACGAAACCAGCCATTGACAATAGGTCAAGGAATTTGCACGGCTGTGTTCCAATAAATTTTATTTACACAAACTGAGGGTAGATCCATTGAGTAAGGTTTGCCAACCCCAGTTTTAAAGCTATCATAACCTGTTACTCTGTTGCTGAGGCCCTCCTTTGTCTTCCTATTATAGGTGGGATGAAATCTGAACTTCTTGCAAAGCTTTACCTCTCTTGACTAGCTTCTGCACATCCCTAACCGGGCACCCTCCTCCTCCTATCCCTAACAAGCTCTAGCTACTCTGGTCCTCTTGCTGTAGCTCACAGCACTGGGCTATCTCCCTTCCCTAAAACTCTCCTCGCTCCTATCAGCACTGGGCTGGTGGGTTTTTGGTTTCATTTTTAATTAGTTAGGTTTTAGTTCAAGTTCATTTCTGCAGAGAGGCTCCCCTGACCAACCTGTGAAAAATATTGCTCATCCTGTCCCTGTTCCACTTATTCTTTATATCTTTTATAGATCTGCCTTCTTCAGAGTCCTTCATCATTTCAAATTATCTTATTTTGTGTATTTATTTATTCTGTGTTACACTGCTAGAACATAAGCTCTGGGAAGGCATGGACTTTGCCTTCCTTGAATCATACTTAGTGCACAGTTAATGTTTGCTGAATGAATGTATAAATAGACGAGTACAGTTTGTTTAGTATTAGTACAGATTTTAAGTATGAAGTATTAATAGAGGCGAAAGAATCATTCCCTAAAGGCATGATTAAGCCAAAGTAAGGAAATGATGTGGAACTGCTTGCATCTTACTTGCTATATTAAACGTTAGCAGAAGTAGAGGTTTAAATGTCTTAGAGCTTTCTGTCCCCTTCCACTCTGTGCTGTTTAACGTACACCCAGAGGAAAATTCTGAGGACTGTGCTCTACAAGGACACTGAGACTCTGGACCAGTCCAGGACAGAACTATCAGAGCACACTTTCAGAGGAACAGCTGACAGTCTATATTTGTTCAGCCTAGAGAAGATTCATAGTACTGGTAACTCAATATTGACATATAGCTTTATAAAATACCGTGGCTCAAATATTCAAACACCAAAGAAATCATCAAAAGCTACACGAATTCATTAGTCATCAGAGAGATGTCAATGAAGTCCACAGTGAAGGTACTACTGTACACTCATTAGAAGGCTAAAATGAGGAAGACAGATAATACCAAGAGTCGGTGAGGATGAGAAGCAACTGGAATTCTCAATTTACAGCAAAGAATAAATGGGTACAGCCATTAGGAAAACTGTTGGACAGGATCTACCAAAGCGAAAAGATAACTTACTGAATGGGAGAACATATTTGCAAATGATTTGACCAATAAGCGATTAATATCTTATTAATATAATATCAACATACATAAACAACTCAACATCCAAAAAACAAACAACCCGATTAATAAATGGGCAGAATAACTGAATAGACATTTTTCTAAAGAGGAAATACAGGTGGCCAACAGGCACATGAAAAGATTCTCAACATTGCTAATCATCACAGAAATGCATATCAAAACCACAATGAGATATCACCTCACACCTGTCAACGTGGTTGTCATCAAAAAGACACAAATAACAGAGGTTGATGAGGGTGTGGAGAAAAGAGGACTCTCGTACACTGTGGGTCGGAATGTAAATTGGTGCAGCCACTGTGGAAAACAGTATGGAGGTTTCTCAAAAAACTAAAAATAGAACTACCTTATGACCCAGGAATTTCACTCCTGGGTATATATCCAAACAAGAGAGAGAGAGAATGTGGAATACTACTCAGCCGTAAAAAGGAATGAAATTTTGCCATTTGTAGCAACATCGATGGACTTGGAGGGCATTACACTCCAAGTGATATCATACAGTATTTGACTTTCTCTGTCTGATTATCAGACAGAGAAAGTCAAATACTGTATGATATCACTTATCTATGGAATGTAAAAACTACAACAAACTAGTGAATAAAACAAAAAAGAAGCAGACTCACAGATAATAAAGAACAAAGTAGTGGTTACCAGTGGGAAGAGGGAAGGGGGTAGGGACAAGATAGGGGTAGGGGGTTATTATGGAATTATATGAAATCATGTATGTGAAACTTTTGAAAATTGTAAGGCACTATAGAATTTAAAGAGTCTTTCAAACAAAATGTGAGGAAAAAGTAAAACTGAACACAAGCATGTCTTATGACTCAACAATTTCATTTCTAAATAAATACCAAACAGAAAGGTGTACATATATGTCCTAAAAGATGTGCACATGAAAGTTCATGACAGCACTATTCAGAGAGCCCAGTTTGGAACAACCCAAAGTGAAATGTGGTGTATTTATTCAATTGATACCTTGCAATAATTGCTACATGTGATAAAACAGATAAATTTCATAAACATAATGGTGAACATAGGAACCACAGTGAAGAGCCCATTCTGTATGAGTTCATTCATATAAGTTAAAAACTAAGCTCTGTTATAAGTCAGGGACTTGATGATTGGGAAAGGAGCTTTTATGGTACTAGTAATGTTCTATTTCTTGCATCCCGTACACGGACGTGATCCTTCCTGTGTGTGAGATACGCATTAATAACATATTTACCTAATCATTAAGTTGCTTCGTGGTTTCCCTTACCATCTTAAAAGCAGAGCTCGCATTTCTGCCTTTGGTTTTTCTCCCAAAACTCTTACACCAGGTGCTCTGTAAGTGCAAGTGACAGCTCTCTTAGGGTGAACAAGACAGGTGGATATATTAGGGAATGTTCCAGCTGCCTTATGAATTGACCTAGATGGAAAAACAACAGTCTTAACTTTAGTAAATCACACTCTAAGTCTCACTCGCTTTTCCAGTTTCAACATAAAATTTCAAAACTATTCAGATGTCCTTGATGCCATTTCATTGTGTATTTGATCCTGAATGGATTTTTGCTAATCCTTGTGCTTTCCCAGCAGAAATGTTACCCAGCACTGTCATCACCCAGAGCCTAGCTCCTGCTCTGTGCCATCTGCTGTAACTAATTGGCCTAGACCGCATGAGATCCCATTTAACAAAACATTCGATGGCTCCTCTGGTTGACATTGCTTCAGAAAGCTCCCTGAGTATCTAAGGTTTTCATTAGTTGGTAGAACCCACTGAGTTAATTATATCATGCAGTAGGTTTTTAGGTTGAACAGTCAACAAGAGAAAGGAGTAAACCTGGAGATGCTGGAAAGGAGTAAACTTCTTCTTACTTTGGCAGCCTTCAAACATTACCCTCAGAACTTGAAATCTTTCACTGAGGCCTTTCTCTAGGCAAAAAGTTGATGACCTGGGAGTGACTTAGTAGATCCAGGTGGCCCTTAGAAGAAATAAAATAAGACCTCACCCCTTGCTGGAATGTGTAATTTGTGTTAAAACTGGAGGGGCCCCTTACAATCGGTTGACGGCATTCCTTGAAAGGTCAGGACAAAAGAAAAGCTAAAGAGGCAAACCCAGTTAAATTCTGCAGTTACTCTGGAGTCCACAGAGCTGTGTCATGGCGGGGCATGGGTGTCAAAGAAGGGGAGGTGTGCTTAAGTTTGCAGTGATGCTCATTCTCTGCGTGACATTCCTGGGGAGAAAATGGGGCCATTTTCTCTATAATCGGTTTCAGGGCCAGGACCAGTGGAAGTGTAAGTTAGCTTTATGACAGTTTCTGGGTCCGAATTCTTATGCTGAACAGGAATGTGGCAGCCACACTACATCACGAAACTCTTGAGGGTTTTTGCAGTATTGTCAGGTACGCTGCTTATCACAGCAGTGGTGTATATGAGAAGAATTTGGAGGAAGCCTGATCAATCCTTAGTCCTGAATGGAGTCCCTAGTTTCTGGATGTAAAGCTGGTTGTCATGAAGCATTCTTTTACTACTGGGAATTAACTCAGGGACCCTATCTCATTCACAGACCCAGCAGAGTATTTGGGTTCTGTTTACAGGACTCTGCAGGTTAGGCATCTATCCTAAGACAACTCATTATATCAACTTTATGGACTATACCAAGGACAAGAATTATTGCAGTATTACTTTTTTCAGTCACGCATATGTGGTACATACTTTAAGTATGGAGTAGATATAGATACAGGTATGGGTGTCAATTATAGATATGGCTATGAATATGGATTATAGATATAGATATGAATTATATCTATAGATATAGATAATGATATAAATATAGATAATGAATTGTAATGGATATGGTATATTCACATAAAGGAGGCCGAGACACAAAGTGAAGAAAGAGCTGTATTAGGTCATTCAGATGCTTTTAAAACAGGTCTGCCTCTCCTTATCAACCTTGAAGATTAGTTCTAAAAATCTAAGTATTTGAGAAAAAAATGGACTTTATGTATACATAATAATGAAAGTGACTTGGAGTGCGAGATCCTTGAAGGCAAAGATAACGTATTTTTTGTCTCTGTATCCCTAGCACCTTTCACCTAATAGATGATATATGGTTGGTGAATGAATAAATGAAAAAAGGAATAAATGACTTGTGACTATACCTCAATTCATTCTAAATAAAGCTAACAATAATAATAATAATCAGCCTCTAAACAGTTCCCCTCCGTACCCAGATGCTGCATATCCAGCTTCTTACTCTAAGGAAAAAAGGTAAAAATTGTAACGTTCTTGTCCCATGATTTCCCAAAGTAATGCCTAGGTGTCCCTATAAGTCTCTGCGGGGGGAGGGGGGAGGGCAGCTCACGGCCCCAGCACCAGAGTGATTGCAGCTGTGCCCTGGGATGATAAAGAGAGGTTGACAGCAGGGAGGTTTGCAGCTGAAAGCACTATCAACCACTGCCGCTTATTAAGACCACCACCACAACGAAAAACAAACACCGGAGATGAATATAAGACAGATGATTTTGTTTATCTCCAGTGGAAAAGACAAGCAATGAGACCCCTGGGATCCCTGAAATGAGAAACTTCTAAAGCTAATTGAGATATGATTAAAAAGATGGTTGTGCGTTATTGCCAGCAGTCATGGAGTTTTGTCATTAGTTTCCCCAGTGTTGGAGCAATCTAACCAGTTATGGCTTTAGCAAGCAGCAGAGTTTACTAGACACATTTTCTTGTAAAACGATAACTATTAAGGGTATAAGTGGAGTTTCTGAAACAAATTCATTAAATGTACCTTAAGAAATTTCTCTTTCTGGTATCATTTGTCAGTCTCAGACGTATCAGTTGAATTCCGTCTCTCTATATAGCAGTGCCATCCAATGCAAGTCCTAGGTATAATTTTAAATTCTCTTATAACCACATTATAAAAGGTAAAAAGAAACAGGAGAAATTACGTTTAATAATATTTTCATTTAACCTGATATATCTAAAATAATATCATTTCAATATGTACTCAATATACAAAAATATTAATGAGATCTTTTGCATTCTTTTTTAGGTACTAAGTCTTCGAAATCCAGTGTGTGTTTTATACTTATGGATTGTCCCAATTTTGTCCAGCCATGTCATGATTCATGGCTAGTGGTTACCATATTGGACAGGGCAAGACCATAGCTTTTCTTCTACGTGGCTACTGTAAGAGATCTATTAAGCTACATCCCTTCAACTATGCCACTTGAAAATTTCAGGACTGCACCTTTTTAGTGATGTTAGCTTTGCTAATGGAAAGAAATTCTCTTTCTGCACTAATCTTTCTGTGAATCTCCCAATATGTGAAAGAATTTCTGATCATAAAGAGCACATCATGGTTTTTCTGATCATAAAGAGCAATTGTTTTCCAGGAAAACATTGATAAGTAATATTATTTGTTTAATTATACATTGAGCATGCCCCAAATTATTATTCAAGGCAAAATTTCAGGGTACAAACTATCCAGCTTTTATATATGGTTCATGGCAATGTGTTACAGATTTAAAAATCCCCACTGAAGTAGAACAGAACTACCATTCACAAGATCATCTTGAGAAAAAATGGTACTGTGTACTGGGAAAGCCTCTTTTGTCTTGGTACCACTGGACATTTGAAAGTGCTGCTTATTGAAAACATTAGAATTTTCCCATTGATAAGATACTGATCATTTATCAGTATGCTACGCATCATTTTTCTAAATAGTATCATCCAATGACACTGTCAGAGATACAGCATACAGAACGAAAACACAGAAATCCGTTCTGACACAAGTAGATTATTAAATTTACTTGAGAGTAGAAGGTATTTTTAGTTTAATTTCTTATCTCCATTTCTATATATTATAGTTGCTTTCACAGGGTATTCAAAAGGTCTTGAGCTATTTATAGCATTTAAGAAATCAGACTTGGGGAGAAGGGAGGATAGCTGGAGGGCTGAAGGTCAGGCCACTTGTGTGCAGAACCACTAGTGCGTTTAAGAACTGTGAACCACAAATATGTCAGCTAAATAGGAAAGGGCTCTCCTAGCTTCTTAGCCTGGCTTCCTAATTCCTCTTCTCTTTCTTTCTCTCTGCTGTATCTTATCCATCCTCCCTCTGCTTTTCTCCACTTGTGAGACCTACAGACGTGTAGCAACAGCTGAAGGACAATAGATGCTTAAGCCAAGTGTGAAATAATGTCGTCCATATGGTGTGTTTGGGCATAGTACGTTGAAGGAATTTGATGTATCACTCCGTTACCCATGGGATTTCTATAGGAAAAAAAACTTCTGAGAGGGAAAATATCTTAGTTATCCTTGAAGAGTTGTTTGAAATGGTGGGGAGATTGGTAGGATCTCTCACAGTGCCATTAAATTCAGTGATTCTACTCATCAGGAGTATTTCTCCTGAGAGTATGTGCAGAACAATAGAACAAAGAGGAAACAATGGCAGCAACACACCCATGATGATGGACTGAAGTAGAAAATCCATTGTGTGGCATTGGTGGTAAGTGAGATGGAGAAGAAGGAACAAACGGTTATTGAAGAGACATGTCCATTATCTTAGGAACTGATGAAATGATGAGGGACGTTTGTCTTGGCTCCCCTTCTTAGTGGATTTTGATAGTTAATCAAAATCCATTTATTCATGTCTGCAATATGAAGACATCAACATCCACATAGTTTAATGGCCCCTACCCAGCATTAATATTTAGCCAGATTAAGTATTTGTTGTTAAATTCAGACCTCTTGTCCCTTGGTTTCTATAGAAGTGGAGGATTTGAATTCTGCATTTTCAGGCCCCAAAAAAAGCCAAGCTGGAAAATGAAAATGTTGTTGTTTTAGCAGAAAATAAAAAAGTATCCTGAATGCTTGGAATCCCACAAATAAGCCACAAACTATATTAAACATGAATGAGCCGTAAAGAGCTCTTCAGAACTCAAATTTGGAGTCATTAAAGTCGCTTTGAATTTGCACTACTTGGTTGATAATTAAAACATGTTCACAGAATCTCACACGTGGGAACAATTTCAGAGTTATTGTTTCACAACGAAGTTAGCAAATCATTTAAACAAAAGCTGCAGAAGCAGAAGACTTGGTAGAACCTGAGCGTTATGAATGATGGATCTGTTCTTCTGTTTGTATGAGTGAATAGCATTTAACAGTCATCTACACTTTTGAGAAATTGAAATTTCACCCCTTGCTTCGTCACTAGGGCACTTAAAGTTAAGAAACAATTCCTTTGAGGATAAGATTTTCATCCCTTTTTCTAAAATCAAAGCAGAATTTAGGTTTATATGTTTTTAATAACTTATTTGAATACTTTCAAATGTAGACTATGTCTATTTAAAATCAACGAATTGTGCATGGTGACATGGTAAAGCTAAAAATAATAAGCCAATTGATATATCCCAAAACAGGCACATGAAAATTAGTTCTGGTGTGATTAACATTTTAATAAATAACCAATTACCTGATTATTAATATCACAAATATTTTCCTTTCTATTCTTCTCCTGTAAAAAACAAAGAGCAATAAAGCTTGCAAAGAGAAACCATGAAAATTGATAATTAGTAATGGTTGATAATGGGTTACAAGCCATTTGAAATCTTCCCGAGATTACGGTGTATAATAAATAAATAAAGCATTAAATTACGTTAGCTCAAAGTTCAAATTATATTTCCCCTAATATATTTAACGGGTAGACCTTAAATTTTATCCTAAAATTTAAGACTAGTATATAGTCGGTTCCCGTTAGCCACGCTTAGTCCATGTGTATGTAAATTTTCCTTTTAGCAACAAATGCCAGTGGGTGATAATGATTTATGTTTTAATAAAAATATTTGCTGTTTTATATTTTCCACTATAAAGTAAAAAGTAAGGGGCTGGTCATAATAATTCAAGGAAAAACACTGAAATATTCCACGCATACATGGTTTCTGCATCGGGGACTCCAAAGACTCATCTGAGGTCGAGGACCAAGGATGCATAGAGAATGGTGAGGGAAGGAGGCAAACTTTTATGAAGTTGATCATGAAATTGATTCACCTGAAGAGCTAGGCGGATTTCTACTTCGCCCTTCTCTTTCCAAGTTGAATGCTTGGTCAATTTTTGAAAATAAAATAATAATCAGTATCATTATTGGGGTCTCTCTGGTACACTCCTCAGGCACCCCTATATTCCAGCCTATACCAAGGGCTGGAGTTGTGCAGTGCACATTCTGTACTGCCTTCCTGGTGGACCTGGTCCATTTCTACATCTACTGGGTACTTACATCTATTCCTTGGCGAAGAACTTTTGAGAAGTAGGTAATCTTTTACTGGAACTTAAATGGCTTGCCTCAGGGTCTGTTCTTTTTGCCTACAGAGGTGGCAGCCAGTACTTTCTCTGCAACTCCAGCATCACCTTAAAATGGGTGTTGAAAGGAAAAGCCTGCATCCTGAAATGGATTTAGCTGGAAAGAGAGTGCCAAGCTCTTGGCATTCTCAGCTTCAAGACTGAATTTGGATTTAGAAGAGTTTATCATCCCTCTGTGCTAAAAAAAGACACATGCCACATTATCGAGGGCTCTCAGAGACCCAAACAGTCACATGTAAATGAATATAACCAGACTCTTAGGAGGCTGAAAGCTCCCTTGAAACTAAAGATAAATGTGAGGAATTTCAGAATAGCTATATATCAAAACTTTAAATCTGTGGGAAACTTTTGCAGCAATTTGTAATCCAACTATGTGTGACAGCAGTACTGACATCTCTGAACTGTGAGTAATAGGATTGCTATTATGTCTCGTTGCCATATAAATACATCTATTTTTAATATGCTACAGCATAATTTTCAGTTGAAGATAATGCTCTTTAATGGTAGTGATGAATAGAATATTGATTAGCAAACAGCCTAAATAACAGGTAATTGATAGAGGTGAGGGAAATGGGGCATTTCCAGCTGCCTTTTTACATAATAACTACAGGCTTCTCAGCCACAATGATATATATCAGGTACAATCAAGAGAATGTAATATATGAGTTAATTTTTTAAACTAAAATGTGTGATGCTTAAAGTAAACATAATCTTACGTCATAATTTGGCACTACAGATGAATTTGATACATTTACCAAAGGAAAAAAGTATCATTTACGTAGGGGGATAGAGGATACTGATTAGTTTATGGCAAGACATTTAAATTTGTCTTTCAGTTCACTTCTTGGGTGGAAAGTGCATGTATTTGTGGAATCATGATATTCACAGAAAGGCATCTTTAAGATTCTTGTTTACTCTGATATATGTTAAAGGAACTCAGTAGTATGGGAAGTGTCTACTTCAGTTAGTTAAACCCAGAAAGGCGCAACATTTGCTACTGAAGTTTGCATAGTTTTCTGAGAAAGCAAAGATAAAGGGAATGAGGAAATGAGCTAGATATACCCATCTCCGTTTTCCAAGATGCCGTCATAGGCATTCTTCATAAATTTGACTTGTGCTCTTCCCTGAAACCATAGTTGTCTCTTTTCTTTCTTCCTGCTGTTTACTTTGAATGTGTGCCTCAGAGGGTTCTGTTGCTATGGTCATCGCACTATGATTGGCCCACATGAGTTGACCAAAAAACTATTTGTAGAACTAGGATCCTGGTCAACATGGATTTCTTTCAAACCAGAAGACCTCTATTGTCTCTTAATGGATTTTTGGTGGCCTTAGAAGACCTTTAAAATATGAAGCTTTATTACTCATCTAAGTAAAGCTTCGATGAAAGTGCATGAAATTTTTCCTACATCTGTGCCACGTTTTCATAAGCATAGCTCCCATTCTCAAAAAATACTGAGGTTAAATAACGACAGCAGCACCATACTCCTTTTCAGAAGATAGTTGAAAAACTTGATAAAAGCAGTTAAAGGAAGACAAGCCAAAGTTGACCACTCCTTGTTCATTGTTCATTTCTAGCCAATGCAATTTAATTAAATACAGTTTACATCTGTTTACCTGCTTTCACTAGGACTTGAGAGATTCAGGAGAGCTCTTGTTAATAAAAGAAGGCGAAAGTGAATAACATTTTCTGGGGGAAAAGTGTTTCTTTCTTAAAAATTAGCAAAGGCACTATTTACGGAAAAATTAAGTGAATGAATATTTTTTTATGGTTCTATTTTGTGAAAGTGTAGGACTATGTGCTCTCTAGAAAACAGCTCTGACAAAGTATTATACTTATTTTTTAATGTCTTCTCAGGGCATTTGATGAGGCTAATAGTTCTGAAGCTTTTTCTGAGATGGACTTTTCCTTTATCCTCAAACCTAAGTGCCCTGAAAACAAAACACCTAGAATTATACAACGTTTGAATTGAAGCGACACCAAAAACTCATGCCCCTGAACATTGGAGTCATGTCCCTTCAACCTCCCCTACCTTCTGACTGAAGGTGTGTAAAATGTGTGCCAGACTACTGTCCTCTTTCCCACCCTGACAAACAACTTGCTGTGATATCAGTTCATTTCCTATCTTTATCCTTTGCAAATTTCAACACAGTGCAATCTAAATTAAGGAACATACTAGTGGTTCATGTCCTATGGCCCAAAGCCTGCCAAATAGTGATCTTTGCATAAATATTTGTGACTGATGGAACGTCTGAACGACTACGTGCCATATCATCATTGTCGTCGTCATCATCATCATTGCTTGGTTTCTCAAGCTACCACTAATGAACTGAATATCCTTGATTCACAGTAGAAAGAAGTCATTCTCAGAATAGTGGTATCTGGTCTGGCTTTGTGGACTGATCATATATGCGTGGTGACCAGAAAAGGATGACTTGGGTCATTGCATGATGGGTTTTGTCCCCCTTACATTGGTATTCCATACAGCTTCTCACATTACCTTTACAATGAAATTAAAATCCGTATGATAACCACACCACAAATTTACTTAGAAACAACTTTAAGACAGAGCCAGAGAGGTTGTCAGCATTTTTTCATCCCGAGTGCAGTCCTCAAGGTTAGCATCATTATCATCAACACTTCCCATCTTAGAAATGATTCTCAAAGATAAAGGAGTGGGTATGGGTAAGAGAGAGAGAAGTGAAGATAAAGCACCCTTCAGGAGGAGTCTTATCAGGATTCCAGGTTATGGACTGGACAGTTTGAAAGAAAGGAAAGCAACTGTGGACTCTGGGGAGTCTGATCATCCTAATAACAGGACTACGCTCACTTCCTTCCCATCTTCCACCTTCAGAGTCACTGTTGTAGGACTTCTCTGGTTCATTAAACCCTGCTCTTATTTTAGTCTCTCCTCCGAAAAAACTCACAATTCAAATATATAGCGAGTGTCTACTACGTGCCAGGCACCCTTCCTGGTTCTAGGAGCATAGGAGGCATTGAAGCCCTCAGGAAATTCCTGTCTGCGTGGAGTTTACCATCAGACAGGGGCTGTGGGGAATGGAGTCAGAGAGTAAAACACATAGGTTAGCAGTTTGGTAGATGGTGAGAACTATCTTGGATAAAAATAAAATGAGGAAGGACGTAGGGAATGTTGGGAGAGGAGGTTAGCAATATATGGGGCAGAAGAGAAGACCTCACTGAATTTGAATTAAAGACCTAAAGGAGAGGAAATGATCATGTTGTCACCCTCTATTTGGGACCTTCACTGTCCCCTTCAAATTACAATTGACCTAAGTCTTTGAACACTTGTGTTCAACAGCTAATATAACAGGGGTAGAGCACGTTTAAAATTATAAACTGCTGGACCGTGCTATAGAAATGAGACATGGTTATACTCTGCTACAGCCTGGTTTTAATTATATTTATAGTTCATTGTTGATGTACATTTTAAAGGAAATGTCCTAATCAGCCTTGTGCAGGAAAATGATGCCAGATTAGAGTGTGTTAAAAGCAACCACCTAAACAAAACGTATAGCTGCGACACTAAATTATTTACTTTATAAACATTTCAAATGTCAGTCTGATTCAGTGGACAAGTGTCTTCTGAAAGCACTGGGTGGCAATTAGGGATAAAGACTGAAAAATGTCAAGGTCAAGAAGCAGCATTCTGTAATTGGGCCAGAGTTTTAAGGCAGCTTTTTGCAAGGAGAAATTCATAACATGATCAGAATGATAAGTGGGACTGAAATTGATGAACAGTTTAATATTACAATTGCTTTGTTGTACTCTGACAGTATCACATTTGCTAAACAATGCAAATCCTTTATGAGATAAAATCTCCTGATCATATTTCAAAGGTTTCAGTAGAAAGCAAGTGACAGTTAAGGTTGCAAGATAGATTAGACGAGTTTAGTACTAATTCACAGAGCAAAGATCTAAAATAATTGAAAAATAAATTCAGCTCCAAAAATACTTGATATAGAACTCCAGACTTTACAATCCCAATTACAATCTGGGACATTGTGGCCAAATTTGAGGCAGAGCTCCAAAAGGTCATTTACTTTCTGTGGAAAACTATCTCTTTTAAAAGAAAAAAATCATGCTGTTAACATGAATGGTGCTGGGAAAGCAATGGGTAATGCATTTTATTTCCTTTTCTTTTTAATTTTAGGTTTAGAATTAGATATGAAGTTATTGATTTTATAATTGTTTAGAAAGCTAAATATTTAATATACATATCATAAATATATTTTATTTGAACTTTATTTTCTATTTTGTTTGAACTTGTGTAGGATATGGATTACTTATCTGGAATCTTCTTAATCTCCCCCACAAGACATGCAGCCAGAGAGGATTAGAATGCAGCCTCTCTTTACTCACATCCCAGTCTCACATATTTTTCTTCGTCATTACTTCTCTTGCAAACTCTGGGCTCCTGTGAACTTCCTTCCAGCATAGACAGCATGGCTCCACAGAGTTTCATTGCTATTGCATTGATCTCCCTATGTTTGAGAGTTTGATGTCTATAAATTCTCTGTGTCCATCCTTTCCTGCAGAAATAATGTTATTGATGGACAAATATAGGAAATGAAACTCAGGATCATTTGTGTCTTTTTACTATTAGTTTTAATTGTCTCCTTAAAACGATCAGTCTTCTCTCCTCACACTTGTGCTCTACTTGACCTACTTGTAGTTTTAGACTGTATAACCGCTTGTTGACGTTCCTTTTTTTTCTTTTTCTTAAGTATAGTTGACACAATATATTAGTCAGGTGGACAACACAGTGATTCGATATTTTTATAGACTATACTCCATATAAAGTTATCAATTACTGGCTATGTTCCCTGTGCTCTACATTACATCTTGTGTCTTATTTATTTTATATGTAGTAGTCGGTACCTCTTAATCCCCTAACCCTATCTTGCCCCTCCCCCCATCCTTCTCCCCACTGGTGACCACTAGTTTGTTCTCTGTATCTGTAAGTCTGTTTCTGTTTTCTCATATTCGTTGGCTTGTTTTATTTTATTTTATTTTATTTTATTATTATTTTTTTTTTCAGTACGCGGGCCTCTCACTGCTGTGGCCTCTCCCGTTGCGGAGCACAGGCTCCGGACGCGCAGGCTCAGCGGCCATGGCCCGTGGGCCCAGCCGCTCCGCAGCATGTGGGATCTTCCCGGACCGGGGCACGAACGCGCGTCCCCTGCATCAGCAGGCGGACTCCCAACCACTGCGCCACCAGGGAAGCCCCCTGTTTTATTTTTTTAAGTTCCACATACAAGTGAAAACATACAGTATTTGTCTTTCCCCGTCTGACATATTTCACTAAGCATAATACATACCCTCCACGTCTGTCCATGTTGTTGCAAATGGCAACATTTCATTCCTTTTGGTTTTCAATTATGCACTTTCCTAGTCCTCTAAATTCTCTGGGTAGTTCTCTCATCTTACATTGTTTCATCAAGTTATGATTCCTCCTAAGGTTGTAGTTTCCATTACTTAAACAGAACTATATTTGCTATGGTAGTATTTCAGTACCAACAAGAACAAAGTCAGAAAATGAAAGAGGACCAAAAAAATATGCAATGCAATTGCAGAAAGAATATGACAAGTGTCAAATTATCTTGAGAGCTGCTGGATTAGCATATCCTGTGAAGGATTAATTGGCCCTCTGCAGGTCCCAGGATGGATTCCAGTGATTGATTGTCTTATAAGAAAGAACATGTACTACGTTTGACATTTGACATAAATTAAATACTTTGTGGTGTCTGTTTTTATTTGTAGAGATTTGTCTTCCAACTGAAACTTTAGAACGAACATCTCAAAGTGGGAAAGATATGGAGATAAAATGATTCCACCTACGTGTGCCAAATGCTCTCCATTTAAATGTAAAGATGGTTGATTTTAACTCATCCTACACTGGCTTTGCTTCTGTTTTGGGGGTCTTTCTAGATGAGCAGAAATCTGTACTCTCAGGTGATTCATTGCCAGGGAGAGAATTAGAGAAACCTGGGCCTAAAATGCAGATTTTTAAATTCATAATCTGTGCTCTTTTGTTTTTGCTATGGTTCAAGGAAAGGTTACAGACATTGTGTAATCAGAATTTTTGCAAGCATTTTTCAAGTATCTCATGAAAACCTTGTGAACAAGATGGATACGTGTGGGCCAGATGAGAAGACAGACAAGCGGATTTGTGGCTGACTGAACAGTTGTTGATGAATGTGTTGGTATTAAGGTAGAGGTTGACATGTAAAGTCATTCCTCTGAGTGCTCTTCTTGGCAATGTTCTCTGGTTCATCACTTTTATCAAAGATCTGCACAATGACAGGAAGCGTGCTCATCAAATATGCTAATGATGCCAGGTTTGGATAAAATTAATGTACTGGTGACAGAATCAATATCCAAGTGCTTTCAACTGCCTGGAGATATGGGTGCAAACAAATGAGATGTATATTGTCAACAAAATATTGGTACTCGACATTGGTGTCTCAAGCACTTGTGTACACAGCTTAGAGAGACTAAGACCTGGTTTCAGTGCAGGGAAATGGGTGCATAGGTCTAAATGGAAGGAGAAGTTTTAGGGAACACATGTAGAATTCCACAGAGAATATGAAGAGCGTTGGAGGCTACAGAAATGGAATGGAGGTGCAGAAATGAAACAGAGCTTAAGTAGCTGCCAGCAGTTGTTGAGAGAAATGGTGGACTGAATAATTTCTAAGTGCCTGCCCCGGGCAACAGGCCTCAGACTTTTGCTCTCCCATGAGATAGAGACTGCAGGTAGAAAAGAAAATGTGCTGAAAAAGATAGGAACTTACTTTTGGACTTTAAAGTCCTTTTTTTTGTGAGACATCCCACGGTAGATCAGACAGATGCAAATACGACAGACCATGTTGTGCAGGAAAAACACTAAAACTACGGTGTCCAAGACCTGGGCTCAAAATCTGTTTCTAATGCTTACAATAAGCGTTTGAACTTAATTCTTCTGAGTCTCAGTATTTGTAACTGTTAAGTGTGGCTGACAGTTTTTAATCTTGATAAATAAAGTAATAAATCATTAATTAGATGGAAACTTTTAAACTTATTAGCTTTAATCACTCATGTTAGCTTAACATTTTCTCTATGATTTTCAGTATTTATTTTTACTGTGGCTCTTACATTCTGTTTCCCTCTCCCAACTTCCCTTGTTTATAGGTTTTTGCTTTTGAAGAAAAAAAAAAAACTTTAACTTGCCCGAGATCTGTCTGTTTTATTAGAGTCTTGAATGAGCCAACTCTTTGTTTACATTATCCTGATTTTAATGGTTTTAATATATTTACTGCTTGTTTCATCTTTATTATTTCCTTCCTTTTATTTTCCTTCCTAACCAAGATCTGAAGATCCATGCTTAACTCTCTTATTCTTATTTTCTCCTTTTCTTTTTTAAATAATAGAAATATTTAACATTATGAATGTCTCTCTGTCTACTACTTTGACCAATACATAACATCCCATGCTTCCATAAGTATTCTTTCTAAGATGAGTTTATTTCTATCCTGACCAAGTTGTTACTTGGGAACACTGATATTAAGTATTGTAAGATTCTTGCTGATACTTAATGGCATTTATTTTTTATTTTATTGACTTTACATTAGTGAAATTAACATATCTAACTCTTGATTTTTCTATTTTATTTTGTTTCTCTGCCTAATATATAAAAAAAAGTATTTGGGGGTACAAATAATTATTCCCCACTTGAAGGAGCTTAACCCATTTTATACTGTGCTTCTATCCATTCCATATGATTCCCAGTTTTTGCTTCTGTGTCTGCTGTTAGCTCTGTGGTGGTTTTTCCCCTCCTGTGGCACTTACGCTGCTGACCCCTGCACACGGAAAGTCTCCACCCCCTTCACTTGCATGGCCAGTCTGTTTCCTGATCTCTTACTTCTCTGAACATTGTTTCTTTCCTTTCTCTTCCTCAGCTCAATCCTTACCTCCACAGGCATCATCTCTACCCAGGAAGCCTGCCTTCTGCCTGCTTTTCTGATCCATTCCCATGAGTTCCATCACCTCCTACGCTCTGCCGATTTATTCCTCTTCTCAGTACTCACCTCTGACCTCTCTAAGGCCTCCCCTACCTGGAGTCTCACCTGGGTCTTCAACTCAAAGGGTCTAAACTAAACTCATCGTCTTCCCCAAACCTGTTTTCCTGAGTCTCTTCTTTCTATTGGTCGATTCCCCCAGTTTCATAAGCAGGAAAAAAGGGGGTTCTCACTTCATCTGCCAACAAGCCTTGTCAATTTTGTAACATTAATATAGCTCTCAAATCTGTCTTCTCCTCTCCACCCCGATTGCCGGGAACCCACATCCTTTCCGTAACCTTCCCACCTGGAAGGTCAGTCTATTCCCAACGCTGACGGGAGGGTTCACCATCTACATGCAAATTCAACTCATTATTTCCGGGGCAAAACCAATCCTAGGTTCCCAGTTCTCCACAGAATAGGGTTCAGACTACCTCAGCATCGTTTACCTGATTTTTCCGTCCTTTCCTTCCAGCCTCAGCTACCGTAATTCTTCTTGCTCCAAATGCTCCAACATTGCTAATGGTTGAGGCGTTCTCGCAAGTTCTATGCCCTGTGCTTTTGCACTATTTTTTTTCTATGCCTGGAATGTCTCCCCATTTGGCCTCCTACATAACCTAGAGAGTTCTTACTATTCTCTAGATTACTCTCCAGACATCCTCACCCATGATCCTCCCGGATACTCCCTCCTCTCTTTATCTCATAATTTAAATCCCTGACTGCTAGGCCATTACCTTGCATATGCTTTGTCATATTTCCGTTATTGCATTTACCAAATTTTACTGGAGTTATATTTCTAGATGGCTTCGTCTCTCTTCCTGGGATGTTTTTTTAGGGGAGGAAATGGGTCTTAAATCACATTCGCATTCACAGTGCTTAGTATACTGCCTGGCTCATAGTATGACGTGATAATGTAAAAATAAAACGTGTGAAAGTATTATATTTTGTGGATGAAGCTAGGATGCTGTGATTTCCTTATGACTGATTATCTTCTATAATGGTATGATCATTTTCTTTAGTCTAATGTTGTACTTACTGTCTTCAATTTTACTTTGGTTGATATTACCAACCATAAGATTCTTTTCTTCAGATTTGATTGTAGATCTTTGTTGATTCTCTTAATTTTAGCCTTTTAAATGACATATTGCTTTCTAAGCAGCCAATTGTTGAATAATGTTAATGCAGTATGAGAATCTCTGCCTTTTAAATGAGGTGAGGAAGACAATCTTATGCTTAATGTCATAATTTCTATTTTTGGTGTCTTTCTACTTATGTAGTTTTGTGTTTGTACCATTTTTTAATACTTTAAGGTTTCTCTTTGCTCATCCTTTTATGTTTGTGTGGAATTTGCCATGTCTTCCTCTATTATTAAATGATTTAATTTAATTTTTTTTTTTTTTTTTTTTTGCGGTATGCGGGCCTCTCACTGCTCTGGCCTCTCCCGTTGCGGAGCACAGGCTCCGGACGCGCAGGCTCAGCGGCCATGGCTCACGGGCCCAGCCGCTCCGCGGCATGTGGGATCTTCCTGGACCGGGGCACGAACACGTGTCCCCTTCATCTGCAGGCGGACTCTCAACCACTGCGCCACCAGGGAAGCCCTATCACTCAATTTTGAATCATCGGTGCCTATTTTAGAATAGTTTGCAACCTTTTTAATTCTGTAGATTCTTATTTTTTTTATAAACAACAAAGAATTTTTCTCCTTTTTGATTTTATATGCCACTCTCATTCTGTATCTGCTTCCATTTGTAATTAATCTGGACTTAACAATTATTTAAATTACTTAATACTATTAGCAGTAATCAGCAGAGTTCTTTTTTACTTACATCTTCAAATAGTTGGGTTTACTCTGGTAATTAATATAATACTTGGGGTAGATTTTCCAGCAGATGTTGTAGTAAATATCTTTATTTAGTAAATTGTCTAAGTCTTTCAAGAATGCCTGTTTTCATTCATGAATGAAAACTAACAATACCGTGATTAAAGTTTTTTTATGCTTTTACTTTTTTATAAACACCAAAAAGCCTGATTTATATTCCATAATAGATTATATACATTTTCTTCCTAAAAGCACATAGAGTACAGATCTTTGTTTTGCATTGTTTCTTTTTTTTTTTTTTGCGGTACGCGGGCCTCTCACTGTTGTGGCCTCTCCCATTGCAGAGCACAAGCTCCGGATGCGCAGGCTCAGTAGCCATAGGCTCAGGGGTTCAGCCGCTCTGCGGCATGTGGGATCTTCCTAGACCGGGGCACGAACTCGTGTCCTCTGCGTTGGCAAGCAGACTCTTTACCACTGCGCTACCAGGGAAGGTCTGCATTGTTTGTTTGAAATGAGACTCTTGAGTTGGATCCAGTTTCTGGTTGTTGTATTATACAGGAATCAGAGATACTACTTCTAGTCCTGTTTGTTTTTCAGTTCTGAAATATTTAATCAGTCATGCTGTTTTTTCTTTCAAAATTATTATTTTTGCACGTTGAATCTCATCATCTATTATTCACATATCTCAACTTCTTACATGCTTTTTGTATTATTTAATATTTTGGTCCTGAGTTTTTATTTTAAAGCCAGTTTTGTCTTTGATTGTTTTGACCTTAAATTCCTATTAATAATATATCACAGTTTACATTTTTCCGACATACTTATCTCTTTAATAAGATTTTCAATCATACTATAACTTCATTTAAAATCTCTTAGGGATAGCCAGTTTTAGATATTACTCCAAGAAATTCACCTTCTTCTATTTTTTTGTGATAGGGAATTTGTTTTCTTTGGTTTTCTTTATTTACTCTCCTTGACTTTTATTTGTTAAGCTTTGACTTCTGCTGCTTTTTTATTTATAATTCTTTTCTGAGGAGGGGTTTCTTGAAATGTAACCTATCATCATATTAAGAGTCTCATTTTGTTTTCAAACAGATTACATTAAATATTTTGTACTTAAATAGTAAAGCAGTATTACAAAACCTAAAAACTACAATAAATATGTGTAGCATATAGAGAGGGAGATGATTTCCGTAGTATATGGAGAGTTCTACAAATATATTAATAATAAAATGTGACATCCTCAGGGAAAAAAGACAGGCCATAAACTGATATTATCCCCAAAAAAGTCAAGAGGCCAGTAGTCACACAGAAATTCTTCGACCTCACTAGTAGTGAAAGAAATGCAAAGTAAAATTACAAAATATAATTCTATTTCTAACAAATTGCAATGGATTAAAATCATTCCATTTTGGAGAGAATATGGAAAAATGGGCATTTACAAACAGTGCTTATTGAGGGGTTCTAACTTTCTGGACTTCAAATTTGGGTAATAACATTCTATTCTTTTTAGAAATATTCTGAATTTTCCAACTTTTCTGCAATAAAGTACAGAAAGTTGTAGAAAAAGAAAAGGTATTGTATGCTTAAGCCTAATAATAAATGATGAAGAGACTGAGGAGAGAGGAAAATACATCTGGGGAAATGGTTAGGGAAAGCATCCCAGAATAAATAGAATTTAAGCAGTGTTTGTAAGAATTGATAAGATTTGTCAATAGAGACAATGGAGGGCAAAGGGCCACTTTTGGTTGAGGAGAAGGAATTAGCAAAAACAAAATATCAGGGTACTTAGATACTTGAAAATTTTTGAGAAAGTAGATCTTAAATGTTATCATCACACACACAGCAAATTGTAATTACGTGAAGGGATAGAGATGGTGATTATTTTGCGGTATATACGTATCTAATCATCATATTGTACACCTTAAACTTACATATGGTATATGTCAATAATATCTCAATAAAGCTGGAAAAGTATATAAAATAAAAATACAGATTTTATAAAAATAAAATAAAATACAAAATCTTAAGAGGAAGAAAAGGAGAACTACTGACAGTAATTTATTTCCAATGATAAAATTTGAGCTTTTAAGCAAAAGTTAGAAATTTGGAACACTTGGCTTCACCACCTGGAGCTTGACAGCATTCCCACATGTATACCATCAGATTGGTGGTGATATTAACAAATGTAACTTTTAGGCATTACATAATAAAAAGTGTCATCATTTACAAGATTGACATAATACAGGGCACCAGTGTCTTTCAAATGCCTAATGCACATTGATACAAAATCATGACTGCTTAAGAGTTCCATTCAAAGTGAAAGAGAGACCAATGGATTTTAATATAGCAGAGTACAAAAAGTTCATTGATATTGTTTCAGATCTTTATTGTTACTAACTTTTGAAAAAACTCTCTTGTTGAAATTTTCATGGTGTATTGAAGAGGAATATCCACAGTTATCTGAAAAGCCTATTAAAATAGCTTCCACTTTTCCAAATGCATATCTAGTGCACTTTCTTCATGTACTTCAACTAAAACAACATATTGCAACATATTCAATGCAGAAGTAGATGTGGGAAGCCACTATCTTTCATTAAGACAGATATTAAAATTTTGCAAAAATGTAAAACAAGGCAATTTTTCTCACTAACTTGCTTTTATTTTGGAAAATATAGTTACTTTTCATAAAAGAAAAATTAAAAACCAAAAAACAAAACAGGGTGCTGAGGATATTTCCAAGATAATTTGTTGACCAGTGAACTGGAATGAAGTGTACTATTGCTGAGAAGTAACAAAGATAATTTTTCTCCCTTTTGGTGAAAAATATGATTATTAAAACTAATATTATAATAAAACAGTGGACAATCACATATAACCATTCACTCAAAAATAAATAAATAAATAGAGCATGATCCTCTAGCCTGAGAATAATTTCTTCACAGCTATATTTTCACAATTAAAAACTTAATTTTAGTGGTTGATAATTTCTATTTCAAACCAATTTGTGGTTAAATGTGTTATCCCTGAAGCAGACGGAGATATATTCAGTGTAAAAGACATTACAATTGAGATAACAAACAAAAATAAACATACCCCAGCAGAGCCTACATGTTCTGAAGAGATTAAAGTCCAATACATTTGTTTGTATCATTGGCTATGAAACCAGAACTACAGCAGAAACAAGCTTGGTACTAACCAAGCTTAAATGACTCCAGCTAACCATTTCAGCCAACCCCTGGAGCTCTGGATGATTTTAGCTGGTTGGGTGGGTGGGCAGCAGGCCAGGTGCATGGTAGCTTCTCAGTAAGGACTTACTTTGCCCGTTTCTGAACCGCCACTATGGTGGCTCCAAGGAGAGTGCAACACAGTTTGGACCTGTTGGTAGTGGTTCGTAGCAAGTCCTGCAACGATGTCTCTAGATGGCAGAGGAATATGCAGGGGTCGCTGTATGTGCCTACTTCTCCTTTGGAGACAAAGGCAATGTGCAAAAGCAGGAAGGAAGGAAAGCAGAAAGGCTATTTAATTTCTTTCTTTAGGCCACTTAAATTCCCAGTCTTTGCATCTCACTTGCAGAGTGAGAAGTACAGTGCTGGCTACCTTACAAGAATAGAGTGTCGTTTTGCAAGTTACAGTTTTTCAAGTACTACCCCCCCAAAAGTATAAAATGCCTAGAAGTAACAGAAAGTAAAGCTGGAAGGGGCAGAGACAGAGGGGGGCTCATTTTCCCTATTCTGCTTCGGAAATCAGAGGATGCAGGGTGTGTGGCCTTACCACCAACAGCAGATAGATGACGTAATATATTTTACTTTGTTCATCATTAGGTTTAGAGTTCTGAGAGTAAATTATTTTGAATGAGTTTGATAGTTTTTCTCCAATGACTGTGTGTCTGTCTCAGAATTGCTCCTTTGCTAGGATTTTTCAGAAATAGGCAATGTCTGCTTTGTTCCTCCGGGCATGGTCCTCTCCACTTTTAGCAGGAGGATTTATCTCCCCAATCCCTTTTCCTACTGCCTCCCTTTTCTATCATTTCCATTCTGTCCTGTCACTTAAATTCTAGCCACGCCTTTCTGGTTTGTGTGGTCTGTATGTCAGTGTGGTTTTGACATGCTCTCTAGTAATTCTCTCTGACTCTGTTTTCTCTGATGGTATTTCCATATAATATTAATCCGTTCTATTTTTTCTGATCAGCGTGCTGATCAGAGCATACGGGATTAACTGGAGTTTTGATTGGAATGATGTGATTTGGGTTCTGTGGGTAAGTTTGTTCTGAGTAAGTGGAGTACCGCACAGAGTTTTTGTTTTCCAATCTGTCTTCGGTCAGAAGACCCTGCTAGGTTCTTAGACCAAGGGTAAACAAGCCATCTTACAAAACGTGATGATTTTTCCTCACTAATGTCCATCTGCAATGTGCACTTTGCACAGTGTACTAGACACACCACGTTCGGGAGCTCAGCGGGCTCTCTTCTTACCAGCCAAGGCTGAGCAGTTTCCCATTTCATGTCACACAAACGCTGTGCTCTTCACACAGGAGATGAGCTGTTACTTTTCTGTGTGTTTTGAATTTTTTTACAAAAAGCCCAGTGCAGTTGTAACCTACTGCCTCTGGCTACCTGATAATTTGAGCTGCTGGTAAGCCCCGCAATCTAATTGATATCCTTGGGAAAGGTTTGATTGCCGTGCTGTCGATGGAGAGCTGAACTGACCATCCGCTGCAGAGTTGCAGTCTTGAAAGGGCACCCGTCAGTGTGGGTGAAGCATTCCAGGAATGTGTTCTCTCCTGTCATCCCCACAGGACCCGTGGACCTACGGGCCTGATTCATGCCAGTGATGGCTGAGACATTTATGGGCCAGGCTGCGTGTCTTTTATCGAGAGACAATTACTGGGGTAGCGCTGAGGCATGAGTGAGCCTCTGGGCGCAGGAGCTGTCACACCTACTGCTGGGGTGTGTGAATTAATGATCAGATGGATACAGCAGGTTCCACAACATTAACTTTAAATTGTCAGCTCCACTGCGAGTGTCCGACTATCCTCCTTTTATATGCTTGCTTTCATTCTGGGTCTGAATTTAAAAGAATAAACACTTGCTTCCTTGTTTTTAAGCCACTTAAAGAGTCGGAACAGGAATATTGGGAGTTCTTGTTTCCACACTGGTAGCTTTGGTGATGGCACGTACAGAACGTGATGGAATGTTCCTTGCCTCAACTTCCTCATACTGAAACAGTAAAAGCCCCTGTTACCTCGCCGACCGCAATGTCTCACTACCTAGTGCCTGTAGAATGTGATCTGTGTCAGCATTGTGAGTATTTATATATGTAGCTCCGTGTTTGGCTTGGTGCTAAAATAACTTGCTGAACGCCATTGTTAGATTTTTTCTCATTTTTTAAACAATCAGCAATGTTTATTATTAGAATGAAGTTGTGCAGGGCAAATATCTTCCTGGCGATGCTTATCTTCCGTAACACAGCAGTAAGTGGAATATGTTTCGGTACCCTGGGCTGAAGGAAGGAATCCAAGGAGACTGAGCACATAATAGTTGGAGAAGAATGACAGGCTGGTGGGCTACTTGGCTTCAGGGCTTCCTTGGAAGCCAGCAGGCTCTGTTAAACATCATGCGAAACTTCTGGCATTTTTAGCTTTAATGTTCTTGTGATGAATTAATGCATATTATAAAAGACTCAGATTTTCCACTATTCCCAACAAAGATGTTTTTGGAGGAAAAGGTTGTGTTTCATTTTAACGTAGAATCTCAATCAGCCTGAAATATTCATATTAAAGTCAAGGGAATGTATTAATAACTCTGAGAACGTTAATTAGTTTGGGGTTATCCATCTAATTCGGAATTTTGGCAATCAGATAAGCTGTTTTGGGTCCCCTTTTCCTTCCTCACCAGTATAATCCTCATACATACACCCACTAGCCAATATGCCTGTAGCCCTTCCTCTGCATTGCCTTTAGAATGAAAACAACTTCCCCAGCTAAAAGAGATGAATAATTAATCACTTAGTCCCACTGGGAGAAAATGACACATATGGCTGATTAGCGGGGGGCATTAAGAAAAAGAGCTGTGAAAGGGTGCCCTTTCTTCCCAAATGTTAAAGAACGCTATTTTTCTCTACACTTAGAATCAGAGTCTCAGCAGGTAATGATAGGAACAAAACCCATGATGGTATTAAATAGAAGGATGTCTAGAAAGGCATAGAGCAAAGCTCATTTTTGATTTAAAAAACTGCAATAAGGATAACCATTGTTCTTAGGGGTAATTAATTCTATACTCATTTGGATTTCTGTTCCCTGAATTAAGTTAACGTTACCAGCCTCTGAGGCTACGCAAGAGGGTCTAGGATGCACTTGGCTACTGTAAAGCCTGGACATACATCTAGCATGATCCCATGATACAGATCTCCAGGAACTCCAGAGTTGATTCCAAGGGATGGGTTACAATTCGTAAGTGTACCAAGCATTGTCCACAGTATGAAAAAAATCTTATTTCACTCACGTATGTACTCACGTTCAAATGCAAACAGGTGCTGTTGTGATCGATATTAATTCATTTTATCCCTAAATACAGGGTAGGTTTGTATTTGTTTTGTTTTGATGCATATTCTCAATCAAGACATCCTAAAAGTAGAGCTCATGGGGTCCAAATTTTGTTTTTGCCGTTTGAGAGGGTCCTCACATACCAGAAGATTGGGGCCCACCACTATATAAAGGATTTGGACCCAGCCTTCAGGTGGTAGAGCCCTGTACCTTGACAACCCAGAGCGAGATTTTCCCTGGAAGCATCAGCTTCTTTCTGTTGAAGTGCATCTCTGTTAGGCCATCGTGGTCCCTGATGCAAATAACACATCATATTTGCCTCTTGTAGAAGACACTATATTTCTAGCAGCTCAGAATAAGTCAATATGGATTATGTGGCAGGAATTTTCGAACCCTGGAAAGGCTCTGGTGTCATTTGAAATCCTTCTTGCTCACTGAAAGTTACATTAACTCAAGAATTTGATCTCTATTAAAACAGATACCCCTGGGAAAGACTAGCACTTCACATTTGTATCATTGTTTATTCCTCGGTGTCCACAGTGGGTTTTAGAACCTCGACATTTGAAGTGGAGAAATGATACCTTCCAAAAAGGGCAAAGAGAAGAAGGGACTCTCAAACCTGTGAGGATAGTTCATTTGCTCCGAATTTTGGCCTCACGTGTTGCTCTTCCATAAGTTAAGCCATCAGAATTTCTGAAGAAACATTCGTTTGTATGTGAAAATAGAGTTTGTGGTGGGCGTACAATGTGCAACATTCAACAATATGCTTTAGAGAACAGGACTTTGTTTTTTTAAGTCTAGAAGAATCTCGTTTCATATCATCAGAACATTTCTGTGTAAGGAAGATGTGCTGGAATAATTCTCTAGTGATTTCTTTTGTTCCACCTGTAACTTTATCTCTAAAATTGATTTCCTCTGTGGTAGATAAAAATGGATTACGTTTCTAGTGGAAGACATGTATGTGTTTACCGACACTCTAGCTCCATATATATATATATATTTTTTTTTTTTTTGCATTCCTAATGAGTTTCAAGGAGGTTAAACTTGGCAGCAGTCTACATGGGGAATGTTGGCGGAAGTCCACCTGGGTTCCACCCTGTCTGGGGACAGCCTTTAGTGGAGGTGCTCTTGGCATTTGGGGTAAGGCAATACTTCATTCTGCAGGACTGAACTTCACACTCCAGGATGTTTGGTGCACTGGCCACTAAATTCTAGAAGCAATTTGTAGTCATCTTGACAACCAAAAATGAAATATCACCCCTGCCCATTTCCGTACACCTCAGAGAAGAGTTCCACCCCTGCTTGAAAATCATAGTGTGGCCTCTTCTCCAAAGCAGAAACATGCTTGGAGGCATCTGGGCAAGTGATCATCCACAAAGCTGGACCACCTTCTTCCAGTGATTCCAGATTGGCCACTCTGTAACTCCTGTCCTGAAAGCCTCAGGTCTTCATTCATTGACTACCTTTAGTTTTAAAATGTGTGTGTGAGCTAGATGATGCTGGAGTGCTTTGCTTGGTTTTTAGTGAGGATTCACCAACTGCCAAGACAGTGGGATGGGGATGCCGCTTAACTTTATCCTGGGTGTGTCCATCTTGCAGTGATGTGTGTGTAGAACTGGATTTCCCATCATTGAGGGCCTAAGAGATATATCAGTGAGAAATGGTTCTCTTTTCTTTTCCTTTATTCAAACTTCCCAATCTTTCCAGCTGTACTTGGGCTTTCAAAGTGCCACTGATAAGCTGACAATTTTGTTTTAGGGGCTTGATAGCGAGAGGGAGATTAAGTACTGCTAGCTGTGAGCACTAATGCTGTCCCCTAGGCAAATAAACAAGAGCACTTCTGAAGGGATGTAAAATGGTGTCCAGGCTTAACTTCTATTAAACTTCCGGTTTAATAGAGCTTGTAAAAATATACTTTAATTGCTCTGTGGCATTTTTTACATTACAAAGATTCTCCTTCAAACGTTTTATGACTCCCTTGTTCTACAGGTAGTTGTTTATATTATGACAGATACCTCTAATTAGCTAAACAAGAAAAACCTACCAAATAACTCCCCACATGGAAATTAAACCTTCTGGACCAAGCTCTCAATGCCAACACTTTTTTTCTATGTTGTTTCTGATTCTCCATGTAAGTCCACGCACCTTCATAAATACACATAAGCAGCAACTGTTTGAAACCTGGTTCATGTAGACACTGGGGTCCCTGATTCTGTGAATTCACACTGGGGATAGAAGATTGGAGATTCTAGGGCACAGCAAATATCCCTACAAAATCTTCTGGCAGATTGTAAAGGGGACCTCCAGGCCACTGAGTCTTCTCTGAGAGGCCCACAGAAGGCTGTGGCTTGGAGCAGCCTTGTGAGAGAATTACAGAGAACTCAGGCATTGAGAGACATGATAGCTGGTTGCCTGGAGTTTGATGTTGCCCAGATCAATGGGAGGAATGAGAGGCAGTAGACACTTCTATTCTTCTTCAGCTTCTGAAACTCAGAGTGTAATCACCTCCATTGATTTGAAGTTCAGCAAACAGTTCTTTTTTATTCTTTTTTTTAAAAAAATTATTAATTTTATTTTTGGCTGCGTTGGGTCTTCATTGCTGAGCGCGGGCTTTTGTCTACTTGCGGCGAGCGGAGGCTACTCTTCGTTGCGGTGCGTGGGCTTCTCATTGCAGTGGCTTCTCTTGTTGCGGAGCACGGGCTCTAGGCCCACGGACTTCAGTAGTTGCAGCACACGGGCTCAGTAGTTGTGGCTCACAGGCTCTAGAGTGCAGGCTCAGTAGTTGTGGCTCACGGGCTTAGTTGCTCCGCGGCATGTGGGATCTTCCCGTACCAGGGCTCAAACACATGTCCCCTGCATTGTCAGGCGGATTCTTAACCACTGTGCCACCAGGGAAACCCCCTGAGCAAGCAGTTCTTGATCCCTACTTCCAAATTATCAGGGCTTACTCCTCTAAGCGTTCCTTGTTGATCTCTTTCTAGGCGACAGTAATTCTCTGTCACATCCGTTCAGTCCTGCAGGCCAAGTCCTCAGCTCCTAGTCTTTTCTGTGTTCAGTAGAAGGAGTGACTCCAGAGCTTTGAAAGGAAGCTTTGCTATGGAATCTTCTGTTAAAATGCAGACATGGTAGGTGCTGCCATCTACAAACATTTCATATTGGGCTGGATACTCTGGCCTTAGAAATGCAGGATGTGTAATTTCATAAGAAAAAAACAGGAAATAGTGAAGATTTCTATTTGAATTATTAATATCTTTAGGGACTTGGGCTGGACAATTTCCAAGGCCCCCTCCAGGACTAAAGTTCTGGGCGTCTAAATTAGATCCAGTCACTGGTCCTATAAGCAGTAATTACATTGAATATTTTCTCAGTTTTCCCCCATTTCTGGGTATTAATTTCCTGATCCTGAATGCTGGGTTCATGCACGTAGTAGTTCAATCACGCTCGCTAACTGAATTTGTTTCTGAAATGACTGATCTGCTCACGTTGCATTTTTGGGTTCAGTGGTCAGAGCTTCACATAAGCTGACTTTGAGATGACTTTGATTTTCAGACCCAAAAAGAAACAAAAAGAGGCAACAGGGCATCCAACTGAGATGCAGCTGTTGCTAGTGGCGAGAGAGGAGGGTGCAAAAGGTCCCTGAGAAGGAAGTGGTATTGAGGAAGACAGTCTTGACCTATGTATCTGGGTTTATTTCTTTCCTCATTGTAACTTCTTTTTTTTTTTTTTAAATTAATTAATTAATTAATTTATGGCTGCATTGGGTCTTCGTTGCTGTGCGCGGGCTTCCTCTAGTTGCGGAGAGCAGGGGTTACTCTTTTTTTTTTTTTCTTTTTTTTTTTTTGCGGTACGTGGGCCTCTCACTGCTGTGGCCTCTCCCGTTGCGGAGTACAGGCTCCGGACGCGCAGGCTTAGCGGCCACGGCTCACGGGCCCAGCCGCTCCGCGGCATGTGGGATCTTCCCGGACCGGGGTACGAACCCGTGTCCCCTGCATTGGCAGGCGGACTCTCAACCACTGCGCCACCAGGGAAGCCCGTAACTTCTTATTTGAATACATATTTCTTCTTTCTCTCTTTTTCTCTCTCTCTCTCTATATATACACACACATATGCACATTTATATAAATATTTATATATAAATAGAATATATGTATATATGAATTTATTATAGTCTTTATTTTATATATGATTCATTCTCTGTGTAAAAAGAATTGATATGTATATGTCTACATCCATACATTTTTATTTATATACATATTATTATATATCAGTATCCTCTATATAATACCTATATTATTTAATAATAATACATATGGAGAATTAATATATATTAAAAATATGTCAATATATATAACTTCTATATGTGAGTAGAAAATTCTCATGTCATTAGGTATATTTATCTACAGATACAGGCCTTTTCATCTTAAGAATGCCAAGGGTTGTGTTTCATTCCTTTTCCCTGAGCATGAAAGGTCTCCCTGAATACCGCCCTTGCTCTTCATATCCATGGAAGTTGAGCACTGAATCATTTGTTGCTGCCAGGCTAATGTTGACGTCACTTCTTTTTAACCTACTGGCATTTCCTAATTGTGCCATCATTTTCTAATTTCCTGTGTTGTCGTGTGCATGTTTAATTTTTAATGTGAGTCTCTCTGTGATCTGACTGCTGAGTTTCTTTCCAGTCCCGGACCCTAATCCTACCTCTTTCCCCCTCTATCTCTGAGCCCTAAGGTCTAGCCATTTTGAAACATGTAGTGTTTCTCTTATGTTTTCATAGGTTCTTTCTTTCTCCTGTGTCAGTTAACCACCTGCCTGAATTTACATACTCCCCTCTCACTGCTTCACAAGATCCAGATCAAGTGTCCCCTCCTCCTGGAAATAAGTTGTAAGTTTTCTTACCTCCCAGAGAGATGAGCACACCCTTGTTGGTGCTAATGTTGTCCATTGTACACGAGTCCATTATAACACTTTCAGGCTACTTCTCTTCTCTGTTGAGCTTCTCTCCCTTTCTAGACTGACCAAGCTTTATTCACTATTGTCCCTATGTGTGTCTCTACTTGGGTCACCTGTGGCACATAGTAGCTGTATTTTAAAGCAAAGTGACAAGGGAAGAGACCAGCATTTCCATTGGTGGTTCCAGTGTCAGTGTTGAAGGACATTATTATTTAACTTTTATGAAAAAACTCACTAATGACTATGACTTTCAGTCAACATGGCAAGAATCCCTAAAGTTCGCATCAGAGTAAATTATTTTGCTGACAAGTGGTTTAGGATATGCTGTGGGCTTATAAGAAAGATTTTATATCTGTGCTATAAAACTAATATAACTTATTGCTTTTCTATGACCATAACTGTTTTGTATCAGATTTCATAATTTAGTAAGGATGGCTTTGACTTTTAGACCCAGTGATAAATCTAAAAAGAAAATCCTGATTTGAAGTGGTCCTGATATTTTGCTAAAAATCTCATTTCTAGAATTTTCTTCTATTGAACTAAGAGCATTAAAAAAGTGAAATCTTAATTTTCAGTTATGAATTAGAAAAAGTCAAACTAACTAACTGAAAGCCAACTGTGCATTCCATTGTGACAGGCAGGTCAGCTGCTTTTGGGGAGACAAGTCTAGAACTCAATACTTTTTGACTCCAGGATCATTTCCTCACTAATAAAATATTGATTCTATCATCTAGGTATGTACCATCAAGTGTAAAGATAAAATATCAAAAGTGTTGCAGGTGATAAATATCCTCTTTAAGTAATGATCCCTCTTCCAGCTTGACAGAGAGATAAAAGGGAAAAGATGCTAAGATAACAGTTAATAACAGCTGTTGAGTTCCTTTATTTGCCAGATAGCATAATATGTATCATACAGGTATTAATTAAATAGATTTTTATAGAGCCCTAAAAAATAGGTGGTATCATTCCCATTTGATTCATGAACATTCCCATTTGAGGCCTAGAGCTATTAAGTTACAAATAGCCAGGAGCAGCAGGGTCAAGAATGGGACCAAGTTACTGAGTGCTAAGCCCTTGACCTTGACCACCATGTTATGCTTCCTCTTGGGATTGGAGAATGTCCAAATGGTATCTTGGTACTAGTAAGTGTTAGCGATATCCTAAGTGTATCTGGAGACAAGAGGCCAGTGGAAGGTCCCCTTACTTCTTGAGTAAGAGAAGACTTGACTTAGCAATGGACTAGAAAGTAAACTTTATGTGAACTCGCCTTTTGGGAGTCTGGCTTGATCTCAGGCAACTCACAGCTTCAGAGCTCCAAAAGGTCATCCCGAACGTGAGTTGCATAGAACATAGAGTAGACTGTGGGCAGAGAAAGTCCTGGCCTTTCTCCTAGACCTAAATACCTAAAAGGTCGTGCTTTTTTTTTTTTTTTTAAGATTTCACGTATAATGTACAACATGGTGACTACAGTTGATAATACAGTATTGTATAATTGAAATTTGCAGATGGTAGAACTTAAGTGTTTTCACCAAAAAAAAAAAAAGGTAAATATGTGAGGTCGTGGATGTGTTAATTATCTCAGTGGGGGGAATCCTTTCACAATGTATATGTGTATAAAGTCATCACATCGTGCACTTTAAATACCCTACAGTTTTATTTGTCGACTATACCTCAATAAAGCTGGGGGGAAGAAAGGCCATGCCAACCATATTCTTCTCAGCAGAGCCCCAGGCTGCCACCCCTAAAACGTATCCCTTAGTAAAATATACTTTGTAAAATACATATGCATGCTGAAGTAAGTTAATATGCCAACATTTAACATGCTTTCTCTGGCATTCACCTCAAACTTCCAGCAAATGCTTGCCTGTTTATTTCCTCACTGGATTTAAAACCTGCCTTTTTGTTCCTCTAGTTACATAGGCTTTTGAATCGAAATTGCTCAGCATCCTTTAAAGTCTGCAAAGCACCATGAAAAATCATTGAAATGAAAAGCACTAAAATATGTAAATTGTTGCTATTGTTCTTAAGTGCTTCTTCACATAGGATGTGATCATTTCAAAGACAAAGTAAGATTTCTTGCACGTCAACAGTGATTATGTTTACTGTATGAGATTAGTCTTCTATATATGAACATTATTAGTTTTGTAAAGTTTAAAAACAAAGTTGTTTTAAACTTCTGGAATTTCTATTGCATTTCATTCACCTCTTTTGTTGGTCTTCCTGCCTTCTTTTTTGCCCTGTATTTTTGAAGGAAATTATCAGTTTGGAGGCAGTTGCCAAGGAATGCAATAGTAGTAAAATTGTCAGTAAGTAATTTTATATTAGACACTAGTTTCTAGACTCTGATTTTAAAAAACGGTTTAATTTTCCTTTAGTGTAAATATATCGACAAATATTGATTGAGGGGACGTGCACTCTGCTATGTATTATGTGAGCAAAGAGCTTAAAAGTTAATTCTTTAATGAAGACAGATTATAAACTAGCACAAAGAGGCACATCTTCAATTTACAGGAAGGTTATTTTTCTGACCTCGAGGTCGTGCTTAAGACAGTTCAGTCTTCTTTTTCCTATCCTTCCCCAGTTACACTTATTAAAGGCAAAATTTTATTGCTTTAATGGCCAAACAATGACTTATTTGAGGTAAGTCTTTAGAAATTAGAAACAGTCTAATGCAGTTGTACAATCCTAGAGACTTCAAAGCAGGAAAAGTTTGTTGATGGTGTATTTTGGTGTCTGCTTTTGGAAGCGTAACGACTGTTCTCTCAGGAATCTTTCGGTCGGAGTTTCAACTGCTGATGTGAGTAGATAAATGCTTCTTGACCTGTGGTCAGTGTAACAGCAAGGCTCTAGGGACAGGAGGTATCTGCCCAGAATGGAGCTGTAAGCATGGATGAAGAAGGTCCTGGAAAAACACACAGGCAAAGAAGAAAAACCTACCAAGAGCAGAGTGGAATTTATGGACTGGCAGGGAATTTAAAAATAAAAGGTTATGCTTGACTTAGCTGTCACATTTAAGCAAAGAAAACAAGATTTAAAAAAAATTATGCAAAGGCAAAAATGACCTAACCAGCATTTATGGATAAATCCATATTATTGTTCTAAGTCAGGTCCTGATGTGCTGGTACACAGATCAAATGCAGATCAATTTACTTGTTGCATGATTGGCGACCATGCTAATTGTGATTCATAGCTGTCAACCACCATTTGTGGTATTTGAGAGCAATCCTGATCATAGGTAATTATGGTAGCTTGCCCCTGCGCCAAGCAGACATTGCATAAGTCCTTCCGCTGAGGTAAGACTGACAAGCTGTGAGTAATAGACTGCACCTTGGAAAAGATTTATATTTGAGGCCCGGTTAGCTGAAGTGCTTTATACTTTTCATTTCTCAATAACTTGACTGGGACTAAGGCAGGCAAGTTATTTCCCAAATTCTCCCTTTTCATGATAGGATAATCAATAAAGAGCAACTATTAATTTAGAGTCACTCTGATATACTAGGACTAGACAGTTTATCTATGATATTGATTACTTCTGTAATTTACCACTGAACATAAATGCCAACATGATCCAGACACTTTGAAGGTCATTAGAAATAGGTTGCTTCTTAGTGATCAAGTTCACTTACTGGGAAGCACAAAGGTTTTGTTATAATCAGTTGGACTCCTTGATTCTTATGAGGCACGGGGCCAAAAGGAGCACAATTTCACCAATCATACATCATGTGGCACAGCCTAAAATAGAAGGGCAAACTTTAGAGGTGTTCTTTTTCTTTATGGATGGAGCTCTCAGAATGAGGTCCAGGAATGATTCTAGGCCACTGTCCTCCCATATCGCAGGATCTTGGGCAGCCCCCAGTATTATCCTGCACCCGATCATTCTTGGAGAGGTTTCCCTTCACAACCAGATGTTATTCAAGAAGTTTTCAAATAAACAAAATTTTCTCTGTGATACCAGTTTCAAGTGTAGCCCACAAAGATATCCTGGATCCTATTTTCTCCAAACTCCCATCATTGCCCATAGGATGTCTCAGATGAGACAGCTTGTGATTTCTCTTTTTTCATTTTTCTTTTGACAAATTAAAAATCTGTCAAACAGAATACATGAACTTGGTAAATTATCAACCTTCTCCTAGTGTTATGTAAGTATGTTAACATTCTTGCTGACCACATGCTTTTTCCCCAAGAAGATCTGAGATTTTGGAATACTTGTCCAAGTTTTCGTCTCCTTTATCCTTTCTTTCTGGGCCATCTTCGGATCCTGCAAGACTGTAGCTCATCCCATGACCAGCTACCACATACATTCTAAGCAGCCTCATCACATAGGAACCACTGGCCATACCATTGTTTTAATAGGGTTGGCGCACTGCATCGTAGGTGCAGTGATTCCTTTGGAATTATCTCAATAGCTTCCTCCCTGGCCACCTAATCACTTAAAGCCCAGTGAGCCTGTTTTGTCTTTTTCAAACATATCAGCTTCTCATTTGGTTTTTAGTCCAAAATTTCCAAGCTTTAATGCATAGCAGACCCTTTGGCTACAAATATTCTCCCTCTTCTCAACAAATCAGAACCCTTTGATGTTACAGAACTCTACCTTTGTTATATGAAACAATAAACTGCTCTTTTAAGATGTTTATAATTTTGTTATATTTGATCTTGCCTAGTTTTTGACATGCCTTTTTTATAATTTCTTATGTGCGTTAGTTTTAACAATGAACCTTGCTAGCTCTGAACACTTTTTTAAGACTACAGTGTAAAGTTTGGTTCATATCTACTAGGGATAAATTAATTAGTGCCACTGATGAACCAACAAAATTTGAGACTCTCTGGGGTGTTGGATGTAACAATTTTTTGAGCAATTATTTTTACACATGAAAATTATTTGTTAGGAGAATATAAAGACACACACACACGAAGCCAGCTATAACCAGGTTAATGACAAATTTATGTTAATAGCCATTGTGTGGGGTTAATTATAGAAGGGGTACGTGGTCAAGGCGAAAATCAAAAGGAAGAAAAAATATAATCCTGGAAGACTAGAAATAAGTCTTTTGGGAAAAGTTAATAGAAGATAAAAATGAATAATCAGCATATGTTTTCATAAGTCCATTTAGATGTAGCTAGATGTCTATGTAGTTGGAATAGAGGCATGTTTTTAATAGGCCACTGACCATTATCTGTTTTATGAAGCTATATAAAAATAAAGATATATAGTATCTTTCCATCACAAAGTTTGTATGTTCTCTGGAGGGACAACTTAAAATATTAGAAATCTCCGTGCTTACAAATACATACAACCATTTATCACAGTTGATGAAGATGCATTGAAAAGCTGTTGAACATATTTAAAAAGTTTTCAAATAGGATGTACAGGGATGTAAACGTTATTTCCCTTAAATTAATATAAGTTCTTTAGATTGTAAACTTTTTAAGAAAGTGAGATAATTATAGCATACATTTCCACTCAGATTTCTTCAAGAGGATAGAATCATATTAAGATGGCAAAACTTTACCACTAAATTAATATTTGCCTCAGGTTACATGCATCCCTCTTAGTGCAGGTTAATCTTTAGGGGGCAATTATGGTCCCATTTAACAAAAAATCACAATGGTGAGTTATATGTCACCCTAGAGAGACGGAGATACAGCACAATTAATGAATCCCAAAGGTGTCTTATCTGATTTCAGTGCCGACCTCATAAATGTAAAATCATTGCTCTTATCCCTGTTGAGAGAATTTTCAGTTCACGGAACAGGCCTGTGCCTTCACGAATAACATGGTACTGTTCTCAAGTTCTATCATTTTTCCTGGAAGCTAACTTTTTGTTATGATAGAAAAAATTCAGCCTTTGTAAAACTCAGCCTCTTAGCTCAAACACAACCCTATCTCCTACGTGTGAGTGCAACACCAGCTTGGTGACAAATGAACCATTAGTAACTGCCACACGAACACCTGCCATGGACCTTTGATACCTCACTCAAGCTGTACTGTGGGTGTCCTAAGGTTTTTGTGCGGTCTGGCGTTAAGAGAGAAGAAGCTGTGTTCTAAGTTACTTAGGTTATAGTGCAGGATTTCTGTTCCTATCCAACTCTTAAATTTGTAACAACTGCTTGCAGACCATCATTCAGCAAAAAGAGTGGACCATTAGAATCAAGCTTTTTTTTTTTTTCAGTGAAAGTAAAAAATTAAAGGAGATTTGTTGAAATCTACTGAGTACTTAGAGATCTGATTGGGTTGCGGTACAGTTCATAATGGATTTTGCATGTATACCTTGGAGGGCGATCTGAAACGTTTTCTTTGTTAAAGAGTGAAGTTAATCAATTTCGTTAAGTTATTTTTATAGGATATTACATTATGTCCAAGGAAAATCATTTTAAATGAACCTGAATTTGAGGAAGGAGAAGGAAAAATGATGCAAAGGGATGTAAGCGTTTTCACCATCAAATCACCATTAAAAACGTTGAGGTAGGGCTTCCCTGGTGGCGCAGTGGTTGAGAGTCCGCCTGACAATGTAAGGGATACGGGTTCGTGCCCCGGTCTGGGAAGATCCCACATGTCGCGGAGCGGCTGGGCCCGTGAGCCATGGCCGCTGAGCCTGTGCGTCCGGAGCCTGTGCTCCGCAACGGGAGAGGCCCGCGTACTGCAAAAAAAAAAAAACAAAAAAAAAACGTTGAGGTATTTGCCATAAGTATTATTACAAAATAAACACTGTTTGGGTACATTTTGTTGACACAATCCTGTAGAATAGTGTTTCTTGAGACTGGTTTCATTCTCATGAAGCTAAACCACATACATTTAATTGTCTCCTTAAGCTTAGCTGAAGATCAGATAAATCTAATTGTTACTGGTGGCAAAAGCATCAGCTCCGTTTGGGTCACTCATTTCAGCTTGGTGGACACCTCCCACGGACGCAAAAACAAATCCCAGTGTGCTAGGATGCACTACCTTTTTCCTCAGTGGTGGAGACATTGGGCTCATTCTGCAGTGACTTGGGCTAGGTTCCCGGGAACTAGTGTTGATATCGTTTCTTGAACATTAATCCTCAGTGACATAACTGTTACTTTTTTATTAAGCAGTATGCTAAGTATTATACTACTGGGAAGCTACTGTCTGAAAAGAGATGCGCCGTAATGAAGGTACTCCTTTTGGAGATAATTTTGCTGCTTATCAGAGCGACAGCAGCTGTATTTTGGACTCAGAGTTTCTATTTAATGCACCATGAAAAAGCAACAAGTGCTCCACCAGAAAATTATATTCTGTTGAAAGAAGTAAAGCAAAATGAGCTGCAGTTCTATACCAAGGCATCTTAAAACAGTGAGGGGAAAATTAACTTGGGAGTATATTTTTTTCAGTGTTCTGAGTCACTTTTTTTTTTTTTTTTTTTTTAGTGTGTACTTAGTGAATATTGCCTCAGAGTAAAAATATTTTTGGAATCCTTATCAGTCAGAAAAATGTCTTCCAATCAAAATTTGTTGGAATCTGTAGCTAAAATAATGCCATTTTACTCGTTTGTGGAATGGCTGTTGAGGCTTTATTTTTACAAGCAAATGGCAAATGCTTGCTCCAATGTATAGCTGATGCAAATTAAGTGTATACTCTATTTCATAAATGAAGGAAGAATTATTGGAAACACTCTTTCCCTGATCACTAAAAACTGATTACCATCAAAGAAGGGCCTGATTACTAACCACCAGCTTAGTGTTTAGCTGGAACATCTGGCCGCCTCAGAGGGGAAAATTTGCTGAGCTTAAAAAGTGTTTATTCCAGCTTTCAATTCATGCATGTATAGAACACAGATGAGGAAACATCTGATGTCCTTCAGATTTCTGTTGTTAAACAAATGTAACTCATCTTCAAGGCAAAATTTAGTAAACTTCTTTTCTCACCGATTTGGCTTCTTAAGCTCTTGAGTAACAAGGACTAGAGGGAAAAAAAAATAAGAAAACTAAGGGTGATTAGAGTCCTTAAAAGTATCTGAAGGATAGTTTTGACTTTACATTTCTTCATGTACACTTTGATCTAAGTGGACTTTTGTCATTTTAATTCAACTTATGGCGTTGAGTGAATGCCACGTTCAAGGTACAGAACTGAGTGCTTGGTGGAGACCATGAGCTCAGGACCTGCCAGTGCCTTGACTGCAACACTGTTGCTCTGCCCTATGCCCTGTCCATGGCACGGGTCTTCCCACCCCTAGTGCTTGGATAACTATTACTAACCTGCAAAGCAAATGACTCTGCTTAAGTGTCATTTTCCCTGAGAATCCTTCCTTGACCATATAAGATTAGGTCCTTAAAGCCATAAGTTTATCTGTTCCTTAGCATGTAGAGTTGGCATCATGATTTCTTGTTTACTTACCAATCCTCCCTCCCCAAGCCTGTACACATGATTCAGTGACTATATTTTCATTCACCATTGTATTCTAGGCACTAGAATTAAGCCTGACACATGCCAGCCACTCAGTAAATGTTGACTGAGTGAATGAATCAGATACCTCCTCTCTCCTCAGTGCAGTTTAAATCCTAGGGAACAAGGCATGTGTAAAAATGGTAACAAGGCAAAGCAGAGTAAGGGAAATGCTGAAAGAGGGATACAATAAAAGGAGTGGTTATGGCAAGTTTCTTTCAAAAAAGAATGCTCTTTTACCAGACTCTTACCAGGCAGCTTCATGGATTACTTTGTCCCACTATCAAAGTGGGATTTCCTAGGGGCAATACAGGAATAAAGACTCAGACGTAGAGAATGGACTTGAGGACACAGGGAGGGGGAAGGGTAAGCTGGGACAAAGTGAGAGAGTGGCCTGGACATATATACACTACCAAATGTAAAATAGATAGCTAGTGGGAAGCAGCCGGGTAGCACAGGGAGATCAGCTCGGTGCTTTGTGACCACCTAGAGGGGTGGGATAGGGAGAGTGGGAGGGAGGGAGACGCAAGAGGGAGGAGATATGGGGATATATGTATATGTATAGCTGATTGACTTGATTATACAGCAGAAACTAACACAACAATGTAAAGCAATTATACTCCAATAAAGGTGTTAAACACAAAAATATTAACCCAACAAAGTGGGATTTAAACCCTAATTTCCAAAAATATAGTAACTAGCTAAAATTAGCGTGGATTTAATGCTCTGGGTCAACTTAAAGTGACGTGTGAACATCGGCAAAAAAAAAAAGTTTGTAAATCTCACTGGGAATTATTCATTGGCTCATTCCATTACAATCTTTTTCTCAGGGATAAGGTTTTCTAAGTCAATATTTTCCTAAAAGCGTGCCCTTTTGTCTTCCACTAAATATGGTAATCTGTTTCTTCAATGACCACGTGAGAACAGAAAGAAAATTTCTTCTCAGAGAAGGCAGAGCAGAGGAATATATATTTCTTGCCAGAGGTTATCACAGTTTAATAGTATGAAGGAATGTAGACGTCTATAAACAGAATGTGCTATGCTTTCTGAAGTTGACACCATTTATTTAGTCTTATTAAACAGCTGGTAAGATGATCCAGGTTGTAGAGAAACACAAGCTGTCAGTGGCTGCTTCCTGCAGCAAATAAGAGCCCTGGAAAGCCGCAGAGGCTTCTGGGAGGAGAAGTGCTCAGTCAGCAGTCAGGGAGGGACCCCTCCCCCGCTGCTTCCTGCTCCCATGCCTACAGGCACTGCTTCCTCCTCTCACTCACCTTCACCTGATACCTGCTTGCCGGCCCATTCCCTCACCCTTACCCCTCTCACATGTTTTAATTAACATTTTTCTCTTGGATTATGCTCTTGCTTTTATGCTATAGTTATCTTAGGTGTGGTTTGGCACCTCCACCAGATGGGAATTAAGTCAGTATTTTCCACCATTACCAGGCATCAGCATGACGTGGGAAGCCTTTTAAAACCAAGGATGCTTAACCTCTACCCTAGCCTTTCTGGGGCTTAGATTTCTGTGTTTATTCAACAAGTAGCTGAGAACAGCTTAGTTTTTGAGGGAGGGGATGGTCGATCGTTCTGAGGGATATCCTGAGCTGCGTGCTAAAACCAAGACAACCCTGAGCAAATTGGGACGGTTGGTTGCCTTATTTAGTGGCCAATATCAGGACCAAAACGAAATCCATCTATCTACTTTCTTTCAATCCTAATTATTCTTTAAAAAGAAACAAAAAACTACACCTTTATGGGTATAAAATAAATACATATATTATCTTTTTGATTGTTCAGATATGCCTCAGTTATGCTGTGGGTAAATACGTATAATAGCAACCATCTTATAATGATTTTAGAATTACATGAGATAAAATACGTAAAGCACTTAGTATAGTGCCTAATACTAAGTGCTTAATAAATATTAGCTATTAATTCACTTTCTGTGCACCCAAAGGTATATCCTTCTTGGTTTCTTGAAACACTAATCTTTGGTGAAGGAGGTTTTTCACTGGTTTTCTAAGCTAGCAACCGGTCTGATACATGCCACCATTTCTTTGAGCTGAGACATTTAATACCACCTCCTCCAAAGATGCGCCCCGCTAGCTAGCGTGCTAAGGGAATCTGTCCTCTCTCCACTCAGAGAGGCTGCTCCTGGAGAGATGCGCCACCTCAGCAGTTTTGTGGAGGCTTAGAGGTGCGACCCAGCAAAATGCGTACAGGAGCCAGTACTATGGCACCGGCTTTTGAGAAAAGAAAGAGCTTTATTGTGAGGTCCACCAGCAAGGAGACGGGAAACAGGGCTCATACCTGTCTACCTGATCCAGGGTTTAGGGTGAAATTTACGGGGGGTAGGAGAAAAATCAAACTTGGAAGCTGATTGGCTAGTCTCAAATCAGCCCATATAAGCTACTCCTGCTGCTGGAAGCCAGGTTTTCCTCATGGAAGGACTCCTCGCTTTGTCAAGAGCTCTGGTAGCAACATTTCTTTTCTCTGAGTTCCACAGACTGAAGATTCTCGGTCCTGAGGTCCTCCTGGAGACAGGCCTTCCCATCATGTGTACACACAGTGCCGTCTTTGCAAAATAACTCCAGTTTTGAGTAATTAACCGCCTGTTTGAGGATGCCAAGCCGGCTTAAGCTGGTGCTGTTTCAGTTTCCCCAACTTTTTCCACGACTTGGCTGTAAGAAGACCCTGAAGACATTCTGCCGAAGGTAAGAGCAGACATTTGGGCTGAAGGGAGGCCAGGAGTAACAACATTGGTGGTGGTGCTGAAGGCCATGAGGGTCTGAGGCCTTGGGCTGAAGGTACTCTACCTGGAAATTGCCTAGACATCTAGATTGGGTGTGTGTGACCTTTGCTGGCAAGGTGAAATGTTTTGGCCATCTCCCGGGAACATTAAACCCCAACAGGCTCAGAAACAAAGTGAGGCCTTGGGTGTTTCAACCTGTACACTCTGAATTTCTCTCTCAAATTCAGCTCTGAGTCTCAGACAGCCTCCCCACGTCACTTTCTTCAAAGTGATACTCTTCTTTTCCACCCTCTTCCCTATCAGGTACGTTTTTCAAGGTTTTGAGAGAGAGGAAGCCCGGACTCCCATAGGCCGCCCTGCAATAGGCAAGCCTGCCCTCAGCACATGGGGGGAAACTACTAGGAAACTCTGACCAAACTGGGTACAGTCTTGGAACTGCTGGCACAGATTCTTTGGCAGCTGGGTGGCATGAGTGACTCTTAGGATATAGGTCTTGACAATCATCTCTAGTGGAAAGCTTTCAGTGTTCCCTGAGTGAACCCTCACATCCAAGCTACTCATTGTTGAGACTTTTCTTTTTTCCTCTGTGGCTTCTCCACGGAATTCTTACAGCCAAGTTGTGGAGAGTTACTACAGCATTTGCTTCTTACTTTCCAGAAACCAAACTAGGAGATGAAACTGGTTCCTAAATCCCAAGGCACTTGCTTTCTCTCTCATGCCTCTTCAGGCTGTTTGAATTCGCTCTTTTTTGGGGGAGGGAGTGAGGGAAGACCACTTTCTAGAGATCTGCAGTCTGTAGACTGTTCTTAGCTCTTGGGTTTGAAACCTGGGCCGTTGGCTAAGCCTTTCGCTTGGGGGCTGCCTGCTTATGAGCTATCTCCAAACATCCATCCTGAGAGGGGCAGGCTAATCCCTTAGAACCAGCTCTAAGGTGGAGAATATTTGGGGGAGGCAAGCCGCTAGTGTGCCCAGGTGCTTCCTGTAAAGGAACAAAGCATGCTCTGAGCCATAGATTGGCAAACCCTGGTGCTTCCCTTTTTCTCCCATGATCGCAAGGGTTTTCCAGGTGCAGCCAATATTGCTGCATCCCACAGACTTCAAGTTTCTGATAAGACTGCTGGTTGATATCAGGCCAATCCATGAAGGCTGGGAAGAGGCGGCAGGAATTCACTAAGGCAGTTGTTCCAGGCTCTTCCATTGTTTTGCTGGCCAAGAAATAAACTATTTTGAGCCCTAGAGTAGAGGAAACCCAGTCAGCCAACTGCAAAGCTCAGACTTCACTAAGGGCTTGTTTTTCTTCAGGGCATGGTGAACTCAGATGGTGAACTCTTGGCCGTCCTACCATCAGTTCTGCCTTGCACTGTGTTCACCACCTTTCCTCAGGTCAAGAGTGGGCAAGTACCAGTAGTGGGTTCACAATATATGACCTCGACTGGTTTTTCTAAGTTATTTTGCAGAATAAGAATTTGCAGAAGAGTTGTGAAAGTAGGGCTCAGAGGGAAGACCTTCAGAAAAGCCCGTCTCCCCTGAGTCAGAGCCTAGGGGTGATCTCGACTTCCTACATTTTCTTCCGCCTTTGGCCCCTCCCGAGGTTTTCCGCCTTATGAAGGGGAATCCCTGCCCAGGCTCCCCCCACCATCCTCTTCTAGCCACGGATGTAGTCCTTGCTTCTCCACACTCTTCATGGCAGGAGAGGGATTCTTCTTGCCTTCTTTCTGGATTCTTCTGTGGATTCTGATGACTTCTTAGTAGATATCTGTTCCAAGACCCAGCGATTTTGCTATTTGAAATTCCCTTGCAGAAGTCAGCTTTCCAACTTCTTTGTCTAGTTTTTCTCAGCACTTCAGCTTAGGGTGATAATTAGACGAAGACCCACTTCTGGGAAATAAATCCTTTCCACCCACATACTTTCTTGGTCAAATAAGGTTACAGTCCTATTTGACGCTTACTGAAGCAGCTCTCGTCAGGAGGACAGTTTACAGTTTGCTGACCAATTAAAACACGAAACAAAAGGTAGAAAAGGAAGTACCTTATAACCTCATTCCACTGCTCCTTGTCATCCTGTCCTCCCAGTCTCTGAGTCCTATTTTGATCACCAAAGTCTTTGATCATCCTGTCTCTTTTGAGCTAAACATAATTTGTATATATACCAAAGGATTGTTGGCATTCCCCCTGCCCAGGATAACTAAACAAGTAATCTGTAAATGCAAGTTGTTTTAGTCTCTTTGATAGAAGTTAAGCAGCATACAAGGTCATGCAGTAAGTCAGTGAACTGACTGGAAACAGAACCCAAGATGACTGACTCCCAGGTCTGTGCTTTGCACTAGATCATGCTTCCTTCCTCGGTGAAAGGCTTCCCACGGCAGGAAGAACCAGAGAGCAAGCCTCTAAATTATACATGACTGTATGTCTCATTTTCCCTCCGTGGCTAATTGAAGATGCAGGGCAGTGCTGCTTTTTTGGCTTCGCCTCTCATATCACCTCATTTGTCTCACGAGCAATGGGGGGCACACACTGCGATTTTGTTTCATTAAGGGTCGGACGGAACTCGGTGGGCTTTGGGGGGTCTCAGGATTACAGGTTTGGTGTCTTGGTTCACACATAGGTATGCAGTTCATTGTTTGTTTGGTTACCCTTTAGACTAAATTAAAGAGACACATACCTTTTAAAAGTCAGCCACATGAGATGTGTAGTTGATAGGACAGGAATGTGGGTGACTGAAGAAAAATCATCAAAATCTTCAACTGCCAAATAAGGAAAATGTAAAAGTTCCCTCTACCCGTATGAATTTGAAGCGTGGGAGGTATCACACTTGGATTAGGTTTGACAATAGAAGTTCAGAGTTTATTGTACCCTGTTTAGTCTAATAAAGATTAGGACGGGAGAGTCGACCCAAGTTGCCAAAACCACAGTTCTGCGTGGTCACTCACAAATGATACTTCGGAGAGAGAGTTTATACCATATCTGACAGTATGCTTTTGGGTATAGTCCTCATTGCATTTCCTCTTACACGGTATTTGTTCAGTGGTCTTTGAGAACTCAGCACCAAAACTTTTGATGAAATGTTACTAATGATAAAAAGTAATGACATCCAATATTATGACATAGTGTGAGTGTGTTTCGTGTCTGGTAATTGCAATCACTGTTGCTCCTGTTGTGATCATCCGTTTACAATGCTTGGTGTCAGTTTATTTATCTCTTGTAAAAATAAAATACAGTGTGTGTGAAAAAAAAAAAAAAAAGTAATGACATCAACTTAATGCTAGATAACTGTAGGATGATTCCTTCGTTCTGTGTCCCTTTTGTTCTTACTTACAAAGATATCAGCATTGCTTAGGTTTAGGGCTTTCTCAGTGTGTTCAAATTTGCAACAGCACAAGCCTATATCTCCTGCTTCCCTCCTTTCTGGTGTATAATACGGAGTTTGTGCATAGTGTGGACTCTGCATGGATAGAAATGAAGGATTTCAGTTGGAAGGCCTGACCTTGTACATCTGGTGGTGGGCAATGAGGCACCATTTGAGAGAACAGTGGTGTAAGGAGAGGTGAACTTTGGGAATATTAAAAATGCAGAATGTGGGCTTCCCTGGTGGCGCAGTGGTTGAGAGCCCGCCTGCCGATGCAGGGGACACGGGTTCGTGCGCCGGTCCGGGAAGATCCCACATGCCGCGGAGCGGCTGGGCCCATGAGCCATGGCCGCTGAGCCTGCGTGTCCGGAGCCTGTGCTCCGCAGCGGGAGAGGCCACAACAGTGAGAGGCCCACACACTGCAGAAGAAAAAAAAAGGCAGAATGTACAGAAGGAGGAGAAATGAGAAGAAAGAAGTCTGGGTAGACACTCCTGTAATTTTCTACGTGGAAAAAACCAAAGACAAAACAAACAGAGTGTTGTCATAACGGATGCTGGGTGTGGAGGAAGAGTGATGGAATTTCAGGAGGTTGGATCCACCCTGGCTTTGCCAGTCACATCTTGCTGCTCACTCTTCAGGTGAGGACGTCTCCTAAGAAGCTGAGGGGCAGATGCCCTATCACAGCATCATTCTGAGGGGTTGTATGATCCCACCCAGAAGCTGGTGTTCTTGACTGTCTCCCTCATCCTTTTCTATTATGTCACGCTGCCTTTAGGAATGACTAGAGCCCTAGGAAAAGAAGGAGTCGTGTCAAATATCAGAATCCCTTCTATTCAGAGGTTGTATTCTCTACTGCTTACATGGTGGGACATTTTCCCTTTCTTATCTTCCATGACAGGGAATTTCCTGGCCGTCCAGTGGTTAGGACTCAGCGCTTTCACTGCCAAGGGCCTGGGTTCAATCCCTGGTCTGGGAATTACGATCTCACAAGCCTCGTGGTGCAGCCAGAAAATGATAATAATAATAATAATGATATCTTCCATGACAGTTAGGACAATGCCTATCCTTGCAAAGAAAGCACTTTTACAAAGAATTTAGCCAACGAAACAAGTAGAGAATAAGAAACGGAGGTCGTTTCAAGAGAGAGTAGTAAAGCGTCATTCCAGCTTGCATATTTATTGAGCTTATATATCTACAGTTCAACTTCTTCGTTTAGCCTCTATACTACAAGACATTCCCAAATGGACTCAAAATAGTCCAATCCTAGTCTTCATGCCTAATTCCCATGTCTCAATTACTGCTGTCTGACTGTAGGGATTCCCTGCTTCTGTGAACTCACCTCTCTGCCAAACACCTTGGCTAATCAGAAGTTGGAGCAGCCTTCTCTCCCATGGTTTTCTCACCTACTTTTCAGTCACTCAGTCTATGCCCTTTGGTTAGGAAGCCTCTTTTCAAAATATTATCTGTGATTTCCGTAGCCATCAAACCATGTCCTGTCCTGCTTTGCCCACCAGGTGTCTTATTAGGATCTACTGAGCACTGAGTCTCAAAAGACTGCCCTTAACCAGCTCTGGCTGCCATAACAAAATATGAAGACTGGGTGGTTTAACCATCAGGAATGTATTTCTCACAGTTCTGGAGGCTGGAAATCCAAAGTCCAGGTGTCTCAGGTTTTTTTTTTTTTTTGGTATGCGGGCCTCTCACTGTTGTGGCCTCTCCCGTTGCGGAGCACAGGCTCCGGACGCGCAGGCTCAGCGGCCATGGCTCACGGGCCCAGCCGCTCCGCGGCATGTGGGATCTTCCCGGACTGGGACACGAACCCGTGTCCCCTGCATCAGCAGGCGGACTCTCAACCACTGCGCCACCAGGGAAGCCCCAGGTGTCTCAGTTTTGATTCCTGGTGAGTGTCCTTTTCCTGACTTGTACCAGCCACCATCTCCCTGTGTCCTCACACAGCAGAGAGATGGTGAACTCCTGTCTCTTCCTCTTCTTATAAAGTCGCTCATCCCATCATGGAGTCCCTACCTTTTTGACTTCATCTAAACCTAATTACCTCCCAAAGGCCCCACCTGCAAATACCATCGCATTGGGGTTTAGGGCTTCATTATATGAATTTGAGAGGGGCACACACACTGAGTCCATAACAGCTGCCATTGGTCATACTGGCCTTAGATTCATTCGAGAGGTGTAAGATGGAAAGCACAGCCTGCCAGCAGGGCAGCTTCAAGAGTTCTCTTCAGGCAGAGGCCCTAGAGCTGGCCGTAGAGCTGCACAGACCTCTTTTTGCCATGTGGCAGGCAGTCAGGTGCAGGGAGATAAGTTAAAATCAGGCAGACAGAAGAGCCACTTTGGCTTAGATGCCTCATGCCCCAGAGCTGCCAATGTTCCTGACAGATCCATGGGCATAGCTGTTCTTGTATATGACGAGGGGCATGACAGAAAAGTCAGGACATTCAGGGACACCCAAAACTGTGAAGACCATTCCAGACATTTATAGTGTATTTCTAGTTCTTCCCAGCCTAGACTTAATTTGTCAATTAGGGTCATTTTTCCTGTAGGTACTATTCCTAAGTAACATAGTTGGTATATATCAAGTGACCAGGGGAACAGAGCTGGTATATTCACTGAAGGTCAATTTGTCATGAAAAAGAAAAAGGAGGTGTATTAATCCCTTGCCCACACTCCTGGTTTAGCAGTCACCTTTGCCTCTATCCCACTTCTCAGAGCCATTTCTAAGAGCACTGGAGCATTTTGGGAAGTTATCACAAAATGTCTTGTACTTTTAACTTGATTAGGAGATAAGTTATGCTAATATAATACACTTTTCTCCAACCTCTCCTTAGCATATTACTTTTACCAGAATCCCAGACACTAATGACACACTCGATGCTATAATTAGTAAAAGTCATGTATAATGCCTATGTGATGGATTAACTTTTTCAGGAACTCTCTTTAATAATGCTGTACTCTGAGTAACATCCAGGGCATAAATGAGTGGATACGGAGGTATGCTACTCATAATCGTAATAAGTCGGTTCATCAATAAGCGATTATTTAGAAGCCGCAGAGACCCATGGCCTGTCCTGGGCTCTGGAAAGTCACAGTGAAAAAGACAGAGAAAGTCCCTCCTTTGAGGAGCTTGCACCTGACTGGGGTAGACCATCACCAGTTTTCAAAAGTAAATAAAATCGTTTCAGTTACAATCAGGTCATGCACCAGACAGGGCTTAGTGGCTGGTGGGTGTAGGGCGAGTGTGGTGGGGAGATGAGGAGTGGCTGCTTTAACCAGAAAGATCCGGATCAGCCAAGGCCCCTGAGAGGAGATGCCACCTGATTTGAGAAAGGAAAGGTTGAGAAGGGAACACCTGTGCAAAGCTCGAGGGAGGAGTGTTCCAAGAACAGGAGGGGCAAAGGCAAATGCCCAGAGATTGGAAAGTACTTGGTATCACAACAACACAACAGCAATAAACAATGCAGTACAAAATCACAACAATAAACAACCACAATAAACAACACGGTACAAAATCACAACGATAAACCATTATTGTACTTATTGCCAATATTTTGGGGCTGACAGTGTGCCTGGCCCTGGGCTAAGTACTTAACGCCCATTGTCTCATTTATGTTTCCAACTGCTCACAAGACTTTATACATGTGGAGACTGAGGCCTACAGAGGTTAGGTTATATGCTGAAAGTCACATGGAGTTTAGGTTTCATGTCTGAGATTTGAACCCAGGTCCAAAGCCTAAATTCTAAATTAGCACTCTCTTCAAGCTAAATCTAGAATTTTCTAGAACCAGGTCGTTGTTGCTGCCTTCAGGCCGCCTCTGCTTCTGAAATGCTGAGTGATGCTACAAAAAAGGCGATGCCAAGAGTGATCAGGGAGAAATAAGAAGCACATGTATTTGGCCAAGCAAGTATAACTTTGCAGTCTATTAGCTGTGGTTAAATATTTAGCACCTTTGAAAGCTCTGTGTTGATGACATTTTCGGATTGCCAATTTCTGTTTACTTTGGGGCAGACTGCAACATTACTGTATTCAAGAACAGTCAGCCCAGCCTTACTCGGCTAAAACTGAGTGGTTCGCTCTTAACACCCAAGGCAGAAGTTGGCGAACATTGTCTAAACAAACCAGTTTAAACAGAATTTTAAAGTTACTCAGATATATTGCTGTCAGAAAATAATTCTCTGAAAAGTCACAAAATTCTGCAGTGTGACTCATTATTTGCTGACTGTTTTTGTAGGAGAATAATTGACTTTTTAAAAAGTAGTGCTGCAGCCAGAAACAATAACCCCCCCCCCCTTGGAAAGCACACAATCCGGTTTCATTTGCCTTTAAAACCCTTTTTTTCACATTTTTACTAAGCACTGGGCTGGAGAAACACCTAAACATCTTTTCACGGAGAACTATTTTAAAATACACACACACAATCTAAGTAATCTCTCAAAGCGATATTTTACAGAATTAGGGGGTCGAATTTTATTTTACTCATTGTATTAATAATAATAATAGCTCATGTGTATTGGACCCTCACTATGTGCAGGCAGGGTTGGAAGCACTTTAAGGGCAGTTCTGAAATAGACACTAAGAACATCCCTATCTTACAGATGAAATAACTGAGACCAACCCAGGTTAACCAACTCTCTTTTACTACCTCATTAAGCTATGTTCAGAAGGATGCGCATAGCATCTCCTTTTGAGCCCCAGTGTCATATTGGAACAGTGAACCAATATCTGGAGCTATTAATCCATTTCTCTAGTTGATCTTTCAAGGTATGTTCAGTATATTCAGCATACATTCTCTATTAAGACCTGCCTTTGGCTCCACTAAGAGGAAGTTTGGAAACCCCCATGTGGTGGGCAGTTACTAAGTCAGTTTTGATGCTTGTGCACTGTATATCAGGCTTACTTTGTCCCTGTTAAACCATTAAATCCATCCCCTTCCCTGCTGACTGGTTGGCAGGCTTCAGAAATGTCAGGTGCTATGGAGGTGAGTAGGATTTGGGCCATTCTTTCACCCAGCAGTGACCAGCCACACAGAAGACAGTTCTGTTAATATTATGATGAAACGCATTTGCCCATAGAGCTAACCCCTGTCTTGTTTCCTTGTCCAGAGATACCTGTAATAATAAAGGCTGGGACTTAAACCCATATCTGGTTGAGTTCAAACCCAGTGGTCTTCCAAAAAAGACACACTCCTCATTTCCTATCCTTCTGACCCCAGCCCATTTAGTAACTTCTGAGTTTAACTTTCTAAGTGGCACCATGCTGTTATCATTGCACAGCTAGAGGTGAAAGGATCTCACACATAGACTGAAACAGGTGCTCAAGCAAATGTCGATTTCCTCTCTCAAGCCCACTTCCTGCTTTCTTATTTTCTCCACTTCCCAGTGTTTTTTACTTCTTGCATTCTGACACTTCCTTGTATTTCCTAACTCTTATGTTAGCTAAGATTGATGCTTTCCACCAATATTAGATAAGCCAAGCTAAACCTTTCCATTTGCCCAGATAACTCCCCCAAACCTGGCAAATCACATTCTAACCTTTTACTTGGGCATTCCTGTATGCTCTGACTTGACTGATCTCTTTGTTGCCAATGAGGTTTTTATGATTTGCTTAACAATTTATTTCATTAAGTGAATGGATTTAGGGATTCATTTGGTTTTACTTTATTACTGGCTTGGGAAAACGATATACAACTTTTGTTAGGGGAATATGTCAAAAAATAGGATCTGTTCCTATACAGACATTATTTTTATAATTTATTTCCCTGTATAGTAATAAAATTATTTTATAGGTTTACAGTAATACATTTAATTGCTGCCTTGAGAATTCCAAAGCTAATATGCACAAAGGTACTGCTAATGCCCATCGCATTCTGTATCAGTAAATCACACTCATGCATATATCTTTATCTGTAGATATATATATTATTTATCTCTATCTACATCTATATCTATATGTAGATTTATATCTATATCTTAGGTCAGCTAAGAGTTCTCTTTCGTTAAGTATGGGTTGCCATATTAAATAAAAACTACTTCGTACTAAAACATATTAAGGGAAAAGCAAGTTATCAAGTCTACTGAACTTTCATTTATAACACCGGAGGAACACTCAGTGTAAGTGAGGTCTTGAAAGAGAAGTCAAAGGTGAGCTTTTTCAGTGCTGGTAATTAATTCTTGCTTTGCATAGGCTAATTGAGGGCAGTCATCGAATACTGGATGTCATTTCATTTCCCAGCCGTCAATGGGACTACAACCTGCTTCCCCTGCTAAATCCGATAACCTCTGTGTTAAAGATAGAGGGGGACCAAGAGCTTTGTTCTTTTTTGTGAATGTCAATAGTTTCCTTCAGTTGAGTGTTGTTCCTTTGACAGATTTTTCTTTTCCTAGCATCTCTGTTAAGGTACACACAGACATGCACAAACAGCAGTAAGAAAATTGGAGGACCAAAATGAAGAGAGTGAACTGGAGGATATTTCTTAGATAGGCTGTCTTATGTGGTAGGCTAACTGGTGTTACAGTACATGCAAATATATTCAATAATTCACTGAGCAAATACTGACTGTGTATGTACTAACCTATAAGCATTGGGCTAAGTATTGGAAAAGTGAGAAAAGAGGCAGCAGCTCTGCCTGAGAGCAGCTCAAAGACCATTGTTGAGGTTGGGGTGACATCAGTACACCTGTTTGGGTATGGCCCTGGGCATCACTGGTAATTTTCTTGTGTACCCACGTGTCTGTCTGTCTTAAGGACAAGTCACTTCTGTCACTTTCCTCAGTCCCTTTTGCTTACTATCCTCCCTTTCTAAGCTCCCACCCCTGCCCAGAAAAATCACATTCCAAGCAAATGTCTTATTTGGCAATGTCTACAGAGCCAAGTCTTCCCATGGGAAGATGTGTTTTGAGTTTCTAGGTTGGCTGGATATGTTTGCCTTGATGTCCAGTGAGATTATGGCCATGTCTACTTACATCAAATAACTCAGAGAACTGCAGCAAATCCAAGTTGAACAAATCACGTTTCTTCTAAAAGATAATTGACATAACATTTCTGTTTTTCTTAACTACTTGACAATTTTGATCTCACTAAACTGTATGTTTAGACCTAGTGTTTTACAGTTTTGTGTTTTTTTGAAAATTTTATATTTACCTGCCAAATACAGTTTTCTATCTCATATTGGTTTTTTTTTGTTTTTTTTTTTTTGCGGTACGCGGGCCTCTCACTGTTGTGGCCTCTCCCGTTGCGGAGCACAGGCTCCGGACGTGCAGAGTCAGCGGCCATGGCTCACGGGCCCAGCCGCTCCACGGCATGTGGGATCTTCCCGGACCGGGGCACGAACCCGTGTCCCCTGCATCGGCAGGCGGACTCTCAACCACTGTGCCACCAGGGAAGCCCTCTCATATTGTTTTCTAACCCAGTTTATTATTTCTGTCATTTTCCATGCATAGTTTTGCATAGTTTTGTGTGTCCTTTGGAGGAAGGGACTGAGACTACTTCTTTGTAACCTGCTCAGAGCTGATTGTTGTGCTGACACAGTGGAGGAACTGAATACATTAAGCTGAATTTATTGGGTGTTAATCAACGTTAATTATAATTTTTTGTATTATATAAAAAGAATTTATATCCAAAATAGCCTTTTAACACACTTAATGACATTCTGAATCAGGTTTGCTTCTTCAATTCTTTCTGGTGTCTATAGTTAAAAATTACTGATCAGGTGTTTATCACTCATATTAAGTCTAGAGACAATTTGAAAAAATAATACAAAGCCTCCAAGAATTCATGTACCAGTAGAGTACATCACTTACCTGAAGTTGCAGTAATGCAACTATATAGTGGGTAGAGTGCCCCTATGTTTCATATTGTCCATCACAATATGATGAGATCCAGCTTCTGTGGTTCAGTTTCTGTGGAGAGATGGTTTTATTATCTCCAAAACACCCAACTGGATAATGTTAGTATAGTCTATGATGTTTTTGCCCCAGTGTTCACTGTGTTCTTTTTTTTTGAGGGTCATGGGGAGCAATTCTTTGTCCTTTTGCTAAACAGAGATGATGTGGTCCTTGCAATTGTGAATACAAAATTCGGAGATCACCTCCTTCCCTGATTTCCCCAGAGGCACTGTGCACTCACCTTAGAGCTTAATGTCAGAGAAATGACAAACTGTGTGATCTGATGAAAGGTGAGGCTCTTCTACTCTATAGAGAAAGACCATTCTGGGCCTTTCTTTAGATTTCCCAAATGTGTGCACATGATCCGTTGGAGCGGAAAGGCTATACAACTCTTCTCCACTGGTGGAGTTTGTCATAAAGGGCTGAGAACATTTTTTTTCCTTATAAATCTAAGGAATACAGGTTATCTTACAAGTGGGGAATCACACGGTACACATATAGAAGGGTACCAAGATCAGGAAAGATAGGCAAGAATAAGGCAAAACTAGTCCAATGATGTAAATTGGACGTAAAGTCACTAAGAAGTAAAAAGAAAAAAATAGATTAAAAAAATACAATAAGTTTTTTTCTCAAAATGTGAAGAAAACTTCTATGTCATCAACTTAAATATACGTGTGTATATGTGTGTGTGTGTGTGGTGTATGTGTGTGTAGGTATCAAATTCATTAAACGAAAACTTAAATAAATAAGCAAAAAAAAAAAAACCACCAAAAAACATGTTTTCCTTAAGGGCATTTCACCATAGGCTACATACACAGTCAGTTACACCCCACCATATCAGATTCCATTAACTATTGTAAACAATTAGCTCAGCCATCATTGTGAATTTATTTTTTCCAATCTCTTCATGTTCGAATGACCCCTGGCTTAGTTGAATTGTTAAAAACAGCATATAAAACAGCCCCTGAAGCTTTCTCCAAACTGGTACACAGCATTATTCATTATTAAACAGCCGGCCCTATAGATATATGAAATTTCATTAAATTGACCTCAATGGCTTAACATAAAAAAATAAATAAATAAATGTTTAAGATGCAATTTCTACCCTTATCTAAGACCACTCCTATTAAAGGTTTGACGTTGTTGTTTGAAACAAGTCTTAGAGCACTTGAACAACCTACATTTTATCTGTATCTTCGAATCTTTATTTTGGGCATCACCTTTATGTTTCTTTGTTATATGCTTCTTGTTATCATAGTAAAAATTTTATTAACACAAAATAACTGGATTTTATTTGATATAACAATTTTTATTTCTGTTTGATTGTGACCTTATTGACTAAAAGTTTATATTTTGATGACCTATGTGTGTGAAGTACTGTTGTAGGCAGAGCATAAAAAAATGTGCCCATAAAACAAACAAACCTATTTTCAAGGGTCTTACAGGCTAAAAGAAATATATAATGATACTTTCTTCAATTGTTTCTTCTTTTGTAACAAAAGGCTTTCACAAGCATTGTTTTGATCCTGTGCAGACTGTAGGAACCATTCCTATTTTGTAGACGAAAAGCAGGGCCATTGCTTTTCATGCTTTTTTCTCAACATCACTCAGAAGCAGTTAATCGGCTAACCTGAGAGATAATTAAAGGAAGAGCCAAGATTTGGACCTTGTGCACATCCAAGATCCTTTATACTACATTCCCACCTCTGGAATTGGGGTTCTGAAAATTTATGAGTTAGGAGCATTTGAAATTGTCACCATGAGAAAAGTAGGGAAGAGGGGGCAAAGGCCATTGATGAAATTAGAAGTAGCCTTATGGGGTGGTTCCAGAGATTAAGATGATGCAATCTTCTCAGAATATCTGAGACTACCTGTTTGAGCCATAATATTAAACAGAGGACAGATGAGCCAGGGCCAATACAATAACAAAATCTTGTCTTTTTCTAATTGTATACACAAAATATTTTTTTTTCTTTTACGATCAGCTCCTTTTGAAAACACTTTTTTTAAGAAACAAAAGGTTTAGAAAGTGATATAATAAATGCCTATGGACCCACCACTCATCACTGATATTCTCCCAAGTCACCAGCAATATCCCAGTCTCTACTGGAAGGTCCATGTTCTCCCACCTACCACAGTCCTACATTCCGTTATAGATGCTTCTTCACCAACCTGTCAAGCATATTCATGCTTCCGTGCCTTCAGTGATTCTGTTTCCTCTTCCTAGAATCATCTTGCTGCTTATTGCCACTTATGTGAAAGTGATTCATTCTTCAAGATCTTTCTCAATTGCCCAGCTAGAACTGCCTTCACCTCTTTGTCCTTATAGCATCGGGTTTATACCAAAAAATAAAAAGTAGAAATAATAATATTTGTAAATGTTCCAGGGTCTTTGGCCATACTTTTGGCCTATACTAAGGCCAAGGTATAGACCTTATTTACCATGATGTCCCTGCACCTAATATGATACCATGTATGTCATGTAGCCCCTATAAATGAATCTTTATTTAAGAGAATCAAGAGAAATAATTGGAGGGAGAGTGGGGTTGGAGTGTGAAATGGGGTGACATAGAATAATAGGCTTTATTCATGATCCAGAAGGGATGACTTTGAAAACTATTGGAAGTAGCTGTTTCCTGTGGGTCCAGCTCACAGAACAAAGAGACCTGAATATTTGCCTTCACTTTACTGGACCAGAGCCACCCTGATCAGATATAATGGCTATTGGTTGCTTCCTTCCATCTAAAGTATTCTATACCTCTGGGGCCCCTGAGCAAACAGAGAGGTAGGGAAATTTCTATTTTTGTAACACACCCTGGCTGAGCAGGCATTTTTCAACTCCCTTCCTCCAAAGATGGAGTTATACAGCCATAGTTTTGCTCACACTAACTTCCAACTAAAGCATATACCTTTCAGCTTCTCTCCCAGATGCAGAAGTTAGTTCCTAAGACCAAGGTTTATTTTGAGTTCATTTGATCTGTTTCAGGATGACATTGCTAAACTCTCTTTTTCTATTCCCACTCCTTTTTTTTTCCCTGTGTCCCTAACAGAAGTGGTCTGTCATCTGTGTGTATGCTTAAAGAGAAATTCTCAAAGTTGCTTGAAATTCATGCTGGTACGTTTTTGTAAACTGGAATTATAGTCAAATCAATATTGTTTTCCATTGAAATGGGTGAATGATTGTGCTATGATGCCTCAACCCAGATACAAATAACCATGATAGAAACATAGATTGCGTCTGAATGCTTTCGGGGCAGGGGCTGGGGAGCAGGCCACTGAAAGTGGTCAGGCAGCCTTTCATGGAGGATGCCCGTTTAAAGTGAACTTTGTATAAGAAATGTGCTGAATTTAGTGAAAATGGCAAGGTACCTGGAAAAACTTGAGCAAAGATACAGAGTTAGAACAGGGAATATGTGTTTAAGAATAGCAAGTAATCTAATTCTCTTGAGGAGAGGATTTTGTAGGCATTAATGAGGTGCTTTAACTAACAAGATGTCGTTAATATCAAGTAGGAAAAGGGTGCATTTCACTAGAAATGATTAGAATGATAGACTTATGATACTAAGTGACAATCTGGCAGCATCAGAAGATCAGAAGCAAGGGAATCATTTCAAAGGTTTCTGATTATCCAGACATGAGGGATAAGGGCCTGGATTAGAGTAGAAGGAAAGAAATATATCGTAGACAATGTGATAAATGGAGTAGAAAGAAGGATATAGTCTTTCAAAAATTTTTATAAGTTTGGAAAATGTGTGGCATTGGTCCTCAAAATCTGGCATGTGTAATTTTCATCTGGGGATTTGTTAAAATGGCTCATTGGTGTGGCAGTGTTTCCCAAGGCTGGGGCTGGGACTTTTGAATTGATATTTCAAGAGAATGGCTTGGTTATTTCTGGCACAGGTGGTTCATAGATCACAATTTGAGAAACACCAGCTTAATGCCTGTTTGAGGAAGGAAAGAAAAGTGTGGTTCTGGGGACTATCAAACAAGTCTACTGTATAAGTCTACAAGTCCACTGATTGTTTTCTGATTGTAAACTTTATTCACTAGACATTTGTTAATTTAATATTGTAGAATAAATACAGGGGACTCACCAATAAATTTTGAAAAGGAAGAGTAGTGAGGGTAAAGCCCCCATTAATATGCATTAAAATGCTGTAACAATGGTAGGAGTGTCTGACAAACATGGAAATACTGCCCTGGAGCTCCAGGGTGACGAGTTGGGCTCCACTGTTCAGATGTTACAGCCAAAACCGTACGATTAGATGAAAGAGGATAGAGAGGAAGAGAAGAAAAGTGCCGGAAACAAAAGAGTAGCAATCTCCCTAAAAGTGGAGACAGGAGGAAAAAGGTCAAGGTGCAAAATACTCTAAACTGGAACTTTGAGACAGCATCAGGACCATCCTGTCCTGGTCAGCAAAGTTTGGGGAGGTTCACATCTCAGGCTAAACTCTTTTGTTTGCTTCTTGTTTGAAAACTCTAGGCTTTTTGATAACCATAGTATTTCCCATTATTATGACTATCGTCTTATTAAAATGCTACAGTAAATAAGAAGAAAAATAACTGATTGTTCATATGGATGTCTTCTCCGAGTGGTCATAATTACCATAGTCTCTTCCCTTTTTCACTAATGAAATGACATAAGCTATTAGGCACATGCACAGCTACTATACAACGTCAGCCACTCAGCTGCAAAATTTCAAGCTGAAAAAAAATCATTTTATGAACCATTAAAATGCAGTAAGGCATTTGAAGACTGAAAACTTTTGTTCAATCAAACATAAAAGTTAATGAAATTACTTAAATACGTGCAATTCAGAAACAGTTTAAAAATCCCTCGCATGCTGTGTCTAAGCAAGCTGGAGTATATTTGAGGGGAAAACGCTACACATGTGGAAAATAAGAGGTTAATAAAGATTGTCAGTGAAACCTGAACTCAACTTAGTAAGTGGCACTGGATTAGTCTTTGTGTTTAGGAAAATGTGATATTACTTCCAACCTAGTGAGCCTATTACGTCTGCATCTCCTCAGATTTTTACACTGCGTGAGCAATTTGGGCTGGAGCCAGATATAACATTTTTATTTCAGCAAATCACTTCCCATTGTTGTACATTTTAAGGATGTACTGAAAGGTACTTTCAAGTCTGAAAATATCAGCTTGATCATACAGCAATGATACCTCACTTACAGGGGTCTTTATATAAACCACAATGCTTTCTTTAACAATTAAACTATCTCAGGAATACTAATAAATATGAACTACTCTATCACCACATTAAAAAAAATAACAAAAACAAACTTTTTTAAAACAGTGCAGTTAACCTAACCCATGAGAAAGTCATATACTTTTAAATTCTGCCCCTCTTCCTCCCCAGGAAACTACTTTCTATGACAGTGGTTGGCAAACTTTTTCTTTATGGGGCCAGAGAGTAAATATGTTCAGCTTTAAGGAGCCAAAGGGTCTCTGTCCTGACAATTCAACTCTGCCCCTGTAGTGTGAAAGCAGCTGTAGATAATATATAAATGAATGGGTATGCTTACATTCCAATAAAACTTTATTCACAAAAACAGAGAGTGGACCAGATTTGGTCTGCAGACTATAGTTTTCCAGCCTCTGTTCTATGTGATTGTTTTTCTAATATTTCAGTAGTATAAATAGAGGTATTTGGAAATTATTGAGAAATTCTGTAAGACGTAGGGTATAGTTGGATAGCTTACTTCTAGTAAGTAACAATGGAGTGCATTATAGCACTACAGATGGGGTCTGGAAAAATACCATTTACTGAAATACTGTTCAGCACCCCTCTTCACACAACACACAAACCTTGTCTGCCTGACAAACTTCTACTTCTTCCCCAGATTGTTCTCTCAGTAATCCTGCCCCTAGACTAAGCAGGATACCTCCCAAGTGCCTTGATTTCTATTTGTGCTTATTAAGCCCCATTGTACTTTTTTGCCTGCATGACAATTACTAGAGCACGGAGACTGAGGGCATAAGCTCTTTAGTGATCCAGGGAAAGATGATGGTAGTTTGAACCAGGAGGGAGGGAGGCAAGGTAGAGAGACGTATTAAGAGTCAGATTTTATTGTGGAGGTAGCACCCTAAGTTTTGCCAATAGGATGTGAGAGAAGGAAAAAAAATCATGTATAGCTTCAATGTTTTTGGCTTAAACAACTAGGAAGGTTGTGGTACCTTGTACCAAGGATGCTACTGATAATCTGCGAGAGAAAATAAAAGTTCTATCTTGTCTCTTTTATTTGAAGTACCTAATGGGTGAGGATATTGAATAGGCAATCAGCCGTAGGAATGGGGATGAGAAAATGAGTCAGGACAGAAGATATTCATGCCTTGCAATGTCTGGAACTGTCAGTAATCCATGAGAATTCACTGTGTGCTCATCTTGTGCCTACTCCTAGACCGTGGCTCTTAAGAGGATAAAAAGAAACAATGATGTGTCTTCTACTTGCAAACAACCTTAAATATACCCATAATTACAGTACTAAACATAATGTTTGAATGAACAATGTTCAGTGTTTCACCAGGCAGTATACAGCTAATTGCTGATATATGCAACAGTGCCTAGAGTTGTTCAGAGAAAGCTACAGTGGCTCAGCTCCAGCACTGAATACATAGACGCCATGGACTTTGAATGAAGTGGGGTGGCTCCAAGGAGAATGCCGTTTGATTGACATTAGTGCAAGCCAACAGCCCCACAACTCTATTCGTAAAGGGGTAGCCAGGAGAGAAGTAAAATCAAGAACAAGTGAGAGTTTTTGGTTGTGATCTTAGGGATAAGAAGAAACATACACTGCTTTTCCTCTATAATTCTCATTTGGTTTGTCCACAGCTGGAATGAAAGAAGGTAAAACTCCTTTTTTATAAAACAGCAAAAAGATTTGGAATATATAAACATGTCTTGCAAAATCAGTCATTGAAAATGCAATGTATATGAAGCCATCTGTAAATATCAATATTAAAGGCAAAAGTAGACTTTAGGTTAAAGAAGGTGACTTCACTATATTCAGTCTACCACTGGGTATTTGTTTGAACAAACTTTTTTTTTTTAATTGGGGTATAGTTATTTTAAAGTGTTGTGTTAGTTTCTACTATACAATGAAGTAGAGTTCCCTGTCCTATACAGCAGGTTCTCATTAATTATCTATTTTATACATATTCTCTTATAGGCAATAGTTAAAAATACATAAGTTATGCCCAGTTAGGAGTCAAAAGCTTGAGGCTTTTCTTAGGACTTTCAAACAAGACAATAGATGAGTACCATTCAATTCACAATCTTGAAACAGAAGATTGTCTCCTATGGGGAAATCTGTATTTCCATTTTTTATAAAACAGGACGTAACATTTTGGGGTTAATCTCTGTAAATGTGAACAGTACAAATTCCAATGTACTTATTTTACATATAATAGATATAAATAGTCTAATCTCCAATTCCAGAGAACTGGAAGCCTATAACGAAAGTGTTAGGTTTGAGAATAGTGTCAGAAAAAAATATAGCAGATACTTTACTGGTAATTCAGATTTCAGCTATTAAGTATTAATTGGTTACTGGTGAATTACAATAGTAATAGCATGTGTCTAGGAGTGTTTTCCTCACTTATTCTCTTAGGGAAATCACATTGCCATATATAAAGTACCATTGGAAACTACAATTTAAAAAAGGTAGTTGGGTTCTTTGAGAAGATAAACAAAATTGATAAACCATTATCCAGACTCATCAAGAAAAAAAGGGAGAATACTCAAATCAATAGAATTAGAAATGAAAAAGGAGAAGTAACAGCTGACTGCAGAAATACAAAGGATCATGAGAGATTACTACAAGCAACTATATGCCAATAAAGTGGACAACCTGGAAAAAATGGACACATTCTTAGAAAAGCACAACCTTCTAAGACTGAACCAGGAAGAAATACCAAATATAAACAGACCAATCATAAGCACTGAAATTGAAACTGTGATTAAAAATCTTCCAACAAACAAAAGCCCAGGACCAGATGGCTTCACAGGGGAATTCAAATATTTAGAGAAGAGCTAACACCTATCCTTCTCAAACTCTTCCAAAATATAGCAGAGGGAGGAACACTCCCAAACTCATTCTATGAGGCCACTATCACCCTCATACCAAAAGCAAAGATGTCACAAAGAAAGAAAACTACAGGCCAATATCACTGATGAACATAGATGCAAAAAGCCTCAACAAAATACTAGCAAACAGAATCCAACAGCACATTAAAAGGATCATACACCATGATCAAGTGGGGTTTATCCCAGGAATGCAAAGATTCTTCAGTATATGTAAATCAATCAATGTGATACACCGTATTAACAAATTGAAGGATAAAAACCATATGATCATCTCAAGAGATGCAGAGGAAGCTTTTGACAAAATTCAACACCCATTTATGATAAAAGCCCTCCAGAAAGTAGTCATAGAGGGAACTTACCTCAACATAATAAAGGCCATATATGAAAAACTGAAGCCGACATCATTCTCAGTGGTGAAAAACTGAAACCATTTCCACTAAGATCAGGAAAAAGACAAGGTTGCCCACTCTTACCCCTATTATTCAACATAGTTTTAGAAGTTTTAGCCAGAGCAATCAAAGAAGAAAAAGAAATAAAAGGAACCCAAATTGGAAAAGAAGAAGTAAGACTGTCACTGTTTTCAGATGACATGATACTAGATATAGAGAATCCTAAAGATGCTACCAGAAAACTACTAGAGCTAATCAATGAATTTGGTAAAGTAGCAGGTTACAAAATTAATGCGTAGAAATCTCTTGCATTCCTATACACTGATGATGAAAAATCTGAAAGAAAAATTAAAGAAACACTCCCATTTACCATTGCAACAAAAAGAATAAAATACCTAGGAATAAACCTACCTAGGGAGACAAAAGACCTGTATACAGAAAACTATAAGACACTGATGAAAGAAATTAAAGATGATACAAACAGATGGAGAGATATACCATGTTCTTGGATTCGAAGAATCAACATTGTGAAAATGACTACACTACCCAAAGCAATCTACAGATTCAAAGCAATCCCTATCAAACTACCACTGGCATTTTTCACAGAAGTAGAACAGAAAATTTCACAGTTTGTGTGGAAACACAAAAGACCCCGAATAGCCAAAGCAACCTTGAGAAAGAAAAACAAAGCTGGAGGAATCAGGCTCCCGGACTTCAGACTATACTACAAATCTACAGTAATCAGGACAGTATGGTACTGGCACAAAAACAGAAATATAGATCAATGGAACAGGATAGAAAGCCCAGAGATAAACCCATGCACATATGGTCACCTTATCTTTGATAAAGGAGGCAAGAATATACAGTGGAGAAAAGACACCCTCTTCAATATGTAGTGCTGGGAAAACTGGACAGCTTCATGTAAAAGAATGAAATTAGAACACTCCCTAACACCATACGCAAAAATAAACTCAAAATGGATTAAAGACCTAAATGTAAAGCCAGACACTATAAAACTCTTAGAGGAAAACTTGGGCAGAACACTCTATGACATAAATCACAGCAAGATCCTTTTTGACCCACCTCCTAGAAAAATGGAAATAAAAACGAAGATAAACAAATGGGACTTAATGAAACTTAAAAGCTTTTGCACAGTAAAGGAAACCATAAACAAGATGAAAAGACAACCCTTAGAATGGGAGAAAATATTTGCAAACGAAGTAACTGACAAAGGATTAATCTCCAAAATATACAAGCAGGTCATGCAGCTCTATATCAAAAAAACAGCCCAATCCAAAAATGGGCAGAAGACCTAAATAGACATTTCTCCAAAGAAGATATAGAGATCACCAACAAACACATGAAAGGATGCTCAACATCACTAATCATTAGAGAAATGCAAATCAAAAGTACAATGAGGTATCACCTCACACTGGTCAGAATGGCCATCATCAAAAAATCTACAGTCAGTCAATGCTGGAGAGGGTGTGGAGCAAAGGGAACTCTCTTGCACTGTTAGTGGGAATGTCATTTGGTACAGCCACTATGGAGAACAGTATGGAGGTTCCTTAAAAAACTAAAAATAGAACTACCATACGACCCAGCAATCCCACTACTGGGCATATACCTTGAGAAAACCATAATTCAAAGAGTCATGTAGCACAATGTTCATTGCAGCTCTATTTACAGTAGCCAGGACATGGAAGCAACCTACGTGTCCACCAACAGATGAATGGATAAAGAGGATGTGGCACATATATACAATGGAATACTACTCAGCCATGAAAAGAAATGAAATTGAGTTATTTGTAGTGAGGCGGATGGACCTAGAGACTGTCATACAGAGTGAAGTAAGTCAGAAAGAGAAAAACAAATACCATATGCTAACACATGTATATGGAATCTAAAAAAAAATAATGGTTCTGAAGAACTTAGGGGCAGGATAGGAATAAAGATGCAGACGTAGAGAATGGAATTGAGGACATGGGGAGGGGGAAGGGTAAGCTGGGGCAAAGTGAGACAGTGGCATGGACATATATACACTACCAAATGTAAAATAGATAGCTAGTGGGAAGCAGCCGCATAGCGTAGTGAGATCAGCTCGGTGCTTTGTGACCACCTAGAGGGAGGGTGGGAGGGAGACACAAGAGGGAGGGGATATGGAGATGTATGTATATCTGTTCACTTTGTTATAAAGCAGAAACTAACACACCATTATAAAGCAATTATACTCCAATAAAGATGTTTAAAACATTTAAATAAAATAGAAAAGGTAGTTGAAGAAGACAAACTACTTTCATTGCTAGAACGATGACAAGTTTATTGACAGTTTTCACAGCTATAGTAACTCTATTAATAAGGAAGTCAGAACATTTTCCCAACAGACTGACCAGCCTAAAGCAAAGGCATATCTGATATTTGTTCAGTGAAACCAAGATGTTCTCCAGGGTCTGTTATATGTATACATAATATGAAAAATATGTCCCAGGTCATTGACGGTGTTCTCATGTCGAAAACCATGTCTATGAAAAATGTGTTGACTATTCAGTTGAGGTTGTATTGAACGTAAAAAGGCAGTTTAAGGTATTTGAATAATGATCGTATTTTTAAGAACACTATCAAAACGTGTACTGTGCATCATTGCTATCATCACAGTCTAGTCAAGGGTTTTATAGACATCATAGCCTCCTTCCCCGAGTTATGGCAGATTCCAAGGATAGGCACTAGTGAGCACAAGCCCTTGTATTTAGAATCAACTATCTCTTTGGAGTCAAGAATACAACTTTTATACCTACCCTTTCCCTTCAATAGATGGTGTCACTCCTCTACTTCTCCCCCTTTAATCCAATTTTATTAAATAAGGTTTATCATATGCCTAAATCTTAAATGCACGCACGCACGCGCGCGCGCACACACACACACACACACACACATATTCAAGGCGTTCGTTTAGGCAAAAGAGAATACTAAGATGAGTAAGGCATGGTCCTGGAACTCAGGAAGGGGCCAGTCTAGTGGAAGAGACAGCATGTAGCATATTCACATTAGTTATCATGTAGCGTTTTAAGTACAAAGGATGGAATAGTTGATTCTAAATGAAGAGTGAGAATGTCTGCCCAGTGGAGGGCAGTGAAGCTGGGCCTTCATGTGGGGAAAGATTTTACAAGTAGCAACAAAGAGCTGCTTTTAAAGATCATTCCAGGCACAGGGAACAGGAAATTGTTTGCTTTGAATCAAATCATTTCAGAGGGTAGTTGTAAGAAATATTTAGTTTCCGAAAAGGGGAACTAGTGAGAAGCCTCATAACCCCTTGCATTTCTGCTTCCAATAAAATTTAAAACGTTACTTCCACAAGTGGCGATCAATTCACTGATGAATGAGTAGTAATACCTGTTATGTGTGACCTGTGCTATCATTGGTATCAGTGGTGCTTCTCAAGTCACATGGGTACTTTATTCATCTGTTCAAAAATAGTACAGGGTTGCTTCTGTATGCCAGAAAATTTGCAGACTAGAGTTGTAGAAATGATCCCTGTCTTGTCAAAGCCTGTAGTACAACAGGAAACAAATCTTTTATTTTACTTTTTTTTTTTTTACTCTTTTAAATCAGAGCTATTTAAAGAGCTGTTCACGTGCAAAAGATTCAGGTATTTCCTAGGAAGATTTCATTTTTTCCTAAGGTCTATTACTTGAAATAGCAGTTAAGTCAGCATAGCTATTGATATTTTAAGGTGAATGACATAGAATTATTATACACTTATTTCCAAAGAAATTCAGCAAGAAACAGTATTTAACACCAATGCTTATATTTAAAAATGCCACTAAGCAGTGTTAAATGAGAACCTGACAAAAATAGTCCCATCTCCACACCAGCCTATTTTTTTCCACAGCACATTAATTAAAATGTTTAAACATCTTGAAATATGTGACTCTCCTCTTTGTTTTGTTAGAAGAAAGTATCAAAACCACTGTTGACACACTGACAGTCTGTTGACAGGCTTAGCTTCCAGAGTGTTTGAGAGACTGTTCCCGAAGTATTACATTTAAAAAGGGTTCAGAGGGATTGTAAACTTGTTTAGATTATGATATTAAAAACAACACAGGGGGCTTCCCTGGTGGCGCAGTGGTTGAGAATCTGCCTGCTAATGCAGGGGACACGGGTTCGAGCCCTGGTCTGGGAAGATCCCACATGCCACGGAGCAACTAGACCCGTGAGCCACAACTACTGAGCCTGCGCGTCTGGAGCCTGTGCTCCGCAACAAGAGAGGCCGCGATAGTGAGAGGCCTGCGCACCGCGATGAAGAGTGGCCCCCGCTTGCCACAACTAGAGAAAGCCCTCGCACAGAAACTAAGACCCAACACAGCCAAAAATTAATTAATTAATTAATTAAGGAGCCAGATTTAAAAAAAACACAGGGTGAATTGTCCTTATAACTGTATCCAGTAATTCTGTTAACATCACTGTCCCTTCCCAGGAGTAGCTGGAAATTAATTTTCCATGCATAGTCTTATTCCCTAAGGATTCTACCCAGTCAACGAGACAGAATTGTGAAGTTTTATTTTGTTTGCTTCAAAAACTTTTTTCTAAAGAATCACCTATTAAGTTTAGTGTTGGACAAATGTAATGTGACAAACACAACCATGAAAAGTAATTCTCTTCTTTCTAAACCATTTTTGAAAAATTAACAAGGAGAGGAATTAACAATGAAAAGTACAAATGAAAAATTAACAATGGAGATACTATGACCTCTTTCTAGCAGTGGGGAGCAGAAGAGAGAAAGCCCCTCCCTTTCTGCCTTTATGCAGGTAATACTCTCACTTCTCAGTTTGGCCATGTGGCTCCATCCTTAGTTTTCTCTGATTTCTGACCCTAAGGGTAACACGTTAGTGGTTTTCCTGTCTTTTCTACAGCTGCACAGTCAGGTCCACAGGCGTTTCAAAGCTCTGCTTCCCACTTGCCAAGGGAAAATCAGGTTGCATAATGTTGAGGAAGCCTTGCAGGGGGAAACGTGGTCTTCACATTAATTCTTAAGGGCAGGAGGTGTGTAAGTTCTGCTGGTGTGGGAGAGTACATCCTGAAGATTTGATTACCCAGATCAAACTAAAATCAGGAGAATGGGTGTATGGAGAATAGAGGTGAGCTTCTCAGGACAATCAGGCTTAAAAGATACATGCCCCTGGATCCGGGAAAATCATCTCGCATGGAATAACGACACCTGCTTTGCTCCTTACCTGCCATGTGACCTTGACAATTCAGCTTCTGAATTTTCTGATGTTCGTACCTCTCGTCTATAAAATGAGGAATACTATTGACAAGGTGATTGCTAAGATGTCTGAGAAATTGGTTTGTAATAATAGCCTATTAAAATTTGAAGCATTCTAGTCTAGGATATTTGTCTGCTAGATCATATCCTGAACGTCTTGATGAGCCACAAATTCATTTCTGATGTGGATTCCATCTTTTTCCATTATGGGGTATATATCCTTAGAAACTTCTATATGCTTTGATTGAATTGTTCATCAGCCATTCTCAACTGGGACCCTAAGCCATTCTTTTAATGTAATGAATTAATTCTAGAATGGGACTACTTGAGTCCCATCCCTGGGAGAATTGCAAAAATAGTCACTCAAATCCTGTTTTTTATTCTCTGCCTCAGTTGCAACTTCTAGTGAGAAAGGCTGTGAGATACTAACTACTCCTCCTCTCTGAATGGACAAGTTAAAGGAAACCAAAAGATCCAATGAAAGATTTAAATATTTTATTTTATATCCCCTTGTTTTAGAATTTCAGAACGTCTCTATTGACTTTTTTGTGTTGTGTGAATTCCTTGTTAAGAATATAGATGAACTTTTGTATTGAGTCCCTTGTGCATTCTGTATTGTGTTGAGGGCTGGAGCAGGAGAAGAACTGCAAATGTTAATAAGATGTATCTTGTAATAATTAGCATAGGACCAAGCACTTTTAATAATTCCTATTAACTACTTTTATGATGGCAATGAAGATGATGGAGGACCAAAACTCTAAAATACTAGCAATTATCAAATAAAAAGAAATCTAAGCTCTAGGGGTCTTTTACATTTCCAGATTACTTTTTTTTTGCGGTACGCGGGCCTCTCACTGTTGTGGCCTCTCCCATTGCGGAGCACAGGCTCCGGACGCGCAGGCTCAGCGGCCATGGCTCACGGGCCCAGCCGCTCCGAGGCATGTGGGATCTTCCCGGACTGGGGCACAAACCCGCGTCCCCTGCATCGGCAGGTGGGCTCTCAACCACTGTGCCACCAGGGAAGCCCCCAGATTACTTTTTTAACAAACTGAGCAAATCAACTGATTTGCATCTTTATGATAGGAATTCACGATTTTATTTTTATTTTGCTAAGAAATGTTGAATATTCATTCTCAGTTTATTAAGCCATTTTGCTGTGAACGCTGGCCAATCTAAAACAAATGTCTTTATATGTCTATTAACGTTTTTGTGTTTATTAAACATTGTCCATAGATCATGCATGTGTGTGTGCCTAGATTTCACCTAAGGATTATAATTTCAATACTGTAAATGAAAAATCTTGAAAGATCAGGAGGCCAGAGATAACAGCCTACAGTTACGAAAACCATGTGATAGTCTCATGCCCTTTCCACATTCATTTCTGACTTCAAATTTATTATGAATTTTATGAGAGTATAAGGTTCAAAGAGAAGCAGTAATTTAAAAGATGCCCAGAGAAAGACCAAATAAGATTGTTATTAAATACTTCTCAGAACAATCATGGACTAGAAGGTATTACCATAAAGTGATTCTCGAAGTGTGGTCCAGAGCCAGCAGTATCAGTGTCACCTGGAAGCTTGTTAGACAAGCCAGTTCTCGGGTCCTTCCCCAGATATACTGAATCAGAAACTGCAGATGGGGCCCAGTAATCTGTTTGAAGCAGCCTACAGGTGATTCTGCTACATGCTCAAGTTTGAGAAGCAAACTTCTAGTACAAGGCCTCACCCTCTTAAATGATCTCACGATCCCAGTTTTCTAGTTTAACACACATCGGCACTTTAAACACCATATCTTGGGGAGAATTTGGAAAAGTGGGGAAGGACTCCCAGCCCACACCGAAGAAACAGAGTTGTGTTTCAGTGACATCAGTAATTTAATGGGGGGAAGAGGGGGACGATGCACCTGGGAACTCACGTTTCCCGCTGGGGTCGTGATTGGTCGTGTGACTCTTCAGTGGGGATGGTGATATATTCACAGCTGCCTGTAAGTCACTTAAGTTGGAAGCTTCACAGTATTCAAGGATCTAAATAGGGCAGACGAGGTGTCGTATTTAAAGCACGGAGTACTGCTATAAATTCAGTAAGTGTGAGCATTATGATGTGAATATTCAATTTAAAGGTTCTTTGAAAGACTTTATTTCAAAAATATTCGTGGTATTATTTGTGCTTTTCAAGCCTACTTTAAGAAGTATATCAGCCTTTCCCATCACCTCTGAGACTGGGTCACAGAGCAGAATGGTAGCCACTATATGCCAAAAGCCCCCAGCATACACACAATGCAAGATTCTGTTTAGGAAATGGGGTTTTACTTGGCACAAAAAGTGGCATACATGTGAAAACTCTTCTGTAAGCTATACCAGAGCCAACCCCACTCATCAGAAAGTAAGGACTGTTAAAAAGCAAGATTCAACCCTAGTAAATTTTAAAGATTGAGTTGGGTTTATTGAATGAGTCATGAATCAGGCAGCGTCCCATGTGGCAAGTAAGAGGGGAGCTCCAAAGGGCTACAGAAAGGGAAGGGTTTTTAAAGGGAAGGAAGTCATAAAGGAAAAGGATTATTTCAGGCTTAGGTAACCTGCCTGTGGGGAAGGAAGGGGTCTGTGTGGCAACTTACTTCATCTTTCTTTGGGGGACGGAGAGGACCCATGTGACAAATTACCTCATTGGTGCTGACCAGAAAATTCCTGACTCACTGGTTAGGACTGAATTTCTCAGGGAGGTTGAAGCTTCAACTAGGTTAGGTATTAAGACCCGGTTTAATGGTGTGGCCTAGCGTGACTTTATTTTGGGCCTGTGGTTTTCTTTTTATCAAGACTAAATACATTAACGAAAGCACTAGGATGATTGATAACATGTAGTGTCTTACCATCGGTAGGTTTGTTCTGTTATCAACATTTGGCCAGGATACTTACAAGTAAGTTAGAGACATTAAAAGAAAAAAGCAATGTACACTCTATTACCTCACATAGATTTGCATTTAATACATCTAGTTCGTAGGTGAGTGGGTATTGTTCACATTATTTGGGTTCAGGAAGGTTCTCCATTGCCAGTGACAAATCAATCACCATCTGTGGACGAGGCAGTGTGTACTAATGACCTGTAGGTTGTGTCAGAAAGTTAATGTTTGTGGAAAGACTTTGAAAAAGGTAAGAACTTGATTTGGAAAGGCATCCAGAGAATTAATTTTGGATTATTCTAAGGGTCAAAAATCAAGGGGCTTCGTTTAAAAGAAAATTATAACGTCCTATTAGCAGTCTAGTAATTGTGGATATCTTTCATTTAATAGAGAAAAAAAAAACAAAGTGAATATCTGTTAATGGGAGTATATATTTTTAATAGCAATTGCTTCGTTTTTACCGTGCTGTTTTTTAGTACTTTTCCTAATACTTTTTTTTAGTATTTTAAGTAGTAGACCTTTTTTTTAAGCATGAAATTATGTGTGTGACATGGCTTTGACCTAGAAATCACAGGACTAATGGGCTTCACATCTGTTTATTTTCCCTGAAATGTGAATATTTTGACAGAAAACACTTTTGATGAAGTTTTTGCAAAAGATGGCGTTCTGAACATATTAGGGATATAAAATAAAAAATGTTTAAAGGACAGTAAGACTGGAAACACTTTTGCATTGATGGAAGGATTCAGAAGTAATTTCAAAACAAAGAGGGAATGAGGAGGAAATTTCCTCCTTCCTCCCCCTTCTTCCCAACAGCATATCCTTTTCCCTCCTTATTTTGGGAATATGAATTTATTAGCTTTAACCTCTTCCTGGCCCCAAAGTGAAATCTATTATTTTCAAAAGGGCTAAGAAAGTGTGTGCCTTAGGGGAAGAAAACACATAGTTGATTTCATGGTGGCAAGCTTGCATTTCCTCAGGCTTTGCCATTTCAATAAGAGCTTAAGCTTTTTCATCTTAACTCTGATGCACCATCTTAATTTAAAATGTATGAGGTTTGCCCTGATGTGCTGTTGCATCAGTTTCTGTTATCAACAAAATCAAAGCTCCTAACTTTCTCCGATACAAAGGGATGAATTATGAATACCAGGTGAATTTTCACAAGTCAACCTCCCAGCAAAACAAAAAAGACAAGATAGCTCTGTCTGAAAGAAAAAGTAGCCTCGCCTAAGAACAGATGAAGTTTTATTTCTAGTATTCCTGGCAGTAGCCCAGATGCTGGGCGGTAATTATCATTCCAATTTTCATTTAATACAGCAGTAATTCTCAAGTGTTGCTTTGGAAATGAAACTCTTGAGGATCTTGTTAAAAGGTAGGTTCTTATTCCCTAGGCTGGGGGTGGGGCCTGAGATGCTGCATTTCTAACAGCCTCCAGATATCAGATGCTGCCGAACCAGTGACCGTATTTTGTCACATTGGGTTCCAAGGGCATGTATGTTATGGAGATGCACCCTTTTATACCACCTTCACAGAGGTTAGGCAAACCAGAGCAAGAAACCAATTGAGGGCAGATTTTTTTTTCCAGTACAGTCTTCATATACATGCAATGTTTAGCTCATGAAAATGGAAATTTCTGGGCTTCAGTTTCCTCTTGTATAACTTGAGAGGCTTGGAACTTCCTCCTAGACCTAATATTTTAGGATTCTGTTAAGCACTATGTAAATACTCTAAATGAATGAATAAGGAAATGAATAAATTTGGGGTTACCAGGACAATTACAAGGGAGTGATATCCTATTGTCCTCCTGTTGTTACTATAGAGAATTTGGGGCGTATTTGAGTCATTTTATTAGCTTTAGGTGAGGGAGAAAGTGTGGAACAGTCGTTGAAGAGCGTGAGAGTGAATGGGGGGCAGGAAATATAGTGGGTCGACCGGGCAAAATACTGTCAGTTTTGGGTTGGAGACCGCAAATATAAGCTGATACCAGTCTACAAGGCTGTGTGTTTTCTTGGAGTTTTTTTGTCATTGTCTGTAATCATGACAGAGTGAGTAATTATTTAGAACATGGAAATGAAGTTGTCTGGGTCTCAATTTCCAATTGTTAACTAAGGTTACAATTTTGCTAGTTTTAACAAGGGATATAGTTTGGCCAGGGAATTGAGTCTGGATTAGGAGGGGCGTGAGGTCCTGAGGGACAGACAAAAGGTGGTAGAATAATGGATTGTACATCCCAGGGGTTTGCACATCCCTAGAAGACTGTTGATGTGGGAGTAGTAGGAGGGAAGGGCTGGTGGTCAGAGAGTAGAATGCTTGAACTTGAGATTATGGAAGGGTAGCCATTATGAATAACGGCAAGGTCTAGGGTATGACTGTGTAAGGCACATGACATCACTTCTCTGCTCCCAGATATTTTTGAAGGTGATGCAGGTGTGAAAAAGAGAAGCTGCACTTACAGCTTTGAAGATGTATTTTCTAATTGGGACCAGACTTCAAACTGACATAGGTCTTCTGTGAATCCAGTTCCTTGACATGTACAAGTGTAAGTGGCATGCAGTATTTGATAGAGCAGCTCTGACATTTCAGCCAAAATGGTGATAAGGAGTTGAATTTTAAACCCTGGAAAATTAGGTCAACCGTATAAAAACAAGATTTAATAAGCAGCAGATGCCATTTTGTCCAACTCTGTTAGATTTTTGTGATGCAAAAATATCCCAGGCCGTGCACATCATGCACTTGCTATGCTATGAAGGGCTGAATGGAGTCTCTGCTGAAACCACACTACATCTTCTGTTAAAGAAGCACATGTGGTGATGGGTGAAAGGTCATGGGAAATGTGTACTCACAGCAATAACAGTCATTTAGCTCTTAGGTGGACATAGTAGCAAAAGTTAAAATTTCATGTGCAAAAAAGTTAAAAAGCTACGTAGTCTACTTTGAGGTAATATTTTATGATTTCATAACTTAATCTGCCAACACTTATTCTGCTATTAAATTCAGTTCTTTCTCAGTGATGAGTAGTCTCTCAAGTAATGATTCATATTGACAAAAGTGCAGTGGCAGTGTACTCAAGCAAATGTTACCGTCTCTGCGAACCTAGACATTTCATTAAGTCTCCATCTCCTAATGTTTAGTGGTTTTATGGTTCAGTTACGTGGGATAAAGGCATAAGTGTCATAGTTGTGTTACTTGTTAAAAAATCTTGCCTGCATGAAATCCTCCCTAATTTAATGTTCTTTCAATCTGAGTTATTTATAGGATAGATAGACAGATAGATAGATAGACACACACACATGGGGGGAGGAGGGGAATGATCCAATATATATACATAAATATAAATAATATACGTAAATATATATGGTTAAATTTAATACAGTCACTGGTTTTTGAAAATATACAATTTTATCTCTAGGCACAAAGAAAATATATAACTGCATAAGGATATATAACTACAGTTGACCCTTGAACAACACCTGGGTAAGGGGTGCCGACCCTTCAAGCAGTTAAAATTTCTTGTATAAACTTTTGACTCCCCCAAAATTTAGCTAATAGTTTACTATTGACCTTACCAATAACATAAAGGGTTGATTAACGCATATTTTGTATGTTATAAGTATTGTATACTGTATTCTTGCAATAAAGTAAGCTAAAGAAAATATTGAGAAAATCATGAGGGAGAGAAAATACATTTATAACACTTATGTATGTATTTTATTGAAAAAAATCCACATATGAGCGGACCCGCCACAGTTCAAACCCATGCTGTTCAAGGGTCAACTGTGTATAAAATAAACCACATATGAATTTTTAACTGCCAATTAAGACCAGATACTTCTGTTCTGAGGTGTATGAATTATCGATTTATCCAGCACTTGCTCCCTTGTCAGTTAATAGCAAGGAAGAGAAATGAATCGGCCTAAACTTCAAGGCAGTGATATTGACAGCCTGCAGAGAGGTAGACAGAGCAGCATAGTGGAAGGCGTGGCTTTTTGGAGTTGGACAACCTGAGTCCCAAACTTGTTCTGTGGCTCTGTGCCACCCACAGGTTCCTCTTCAGTAAATGATAGAAATGCCTTCTCTGGAGCAGTTATGAGGGTTACAATGGATAAACAGCCTCTGGTACAGTGCTTGGCTCTGTAAAACAGAGCCCGACCTTACTCTCTCAAGATGCCTTCATGGTCACGATGCTATATGTCATACTGCGCTGGGCACGGAGTGGGATACCTAGATTCATTAGGCATCATTTTCACCTTCAAAGAAATCACTCTCCAGTGGAAAAAAATTCAACTTTCATATACCTCCAGATGTATTTACTGAACACTTCGTGCAGTGGGCAGTGCCCTGGCTGCTAGGGGCAGGACAGACAAAACTGAATAGAGTGAACGTGTTCTCTCAGCTTATGTTAAAATGTAGAGAGAGCTAACGGAGGCTTCTCTCAAGGATTGAATTGAACGTGTTTGAGAAAACAGCATCACTGGGACAGAGGAATTACTCAGACCTCACTGTGATCCCTAGGGCATCTCAAACAGCATCCTAAAGAGAAAGTGAAAGTGCCCTTAGAGGAAAGACTAGTGTCATGACAAAACTGTATGTTGTATGAAGTGAGTGACCATAAAGAGAGTTACGTGTGATGTTATGCTTTCCAGGAAAGCATCTGTAGTGAACTAGAATTGTGCAAATCTCTATGAGAATGTGGCCTATAAAACTGATTTTCACAAGTTATTCCATCTGTAAGCAATATGCATGAAATAGGTTTTGTTAAAATAAAGGAAATTGAATTTAAAGTGTGCCCTAAAAACTATTCTATCAGCATGAACACCAGCCTAGAAATTGGATGCAGTCACCTCCTGTATTGCATATTTTAACATTCCCCAATATCTTGGAATGTTTCTCCAATTCATGAATCTGTCTGCCAAAGCTATAAGTCTGTATTACTTTAAAATGTTTCACATCACTTGGCAGACAAGGTAGGACAAGGATCAGTTGGATGGTGAAGTTGTATGGATTATATGCATTGGTGTTGAATTTACCTCCAGTCAGGCCACAGAAACTCTGAATGGCAAAATTAGTTTCTAAATGGCTGACAGGTCAAAAGAGACTATAGCCAAAAGTCTGAAAAGTTCTAGTAAAAAGCACTGGGCCTTATTTGGAAAAAAAAATTGTTTGTTCAAAAGACTTCTGTAGTGTTTGCTTTTCAGGATTGAGTAGCAGAGCCAGTATGGCTGTTGTCTGTTGTCTCTGGCTGGGTCTTTTAGAGAGTTAAGCCACTGAGAACAAATTATCCTTAACTATAGCATAGGCAGGGTCTTTTCTAGCTGTATGTAGTTACAATAAACATAGAGTAGACTTAAAGATAAAAAAGAAGACAAATGAACATACCAACAGCTACAGCCTCCTAAAATATAAAGCAGAATAGTCACATCTACTTTCTGCAAGTGGTGATAGAAAATAGGTTTGATTTTTCTTGAATGCTATTCACTTCACTTTTCTTTTTTATAATTCTTAATAATTTTTATTTTGAAATATTTAAACGATAACAGACAAGTACAGTGAGTAACATAAAGAACCCCTGTGGGGACTTCCCTGGTGGTCCAGTGGTTAAGACTCCATACTTCCACTGCAGGGGGCACAGGTACTATCCCTCGTCTGGAAACTAAGATCCCGTGCCAAAAAAAAAAAAGAACCCCTGTGTATGTATCACAGTGCTCTATCTCACTTCACTTTTCTTGAATTCTATTGATTATTGGGCATCTTTTGGTCTGGTTCTTAGTCAGACACTGTCCAGATGTCTGACTCCTGAAGCTGATGGTTATATACCTTCTCCTCTTCCCTCATCCCACTCTGCAGGGCCCTCTCAGTCCTGGATTCTGTTAACTGGTATGGCTCCCCATTCCTGGTAGATGGGCCCCCTCCGGAGATGAAAATCTTTCCTATCTGTCCAAGCCAAAGGGGGAAAATTAAAATGTTGAGTAAAAGGGTGTAGAGATTTCTATTCTGTTTTATTGGTTCATGTTGGTTTATTTGAGAGTTCAATTGGAGAGTCTTATAAATTTTGTAAATGTAGTAGTAATAGAAATCTGGGCAAGATGGGAAACATAGATGAACAAAGGCAGAGTCCCTCTTTGACCCTTTTTTCCACCTAAACTTCTAGCTTTATTTCTCTGACCTCCTTGTAAGTGTCCTACATGCTAAACAAATTCATCTTTTGGTAATTCCACACCTTGGAATTTCACACCTCTCTGCTTTGAAGAACCTTCTTCCTATTAGTCTATGTTCTATCTCCACTTCACTCTCTGAATGAATGATTAGAGTGTTTCTCTTTAGGGTGTTTTAATAGGTAGTGTACTAAATTTTAAAATCATTTCCATAATCTGTTTTGTGTTATTGTTCTCTTGTCCCTTTTAGTTCCTTAGGAAACTTCTTTTGTCCCTATAGTTCCTTAGGAAACTGTACTGTAAATTTCTAAGTAATTGCAATTTTAGTTTAATTTTGTTATTAATTATGACAGTTACTTTTCATGCTAAGTAAAGAGTATAAAAGAGAAACTTAAATAACATATAGTTGTCGTCATTTTGTGTCCACGTTTTCTTCTGTCAGCTGTCATTTTGTTGTTTCCAAAATATGGAAACATTTTTTAAATGTTTTTCTCTATGTTTTGCTTTGTCTCCTAATCACCTAAGATATTTGGATGTGGGCAGCCTGCTGTTATTTCTACTGTTTAGTAACTTAGATACTTCCAAAATAAAATTCCTATGTCTAATTGTCAAGGTAAATCAAAGACATGAAAATAACTTTTGACAGTCATTTACAGAAGAAAGAAAAGTGATGACATGAAAAATAGTGTATCTGGTGGACAAAACCTAGTAATTTAACTGTGAATAATAAGTATATCTCTAGGAGACAAAGAAACACCTGAGAGAGAAAAATAAATTATAGTATAGTAGAAGAAAACTTGTTCTGCTAAAAAAAATCTGAGTTTAGCAATTGAGTTTCATATGTACCAGGCTTAGCTCTCATCATCACTTATTTAGTACTCATTGCGCCTACCATATTTTAAAATATTTTATTCTACATGAACTATGAAACAGTGTCTCCAAAGTCAGACATCTGTCTATGGAAGGAGAATTAGATTTTGAATTTAGCTTACTTCAATTAATTCTGACTTTATTTAACCCATCCTAGAGCAGTTTCTTATACTTCTATTTCCTAATTTGTATTTTAATTTTTTAAAGCACAGGAAATCATGAGGTTTAAAGAGGAGATTGAATGGGAGAAAATATTTGCAAATCATATATCTGGTAAGGGACTTATATTTGGAATGTAAAAAGAATTCTTACACCTCAACAATAAAAACACAAATAACTTGATTGAGAAATAGGCAGAGGACTTGAATAGACATTTTTTCAAAGAATATATACACATGGCCAATGTAAAAGATGTTCAACATTATTATCCATTAGTAAAATGCTTATCAATACCACGAGATACCTCTTCCTACCCATTAAGATTGCTATAATCAAAAATATAAATAATACGGGCTTCCCTGGTGGCGCAGTGGTTGAGAATCTGCCTGCCAATGCAGGGGACATGGGTTCGAGCCCTGGTCTGGGAAGATCCCACGTGCCGCGGAACAACTAGCCCCGTGAGCCACAATTACTGAGCCTGCGCGTCTGGAGCCTGTGCTCTGCAACAAGAGAGGCCGCGATAGTGAGAGGCCCGCGCACCGCGATGAAGAGTGGCCCCCGCTTGCCACAACTAGAGGAAGCCCTCGCATAGAAACGAAGAGCCAACACAGCCATAAATTAATTAAAATATATATATAAATAATAACAAGATTTGGCAAGAAAATTGGAAACCTCACACATGGCTGGTGGGAATGTAAAATGGTGCAATTGCTGTGGACAAGTTTGACAGTTCCTCAAAAATAAAGTACAAAATTACCATCTGACCCAGCAATTCTATTCCTAAGAGAAATAAAAAATATACGTTCACGTGAAAACTTGTACGTGAATGCTCTTAGGAGCATTATCCATAGTAGCCAAAGTGTGGAAATAAAGTGAGAATCAACTGGAGTGGATAAATAAAGGTAGTACATCCATACAATGGAAAGTTATTCAGCCATAAACAGGTGTGAAGACCTGGCACACACTGCAACATGGATGAACTTTGCACTCATTATGCTAAGGTGAAGGATCTAATCATAAAAGATATATTACGTATTTTTGTTATATGAAAAGGCAAACCTATAGAATCAGAAAGTAGATAAGTGGTTGCCTGAGCTGGGAGTTGGGGAATAGTGGGGAGGTTGGGAGGAAATCAGGGTGACTGCTAATGTATACGTAGTTTGTTTTTGAGATGATGAAAATGTTCTAAAATAGATTGTGGTGATCATTGCACAACTGTGAATATAATACTAAGTACCATTAAATTATACACCTTAAAGAAGTGAATTGAATGGTACATGAATTATATCTTACTAAAGCTGTTTAAGAAAGGGTATAGGGGGCTTCCCTGGTGGCGCAGTGGTTGAGAGTCCGCCTGCCGATGCAGGGGACACAGGTTCGTGCCCCCATCCAGGAAGATCCCACATACCACGGAGCGGCTGGGCCCGCGAGCCATGGCCACTGAGCCTGCGCGTCCGGAGCCTGTGCTCTGCAACGGGAGAGGCCACAACAGTGAGAGGCCCGCGTACCCCCCAAAAAAAAAAAAGGTATAGGGACTTCCCTGGTGGCGCAGTGGTTGAGAATCCACCTACTAATGCAGGGGACATGGGTTCGAGCCCTGGTCCAGGAAGATCCCACATGCTGTGGAGCAACAGAGCCTGTGCTCCACAACTACTGAGCCTGTGCTCTAGAGCCTGTGAGCCACAACTACTGAGCCCGCGTGCCACAACTACTGAAGCCCGCATGCCTAGAGTCCGTGCTCTGCAACAAGAGAAGCCATCACAACGAGAAGCCTGTGCACTGCGACGCAGAGTAGCCCCCGCTCGCCGCAACTAAAGAAAGCCCACGCACAGCAACGAAGACCCAACACAGCCAAAAATAAGTAAATTAAAAAAAAAAAAAGGGTATAACACTAAAGCGAACAAACAGAAAAAGAGGCATATTCTAAGCAATATTTGATTAGTTTCCAGGTCTCTAATGGAGGTTAATAAAAAAGAAAAGGATGAGGTCTCCATATGATGTTACACCAATTATGCCTAAAATTTTATATGCTCAGTGTAATGATTCTCCAAAAAGTGTATTTTCCACTTTTTCTAGAAAATGCATGCATTTCAAATTTTCTCATAAGTTGATAATATAGAATTGCTAATATGTAAGCAAGGAATAGGGGCCATTATAACATATGTACATAACCTTGAAATTCCTCTGATTGAATTGCTTCAAGAATGCATTTATTCTTACAGTATCATTTCAAGATCTAAATTTATTTTTTGGACGTCTTACCTATCATTTAGTTCCATATTTCGAACTGCCTCCAGAACATTTCAATTTTAATACCTTAATTCTATATTCCTTAACTAAATAAATCCACATGCTATGTGGAATTAATTTTTCCCACTTAGATTATAATCTGTAATTAAGCAAATTCCTCTGCACTCCAAAGAGCTAACGAAGCCCCAACCCCCATCAATAAAGAGCCTACCTCCCAAACCCTTGGTTTTTGGTGTATGAAGAACTTATTAACTCCTTCTCTCCCTTCCCAGGAAGGGAAGGAATCATGGATTCTCCTTTGACAATTGTCCTGGTTTCCTATTATATTCTAGGCAGTGTTTGAACTCCAGTCCAATTTGGGTTTTTCCATTTAATAGCTGTATGATGTTAGCACATTACTTAAACTATCTGAGTCTCAGTGAACTAGAGAATAGAGTCATTTTTTTTCTTCCATCCTAATAGCACTGGTAGGAGGACTAATTGATAGACCAGTAGTTTGTGAGTTGCCATTTTGAAAAAAACTCTATCAGCTTTTTATAGAACTTATCACATGTAGCATTTAATCCTTTCACTTATAAATGCTTCATCAAGAATTCTCTATTTGATTTAAAAATAACAGCCACACAAATTCATAAGGAGAAAAGGACCAGGAAGTAATCAGGGCATCTAAAATAATCTAAGGGCTTATGAGGTTGCACAACATTTTAAAATAAAACCCATATGAGTAGTGAGGATACAGCTTTCAAATGTGTCACTGTTGGGCTTCCCGGGTGGCGCAGTGGTTGAGAGTCCGCCTGCCGATGCAGGGGACACGGGTTCGTGCCCCGGTCCGGGAAGATCCCACATGCCGCAGAGCGGCTGGGCCCGTGAGCCATGGCTGCTGAGCCTGCGCATCCGAGCCTGTGCTCCGCAACGGGAGAGGCCACACCAGTGACAGGCCCGCGTACCGCAAAAAAATCAAATCTGTACTTACATTTACTACTACTACTACTAATATTTAACACTTAGTGCATACCATTTGCCACTCTGTATTCTAAATGCTTTACGTATATTACTGTTATACCCTATCTCCAGGACATCCTTCAGTTGAAGGACATCTCTGTAAGGTCATTTAATAATGATGAATAGAGAATAATAAGTAAAGAATTTGAAAGAATATATAAAAACCAGTATTTGGGGAGAATAATACACATTTTAACTTTTCAGGGAGAAGTTCTAGGTCAGACTATCATAAACAACATTTGAGTAACAGGTAATTAAACTATGTATTGCATGGGTAGGTGTATAATGTACATCATACATAAATATAATTCATACATACTTCTTACCACTACTAATTCTAGACTGTCTCTTTCTCCATAAAGGATTTTTGTTTGCACGGACTGAAAAGAAGGAGCAGTTTCCCTGTCTTTCGTAATATTTACTCATGTTGAAATACAGCTTATCTATCAATTAAATTTGGTCCGGTGATTGAGCTGCTAGTTTCAACTTAATTCCCTCATTTATTCCCCTTTTATTCAAGCAAAGTGCCATTCAATTTATGGCTTCTTTTCTCTCCCTCCAGCCTAAGACTCTTAGAAAATAAATGAGGCTATAAGTCCTCATTTAGCCCGTCTTAGTCCTGTTGATTCAAGCTGAGGATTTGAATCTTGTCAGTCATTCACCAACCTACTCTTTCAGGTCATCATCCCTCCTTCAGCTCTATCCTTTGTTTTTTTCCTTGCAGAAAGTTGTAAGGGTGTTTTGATAGGAATCTTGATAGTAGAGCAGCCATATCGTTTTAATCAGAATCGGGGTCTTAGAACCCAATGGAATTCATACGTGCTTTGGCATGCTTGGGATCACCTGGAAATAACTGGAGACTGGAGTGAGGTCCCTAAGCCTTCTCTCAGCTATCATTAATCTGCTCGGTTTGGAGGGGCCTCCGTTCTATTGTGCACCAACTGGATGGATATGTTGGCCAGTGGTGCCAATGTACTCCATGTAATTTTTCCACTTGGCACAGTTTTTGATTTACGCAAATACTAATATACGGTCTGTTTGAATTCCTGTAGACAGAGAAGATATACAACATTAGAATTCTTAGCTAACAAGGGATACTGCCAAATGATAAAATATTAATTCTATTACTTTGTATGCAGATATCTGAGAGCTAGAAGCAATTACCCTGACTCTAATTGCTTCATAGATGAATACAATTATGATGTTACACTCATTCTGTCTGTATTCTCAGTATACAAGAACATCCACATAAGACAGTCAGAAATTTCATTTAAAAGTAAACCTTACCAATGTGAAATATATTAAGGCAATAAACCAAGAGATTAAACTTTCATAAACAGTAAGAGATCATTGTTTTGTAAATGAGTGTATAATAATATCTTTGCAGCGCAAATGAAACCGTAAAACTGACTGGGGACCTCACTTTTTTTCTGCAAACTTTTGATTTATCTTTTTAATCTGTTCTTAGCATTGTAAAGCAATTAAACATTGAAAACGGGCTCTAGTCTTCTTGCCACATTGCTCTTCTCCCATTTCACTTCTGTCATTTCTTTTATAATGACAAGCAATTTAGAGGAACAAGAAACAATTAAAATGTAAGTAGCTCCTGCTGTCACAGATGTTTTCTACTAATGAATAAAAACCACTGGAATTGTAGAAAGGTGTGATTTAAGGAAAGATCTCTCAGGGGTTAGAAGATTTAAAGATCTGTGGACAAAATGCAGAAGTTAAGTACAGATCCCCAAATAATGGTTATATCAAGGAATTTGATAAGGAAGAGTTACTTGTTGAAAGTGGTACCCATATGTGTAGGTCGGCCAAACGAAACTGCTCTTCTAATATAGTTCTCAAACTTTAGTGTACGTTGGAATCACTGGAAAGCTTGTTAAAACACACACTCATGGGCCCCACCCCAGTGTTACTGATTCAGTAGGACTGGGATGGAACCAAGAATTTGCACACAACTATATGTGAAATAGATAACTATTAAGAACCTACCATATAGTTCAGGGAACTCTACTCAGTACTCTGTAATGGCCTATATGGGAAAAGAATCTAAAAAGGAGTGGATGTATGTGTATGTATAACAGATTCACTTTGCTGTACACCTGAAAGTAACACACCATTGTAAATCAGCCCCGATAAAAATTAAAAACACAAACAACAAAACAAACAAAAACCACACATTCATGGGCCCCACCCCAGTGTTACTGTTTCAGTAGGAGTTCAATGAAGCCAAGAATTTGTACTGTAGCACATTTCCAGGTCCAAAGACAGCATTTTGAGAATCTCTGGTCTAACATAAGGCACTGGTTTGTGCATTCTTTCATCCACCTCCTCTCAAGAAAATCCTGGAATGCTTGACAGGGACACTCTGAAGGTCATGATCATGTGGCACTGGTGTATGGTAGACCCAGGTAGTAAGAGACTCACTTGGGATATAGAGATTTACAGATGATCCAGTGACTCACCTATAGCCATACAGCTGAACCATACTGGAAACCCAAGAGGACCTCCCTTCTAATTCAGTCCTCTGCTCTCTTCAGTAAGCTGTGTTCATCCAAAAGAAGTTCCTGGAATATTCCCCATTCTTCTAAAGGTAGCAGTTTAAGGAAATATAATTTTGTTTTTAATTATATTTCAAACTTAATGCAGAACAGATGGGTGACTCAAACAACAAGTAGTTATGAAATTAAATGGGCCACTAAGATAAGCTTCACTTCCTTTTTCTTAATTGACCTATAGTTGATTTATAATGTTGTATGTGTGTCTACACACACACACACACACACACACACACACACACACACATACATATATTCTTTTTCAGATTCTTTTCCATTATAAGTTACTACAAGATATTGAATATAGTTCTCTATGCTATACAGTAGGTCCTTGTTGGTTATCTATTTTATATACAGTAGTGTGTATCTATTAATCCCAAACACCTAATTTATCTCCCCCTTCCCCCTTTGGTATACATAAGTTTGTTTTCTATGTCTGTGAGTCTATTTCTGCTCTGTAAATAAGTTCATTTGGATCATTTTTTAGATTCTACATATAAGTGATATCAGATGACATTTGTATTTCTCTGTCTGACTGACTTTACTCAGTATGATCTCTAGGTTCATCCATGTTGCTGCTAATGGCAGTACTTCATTCTCTTTTTATGGCTGAGTAATAATCTATTGTGTATATATATGCCACATATTCTTTATCCATTCATCTGTCAATGACATTCATCATGTCAATAGCCATGTCTTGGCTATTATAAATAGTGCTACTGTGAACACTGGGGTACGTGTATCTTTTTGAATTAGAGTTTTCATCTTTTCCAGATATATGCACAGGAGTGGAATTGCTAGGTTATATGGTAGTTATATTTTTAGTTTTTTAAGGAACCTCCAAATTGTTCTCCATAGTGGCTGCACCAATTTACATTTCCTCCAAGCTTCACTTTCCTGAGTCTCCCCCATGTCTGTGTAATACAACAGGGGTCAAACAATTTCTTGCTTATAAAACCTCAGCTTCAGGACTTCCCTGGTGGCTCAGTGGTTAAGAATCCACCTGCCGGGCTTCCCTGGTGGCGCAGTGGTTGAGAGTCCGCCTGCCGATGCAGGGGACACTGGTTCGTAACCCGGTCCAGGAGGATCCCACATGCCGCAGAGTGGCTAGGCCCGTGAGCCATGGCCGCTGAGCCTGCGCGTCTGGAGCCTGTGCTCCGCAACGGGAGAGGCCACAACAGTGAGAGGCCCGCGTACCACAAAAAAAAAAAAAAAAAAAAAAAAGAATCCACCTGCCAATGCAGGGGACACAGGTTCAAGCCCTGGTCCGGGAAGATCCCGCATACCACGGAGCAACTAAGCCCATACGCCACAACTGCTGAGCCTGCGCTCTAGAGCCTGTGAGCCACAACTACTGACCCTGCGTGCCACAACTACTGAAGCCCGAGCACCTAGAGCCCGTGCTCTGCAACAAGAGAAGCCACCGCAATGAGAAGCCCGCGCACCGCAAAAAAGAGTAGCCCCCGCTCACCACAACTTGAGAAAGCCCACGCACACAACGCAGCCAAAAATTAATTTAAAAAAAGATTAATTATAAAAAGAAAACCTCAGCTTCTAATGTTTATAATTTATTCAGCAAAGACAAGATTTATTTAAGCTCATGAGGTAGTAATATACACTTGATAGCTCTATCTGTATGTTCCAAAGAAGAAACGAAAAATTAGAACATTTTCATCCTAATCTATGTAATATTATGCAAAATGTGTTTCTCATAAAATTCACTGTTGTGTTGCGGGACACAGAAACAAAGGGGGGAAAAAGGTTATGTAAATTGCAAGTCAGCCTCATCTTTAAGCTATGCAAACAATAACTCCTCTCTTTGATGTGATTTCAGCAAGCATCTTGGATCCCAAACACTTCTTTCCCAAACAACTTGCTCGATAACTAAATTCCCTGTAACATGAACCAACGCCTTTCATATAATAATTTAAGCCTTAATCCCTATCAATAACTATGTGTCTCCCACAGTCCAGGCTTTGAACTTATGTGTATTTATAATGAAGGGCATACAATTAAACAGAACTTCTCTGGTGAGGAGGTTTTGTCCCCGCAACTATGAAAGAGCATAAATTCATTTGACAGATATCAACTGAGCACCTACTATGTTTCAGATGCGCTTCTTGGAGCTTGAGCTACCTCAGTGAATGTAACCAAACAGCCAAGATCCCTGTCCTTTTGAGCTTCCTGTTTAGGGCAAGGGTGTGGAAATCATCAGTAAATAGGAACATCACTGTAGGAAGCCAGAAATGGAAGCAAGGAATCAGTTAGGAGACAGTTGCAGTGAGGCAGGTGACAGATGAGGGGGCCCCGATCACAGTGCGGGCTGCAGAGCTAGTGAAGGGTGGTTGGATTCTGTACATGTCCTGAAAACCTCAACAAAAGGACTTATGGATGGATAGGATAGAAGTGGGGGGAGCAAGAAAATAGGGGAGTGTGTGAAGAGAGGAGAAAGTAGAAATTCATCCATTTTAAGAGGAAAAAATGGATTGCACTGGTTTACTATAGGTCCTGCAACTCTCAACAATCCTCGCTCTTCCGACTATGTTGCAAATACTCCTCGATCCTTCCCACTCCTCACAGCTAAATAGGATGGATTCTCACTTGAGTCAGAGGCTTACAGTCCTTGTGCTGCAAAAAAAAAAAATAGTTCCCAGAATCATTTTCAATTTGGGGAATCAACAGATAAGTTTATAAGATATAATTAGTGGGATAATTTTCTTCATTTCAATGAAGACTGCCTTTAAAATCAATTTGCATAATTAAAAGCTCTTATTTAAAACCTTGTGACTTTAGGGGGCGTGGCATAAAATGTGGATGTCTTTGGCTCTCACCAACTTTGGGGTATAGTTAAGAATATCCTGGCATTAATATCTCTAGTTCACAAGCAAGATATTCTTCCCCCGTCATGGTATATGTTTGACAGCCATTTCACTAACACCCATCAAGGTCTCTCTAGTAGTTTCTTGCTGAATCCAGAGTATTTGCATATATGTGCCCCCTACCACTTCACTTCTTCCCTGCTTTGCTGCCTGTGTTGCTGTTCATGGACCCTTGCAGGGCTTATTTATATATATAAATTCTTTTTCCTTATAGGTTATTACAAAATATTGAGTATAGTTCCCTGTGCTATCCAGTTGGTCCTTGCTGGTTATCTATTTTATATACTGTAGTGTGTATATGTTAATTCCAACCTCCCAATTTATCCATCACTTTTCTAAATTAAACATAGAACCCCACCTTTGTGTTGTAAATTGCCCTGGATTTCCACACAAACCCACATGGAATAATAGAGCTTCAAGCCTGTGTTAACTTGAAACTGACTTGAAATGATTTGTGTCTTGGTTTTAAGATTGTTTTTGTTTGAATGTGACTGTTTTTCCGAGGTCCATTGACACTCTGGCTGGCTTTGAAATTCATATAGTAAGAGATGACATTTCCTCAGGGGAGAGCTAAAACAAGTTGATAAATTGTTATTGTGCTACCTTTCAGAGGATGGCCTATAATTAAACCACACACTCACAAAAAGGACATTACAGAAACGTGATGGATCTGATTCAACCTCTTGAAATCAAAGAAGTTCAAAATTAATGTCCAAAGCCCAGAGTCAAGTGTGCAATATTGAGTACTGTGGAAGTAATTGTGCTCTTGGGGAAAACATTAGCTGATGCCTGGATCTGAAAAATACCACAGCAGGATATACAACAAAAGCCCCAAATTTGCTTTAAGTTTTTATTCATCTTATTTAGATGCATATGTATATTTTCCTATATATATACTTTTGATAAGGAAAAGGTTTTATAACCAATTTGTTTAATGCTGTATCTGTTTCTATAGATCTGAACTTCACTGCATGGTCATGTTCAAACTGATTGCCTCCTCTTTTCCTAAGCAGTGAAGATCTTTGTATTTGACTTTGAAATCAACAACTGTGTAGCATTTAATGCCAAGTCAAATGCAACATCAAATTACCTTGTATTCATTTAAGTGAATTTGCAGATTTATGGCAGACTGGCACAGATCCAGAGAACTAGGGAAAGGACAATCATAGCAGACGACTGTAAGGAAGGAATATGAAGTAAATATCTGGGAATTAATTACCTGTAGGGTTGAGGTCCATTCTTGGAAAGAGTCAGGAGCAATTTATTCCACGATCAATTTGCAAGCACCGGGAGTGTAACAAACTAACAGGTAACATGGACTGTTAAAAAACAAGCCATGGCTGGGCTTCCCTGGTGGTGCAGTGGTTGAGAGTCCGCCTGCCGATGCGGGGCACAGGGGTTCGTGCCCCGGTCCGGGAGGATCCCACGTGCCGCGGAGCGGCTGGGCCTGTGGGCCGTGGCCGCTGGGCCTGCGCGTCCGGAGCCTGTGCTCCGCGGCGGGGGAGGCCACAGCGGTGAGAGGCCCGCGTACCGCAAAAAAAAAAACAAAAACAAAACAAGCCATGCCAAACAAAACTAATTTCCCTCTTCGACAAAGTGACTGATCCTATAGACTGTAAGACCCACTGGTTACAGCCCAGTTTGACCTTTGCACAGTTATCAGTGGTATTTCACATGGAATGGTCATTGACAAGCTTGCAAAAAATGGCTTGGATGGAATAATAATCAGGTAGATATTGAACTGGTTGGGAAGATGTTATTAGGCTTGATCAATAAAGAGTATCAGGACAAGTTTGTGGTTATTTAGAAGTTTCCACAGATTTGATTATGGATCTGTTATCGTTTTTGTTTATTTTGTTTTGTTTTAAATAACTGGCTTCATAGAAAATATGTTCAGAGACTTGAAGCAAAGTCAGGTTTGTTGGAGCTTCTTTGCCAGAATCTTTGAAAAAAAGAGTGGGAATCCAAAATGAGTTTTAAGAAATTAGAATTTGCGATCTAAACTAATTGGGAAGGAATTGCTGAGTGGTTAATACTAAAAAATATGCCAAAGGAAATAAAAACACTAAATTCCATAAATGCAAAATGTGAAAACAAAGCTGTTGTTTACATTAGTATCAACTACTTGCTCTGCCTCTTATACTGAATCTCTGGCCCAAACCACACTTCCTGTTGCAAAAGAAAGATACCAGGCATGTCTGAGCTGGGACCAACATAGATCAACAATGTTGTTAGAAATAAAGATGTACACGCACAATTATAGAAGGAGGATATTGCTCACCTCAGGAGAGAATAATAGATACATAATTTTTACAGGAATATATTTAATTTGACATTAAATTATATTTTTGATCAAGCGCTCGGGGGGGCAGAAGATTTCTTCTACTCTTCTAGGTTCTTAGACTGGTCTAAGAATAAAATTGACATGAGACAAATTAACAGGGTGAAATCATATAAAAGTTTAATAACATGTATACATGGGAGAGACCCAGGAGAACTGAGTAACTCATCAAAATAGCCATCCTCAGCTAAAGACAAAAGAGGGTATTGGGGGTAAGGGATCTGGGACTTCAAAGGAGAGGAAGGCAATTGATGTGAATATGCAAAAGCAAATGTTGGTAACTGTTTGCTGGGCCATCCAGAGACAAAGGGACAGAGAGTGGACTCTGATCTCTAGGAGTTTCCCTCACCCCACCTAGCCCACATTTGCAGTATCTCCAGCAATAGCTCTATTCTGGGAACAGGCCATTTATCTATATAATTCTTTTAGGCGGTTAGGGGGGAAGTCAAAGTTTCTTCCTAAGTCTTTTGGGCCTTAAAAATAATCTAAATTCATCCTCATGCCAGAGACATATTTTGGGGTGGCAAATTTTGCTCCCCTACATAAGGATATCACACAACTAGTATATTACATCTATTTTTGCCACCAAATACATTTTTGGGGGCCATTCTCAATAAAAATACTTCATAATGTCTATTCAGCTCCTCTGCCCATTTTCAATTGAGTTATTTGGGTTTTTTGTTGTTGAGTTGTCTGAGTTTTTATATTTTTGCATATTAACCACTTATTGTATATATGATTTGCAAATATCTTCACCCATTTGGCAGGTTGTCTTTTTGTCTTGTAGATGGTTTCCTTAGCTGTGCAGAGCCTTTTTGTTTGATGTAGTCCCATTTGTTTGTTTTTCTTTTTGTTTCCCTTGCCTGAGGAAGCATATCAAAAAAATTTATATTGCTAAGACTGATGTCAAAGAGCTAATACCTAGGTTTTCTTCTAGGAGTCTTATGGTTTCAGGTCTTACATTCAAGTATTTAATTCATTTTGAGTTAATTTTTGTATATGGTGTGAGATGGTAGTCTAGTTTAATTCTTCTACACGTGTCCATCCAGTTTTCCCAACACAATTTACTGAAGAGACTGTTCTTTCTCCATTGTACATTCTTTGCTCCTTTGTCATAAACTGATTGTCTGTATATGTGTGGGTTTATTTCTGGGCTCTCAATTCTGTCTCATTGACCTATATATATGTCTGCTCTTCTGCCAATATCATGCTGCTTTGATTACTATAACTTTGTAATATAATTTGAAATCCACATAGATACATAGAACAGAGTAGTAGTTACCAGAGGGAAAGAGGAGTTGGGGGAGAACAAAAAGGGTAAAGGGAATCAACAGTATGGTGATGGATGAAAACTAAACTCTTGGTGGTGAGCATGCTATAGTATATACAGAAGTCTAAATATACTATTGTATGCATGAAACTTACATTAAATTATGAACCAATAAAAAATACTTCATAATACCTCATTGGGCTAGTATGATGAGAAAAATAATGTCGTCTTATACACCAAATATTATTTTAAATGGATAATAATGGTCATGGTTATTATTAACAAGTGTTTTCATTCTTGAGACAGTACTAATAATAGCTGACAGTTATATATTCCTTATTATGACCCAGACACTCTCATAATTACTTTCTATATATCATTTAATCTTTACAACATCCTATGAGGAAGATGCTATTATTATTTCCATTTTATAGATGATGCACTAAGAGTAACTGGCATATGCCTACATCTCAAATTTTGGTAAAACCAAGAGAATCCCAGTATTTGTCAATGATGCATCTTTCTAATTATGTCATGATGTATGTCCAATCTAACTCAGAGGCAGTGCTTTAGACATTCATATCCCTTCTTCTGATAGGACTGCTTTAGGTAACATTCTGCAAACTGTTAGATTGTATTTTTTCTGCACAGAGAAGATAGAATATAGCTTGGTGGTTCCTGTGTCTCAGTACAAGATAACAGTTTTAACCTTATCAATTTCATATTACCAAATAAATAAGAATATACAGTGATTATTCCAAGAAATTTTAAAATAATCTAAATGACATTCTCTAATTTTGCATAACCTCTTTGGAGAATGTAGTCTCAGAATTTTTTTTCATAAATTTATTTATTTTAGGCTGCGTTGGGTCTTTGTTGCTGCATGCGGGATTTCTCTAGTTGCGGCGAGCAGGGGCTACTCTTCTTGCAGTGCACAGGCTTCTCATTGCGGTGGCTTCTCTTGTTGCAGAGCACGGGCTCTACGCACGCGGGCTTCAATAGTTGTGGCTCGCGGGCTCTAGAACACAGGCTCAGTAGTTGTGGTGCACAGGCTTAGTTGCTTCGTGGCATGTAGGATCTTGCCGGACCAGGGCTTGAACCCGTGCCCTCTGCATTGCAGGCGGATTCTTAACAACTGCGCCGCCAGGGAAGCCCTCAGATTTATTTTTATTTATTTATTTTTATTTTTTATTTTTTTATTGTTTTATTTATTTATTTTTTTTGCGGTACGCGGGCCTCTCCGGTTGTGGAGCACAGGCTCCGGACGCGCAGGCTCAGCGGCCATGGCTCACGGGCCCAGCCGCTCCGTGGCATGTGGGATCTTCCCAGACCGGGGCACGAACCCGTGTCCCCTGCATCGGCAGGCGGACTCTCAACCACTGCGCCACCAGGGAAGCCCTCAGATTTATTTTTAATAAGAATTTGTCAGATGTTCTTCAGCTACATTATTGAAATGAAAGAGCAAAACAGCCCAGCTAAATGTTTTATTTTAAATATACAATTGATTATAATTGTTTCATTTCAAAGCCTTATTTAATTAGTAAAACACAGTAAGGATAATCAATTATGATTGATTTAAAAATATCTCTGGGAAAATTGTTCTGCTATGATATTGAAAATATAAGTAATTGCAAAGTTCTCTTTTAATGAAATAACATTTGAAGTTTTAAGAATTTTTTACAATTTAAATATAGATATGTATATATAAATTTAACTTTCTCACTTTGTAAAACTCTTTTAAAGAATGAACAAAACTTTTATACTACATTGCAAAATATGTAATTAAGGATTAAAATGAATTATAAAAGTGATGATACACATATGTATCATCAGTATCACGTATAGTAGTATACAATTATTAGCATTCTTTAAATTTGAATATTTTACCTTCCATGATAGTTTGCTAATGTTATCTTACAGATAAGTAACACATTTTAGGAGTATTATCAACATGAAACTCCTTTTGGTTTTCCTTTCTCATTTTCTTATTAGGAGTTAACTGCAGGCTTGTATATGGAAGAGGTAATTTTAAATAATGAGACATTATGGGCAGGAAAAATACATGAAGCCTTTTGTAAGGATTACTCGTTGCTCTTAGAGGAATAGATTTTGGTCCTGATCTTTTTCTTCATGTGTATGTAGTACTTATTCTTGATTTATTTCATTTAATATTCTTTGACCTTTATTTCTAGAAAAATTTTAAACAGATACCCTCGTAATATTCAAAAAGCACCATATATTTTAACTCTTGGTTTTGATTTCCGTTAGGCATTTATTTGAAATGGAAATCTCTAAATTATCATTTGGAATTTATACTTAAGGATCACAGTACTGGCAGTTATACTAAGCCATTGGTGTTGTCAACATGGTTAGCCTTGATTCACTTTTTTAGTACAGTAGGTATAATTTAAGCAAAATTAAAATTATGGCCAATAGAGTTTTTGTCACATGTACTAAAATAATGTTATTCTCAAGTTTTCCCCGTCTTACTTTGGAAATGGCTTCTGCAGCACACTTAATTTGACATCTTTGGCACAATGAACCAGAACCTGGCTTGGAAAGACACAAAAACTGCATTGGCAAATGATCTGCCAAGTGACCCATGAACAAAAGCGAGATTGGATTGCCCTTTGAAATAAACCTATTTGAATTTTATTATCTCCAGCGCACCCTGTGTCTCTAATCTTGTGAAAGGTTAGTAGTCTATCCATCAGAGAAAGATAAGAGTGCTGGTTGATGTCTGCTCTTGATGATAACTGAATCCAGCAGTTGGAGCTGGAAGAAGGAGATTCATTACCATCAGCAGTTCAAAAAGAGAGAGGAGAATGGCCATGGAGGGAGTCATTCACAACAAGCCATGTTTTCCTAGGTCAGGGTATTTAAAACAAAGCAAAACAAAAAATGAAGAACTGCTATATTGAAGAAGCTTTGCAGAGCCCTTTAAAGAAGTCCCCCTAAATCAGAGCTGTTTTAAGACTACCCTTTGTAGAGATTACCAATTTCTAATATACAGATACTTTCTTTAAAACTATTGCTAATTGCTTTGGGGAAGTTTTTATGGCAAACATCAGAATAAAAATAAGAGTGATATCATATCACTATATAACATATGGCTAATAATGAACAAATATTATAAAATATACAATAAAGTCTAAAATAATCAGCCTGTGGTACAAATAAAACTTTTTTAAAGCTAACTGAATATATTATTTTGTGGACTTTTACGATCTATATAATTCAGAAGTTGGGATAGAGGTCATCTAAAAGTTATTTGTAAATTTAAAACATACCAATGGATCAAAATAAGCATGTCCTTTATCTAGGGGTTACTTTAATTTTGACATTATGAGAAATAGGATGCGTACATTCAACATTGTAGGATTTCATAAAAGATGTGACACTCAATAATTGATACTTTATGAAATGTTTAATAATAATTGTTTTTGTTCATTGCATTCCAAATGATTGATGTTATAAAAGTAAAATAGCCGTCATACAACATGAGATTAATGAATTCAGTATTTCTTTGAGAAGAATCTGGTAAATGGCAAAGTGAATGTAACCAATTTCAAGTAAATTTAGATCGAAGTTAAATTAATTCATCTGTATTTATATCTTACACAAGAATACTGTAAATCTTATTATATACCTATACCAGGATATCCATCGTTTATGCATTCATCAAAACAATATAGTTACATTTGAATTAAACATCTGTGTTGCCAAGTGGGGCTGATGTTCATTTCCCTTTGATAGATTTAAGGAATCAAATGATTCCTAAGATATGACCTGGGGAGGCTGTGCCATCTCTTAGTCTTGTCCAACAAGCTCAAGCATGTGGTGAGTGACAAAGGTGGTTGGAAGTTGCCCTGACTTTCGTTACATTTTTGTTGTTGTCAAATGTTTATAGAAACATTCCTAGAATTACACAATTTATCATCCTGCGCTAATGTTCATCCAATGCCCACCAAAAGCTCTGCAGAGAAGACAGTGACTTTAAATTCATAATAATTGAAATCTGAAACTGATGGGTTTTTTTCTTTAGTTTGAAGTGACATCTGTAATAATGAACAATGGAATTTTGTTGAACACTGATTACATCAATTAGAGAAATCCTTTCTCCATCTAGAAATACATAGAAATTATCTGTATTTTTCAGAGCATTTATTCAAAAACCCAAAGTGTAGATGTTTTTAATGTTAATAGATAATTACCTAACATTACTGAGAGCATTATTTTATAGCCAGCATGCTGTACTTTTTATTTCTTTTTTTATTAATTAAGTCCTTTTTACTAATCAGTAGGAATCCACTAGATTTAAGGTCAAAAGACTCAAATTCTATTCCTTCTACTTTGCTGGTATAGTCTGTAATTTTGAGCAAATTTCTTGTTTATTTTCGGCCCTCTCTGTGCATTTAGGTATTTCCCCTCTGTCATCGAGCAGTATTTTTGTGTTTAAGAGGGATTTTCATGTTAAAATAATATCTATTTTTTTTCCAAATATAAAAGCAATTTATAGTCATTGTACAAGCTCTGGAAAATTAACAATGTACAGAGAAGAAAATACAAATAAGCCATAACATTCTACCCATTGTAAACTGTTTTTGCATATGTATTTTTTAAATTTTTCTCAATGTGTATGTGTTTATCATTTATTTATTTTTACAAAATTGGGATTGTACTTGATACATCCTTTTGTATCATTTTATATCTTACCAATTTCTGTCATCATGTCTTAGATGATGATTCATGGTAGATTTCCCATGAATCTGGTAAAGTTATGTTTCAGGACACTTCACTTGAATAGACCCTGTCCAAGGTCCTATGCCTTATTTTGTATTTGTAATTTTGTATTATATTTGTTTAAAAGGTTTTCTAAACTTATAAGCTTCAATTCTCATATTATCTATAGAGTCTGTAGATTCTGAAGCCATACTGCCTGGGTCTGTAATCCCAGCTACACACCTGTTAGCTATGTACCTTGTAAGTTACTTAACTTTTCTGTGCTTCTGTTTCCCCAAATGTAAAATTCAGACGATAATAATAACTATCTCATAGGGTGGCTGACAAGATTAAATTAGTTAACACATGAGAAGCCCTTTGAACTGTAGCTCACTCATAGTGCTTAGTAAGAGTTAGCTTTTAAATGTTCTTTAAAAATAATTATAAACGTCACATAATATTTTACAGTGTGGATTAGTCATTCTTTGGGGATTTTTAATTTTTCTCTCCTTTTTGCTAAAATAAATAACAGAGGAATATCTTTACACACATAGTTTTGACCTTACTTTGCATTTGAACCATCTTCTTTTATTAGAGGTATCCTGCATTTCACTTTTTCTTTAAAAAACAACAAAGACAAGTAGTAGATAGCAAAAAAGTTAACATTCTTCTTTTGCAAAATGTAGATAGTTAAAAACAACTCAAAACTGAAGGTGGGGTATAGCAAAATATGTGAATATATTATGATTTGATTTATTTTTTAAAACTTATACTTTGTACTGACTTTTGCTTTCATTTAAACATCTGTTAAGCAAAGTAAAAAAGTCCTTTTTATTCCAGGACTTTTCACATGTTTTTTGGTATTGCAGGTTTTTGATGGGCCAGAAAGGATACCACTTAATAAGTTAGTGTTAAATTAAGATATAATATTTTCACAAAAACTGTTATATTTAATTATGCTTTTGCAACTCAGCATTTCCCAATACACAACTTCTTCCTCCTGTTGTCCATGTTATGTGCTTAACTGATGCCCTGATTAGACTTTTGTAATCATTCCATTTCCCTTTGTCATGAATTAATTTGGACATTATCAGACCTTCTTCCTCCCTCTTCCCATACCGTACCCCTCCTTCCCTCACCATGGGATAAGCCCCTTGTCCTGAAGGCAGAGGGTGACTGGGGAGGGGGTGTTAAGTGGTGGAAAAGGAAAAAGAGACGGAAGACAAAGGAAAAGAGACTAGCACACTCTTATCCCCCAGGACCACTGCCAGTGTTCTTCATGTACTCTTGACACTGACCAATGCTTGGCTGCTTTCCCAAGACCAGAACACTAATTTTCTACTGCAGGAAAAGAGAGAAGGGAAAGTAACTGAAGGGAAGGAGAAAATAGGGTCTTTCCTGATGTATAATATGGCTTCTCCCTCCATCATTATTACTCTTTTCCCTGCCCATTTCATCATCAATCATGCATTGACCTAAAATGAAAGTATTAGAGAACAGAGAAGGGCTGCAGTGACTTTCAGTCTTGGCTATACTTTGGGATCACTTGCAGAGCTTGAAGATATATCGATAGCTGGATCTCACTCTGATGGATTGTAATTTAGTCTAGAATGCAGCCTGGGCATCAAGATTTTTTTATTTTTATTTTTTTTAATCAAGATTTTTTGTGAGTGATTTTAATGGGCAGCCAAGAGGGAAAAAGAAGTAAATTTCATTTGGTTCTTCTTCCTTACTCTCCCTAAAAGCCTCCATAATCTCTTGTTCCAGTACCCCCAGGTCCTTATCATTGACTTTTCACCTACAAACTACCTTTAGCCCCACTTCCCAGAGTTCACCCTTAGTGGTTTGATATTGGAGAGGTGTGTTCTACCCTCTGGCCCAGTGAGTAGTTGGGTGAAGAAATCAGGGGAGCTGGAAAAAGAACTGGATTTGTAAACAGAGAAATATACTATGAAGAGAGCATATACCCCATGCTGTGGGTAATGTCATCAGAAAAAAATGGAAGCAGGGTGTTGGGCAAGGCCTAAAGAACACTGTCCGTAGGCCAAAGCTAAGGAGCTGCGCGATGATAGAGGTGAACTCAGAAAACATCCCCGATTTCAATTTCATACGCGTTGCTTAGGGTGAGATACAAATACCATCGGCAGTCTCAAAACACTTGTTTGCTTTTGGTAGCAACCGTCAGCAACTTTCAAACTTAACCCGTGACTCCCAGCATTAATAGTTTATCTATACCACCTTGTGAACATAAGTGCCCTAATCAGTCTTTCTTACTTTAAAAGAGATCTTTGGGAGAAATAACCTACCAAGAAATAAAACATTTATCAATCTAATGTGTAAAAGATCACTAAGTATAGAAAACATTTCACCTTGTGAAATGTGAATTCAAATCAACAATTTCCATAAACTGCTCTATTGCTTCAAATCTCCCTATATTGGCCAATTACAGAGTGCTGCTTCCAGGTAACTTTTCTTTTTGCAGCTGAATTACACACCCGATTCTGAAAAATCTCCTGGCTTTGGGTCTCTTCAGCTGACTTTACCTTAATGGTATTGAATTAAAGGACTTCGTTGCAAGATATTGGTTATTTTTAACAAATACTCATGATTGTAAACTGATGACTTTTCATTAAAAAGTTCTTCATGGAAAAGTCTAGTCAACTTGATTAGATACCTTGGAAGAATATAGAATGGTGGTGTCCAGTTGAGCTGAATAATGTGTTTAAAAATGCATTTACTGTATCCTAAGTTTGGGGGCATTTTTTTTCCTGACTTATTGGTTAGAAGTATTTCCCCAGAACTCTTAACGTTTCTAGTTATTTAGATATAGTTTATAAGAATTTCTAACATACAATGGGAGTAATGTAGTGAAAATAACCTTTGGATTAATATAGCAAACAACTTTTGACTTCTGTATTGTAACATTTTCAATAACTGATATATTTATTATTTTTTGAAAATAATTCTCCTAGATTTATTATGAGCATTTTATTTTGTTGTAGGGCCTTGTACGATGTTAAAAGATTGTTTAAATTTTTATTTTCATTAATTATCATGAAAAGAAATTTGAAAAAGAAAATTGTATTATTTTTTTAACCTTAACCTAGTATCAGAGGAGAGTGTTATTTTTTCTTTTCCTTTTTCATTTTTATACTGTCTATTTTACATTCCAGGTTTATTGTAAGATTTTCTCCTCATGAAAATCTTCAGGGACTCATTAAACCACAATCTTAGAAAAATTTAGGGTGTCTACTTTAAAATCACTAAAGTCACCTAAATCCTCTAAATCATTTAAGTGATTTAAGAATTTACTTTTGGATTTTAGTTACCTCGCAGGGGAATATAAAGAGATGAACAGGCTGCAGGGCTGTCAGAGCAAATTTTAACATATAAGATAAAATAATGGAGGAAAGAACTTTTATTCTACTACTAAGAGATAACAGACTAATAATTAAATTGCCTTCCTACTTATAAGAATTCAAAGGCACAATACATTCTGTTTGATTAATTTATCTTAAAACATTTCACTTAGGATTTTTTTTTTTTTTTTTTTTTTGCGGTACACGGGCCTCTCACTGTTGTGGCCTCTCCCGTTGTGGAGCACAGGCTCCGGACACGCAGGCTCAGTGGCCATGGCTCACGGGCCCAGCCGCTCCGTGGCATGTGGGATCTTCCCGGACCGGGGCACGAACCCGTGTCCCCTGCATCGGCAGGCGGACTCTCAACCACTGCGCCACCAGGGAAGCCCTCACTTAGGATTTTGACCCTTTATGCCAGGGATTGGCAAAATTTTTTGGTAAAGGGCTGGATATTAAATATTTGGAGCATTTTGTTCCCATATTCTTTGCCATTGTTGGTTTATACTTTGCTTGTTTGAATTTATTCAAATGTTTAAATGTATTTGTTGATAATATATACATGTTATTATAAAACAATATCTACAATATATATGTATATATATGTTATAAAATGGGACGTATGTAAAGTCAAATATTTTTAGCATCCTTTTGCATACCAGTCACTGTTCTGTGCGCTGTAGCTGTAATCACAGGTTCGGTCACTGATTTTCTTCTAGTGGAAGCCACTCCTTTGAGGAAGATATACCAACCCTAGGGATTTGCATGTGCTCTCCAGTTTCAGTTATCTACATTAGCTAATTAGTATTAGTGGAAAAATAATCACACATGAAAATTATTTTTAAAAGATAATTTAGATTTGATTTTAGAATGCACTTTGCAATTTATATTTAAGTATGGTTTTACCCAGTGTCCCAGGAGTTTATTATACTTCTCATTAATTATTCAAATCACAGTGTGAAAATTGGACTTCGTGTAAACTACAAAGCTGCCCTGCTGTCCTGTTGTCTCTTAGAACTCACCCTGTCAGCAGTGGTTTGGAGCTCTGGGTCGTGCGCCAGTTTAGTGGTCTAGGGCAACTTGCTTAACATTTCTGGGCCTCAATTTCCTCATCTACAGTTTGATTATAATAATCCCTCAAACAGGAAATCTGTAGATTACTACTGTTAACTCACTTTGAAATTATATAGGCTTCTGTTAATTCCTGGGATGAACTGACTGACTAAATCATAATGCGTATTATAACATAATAAACGTAATCTATGAAAACATACACACACACACCCACAGAGCAAGAGAAAGTATGAATTAAGAGATAAAGAAGGGGCAAATCACAAATGAAGTTTTGCTTACAGCAACTTCGTCTCAGTAATTACAGATTCTGATTTCTCCCACATTGAATAAATTGTTATTTTGAAAATCATTTTATTTAATTTCAACCCCATAATTTTTAAAAATGCCTACTGAGGGTCTGTTTCTTACACAAAAACGCAACTGATGTTTAAGAAAGACTACAAAGATGATATAATAGGATATCTATTCAAAATAGTTCTCCTCTTTCCCTGACATAATTATTTAACCTGAATAATGACGAAATAAAACGTGGCAGTGTCTTGGTCACTGAAAACAACAGAGTTCCAAACTGTGTTTATTTGACCAGCTATTGGATGGAAGGAGGCTTCAGTGCAGTGTAGGAGACAGGGTGGTTTAAGAGTTAACTCATGCGAGCCACTGCCTAAGTGAAGCGCGCGAGTGAATGTGAATGCAGGCAGCTTGGTGAGATCGTGGGCCGTGGGGTTAAGGCCCAGCAGGACCAGCAGCAGGAGAGGCAGCAGTGAAACCAGGCAAAGCATGGCTCAGAATAGGCAGAGATGTCCAGAGAGGAAGCGAGGGTCTGATAGAGCCGTCTTGACAACCACCATACTTTTGAGCAGAGGCCACAGGGCATTGTACCTGTAGATGCACATGACCGTGGAGCATGGGAGGATGTGAATGTTTATATATTTATAAATGCATGAGTTTGGAGGATGACCGTAGAGCACATCAGTTATGTCTGCTCTAAGATGTGGTTGTAGCATCTCTCTCCCACAGTGATTACTGTCTAAGAGGAGCCTGGTCCACGTGGAGTCGGGATGTATTTCACTGGGTGTTCATGTTCACCATCTATTTGTTCGTTCACTAGTCACCACTTTTTAAGGCCCTACCCTGTGATAGGCACCATCCAGGAAATGGTAGTATTGGTCACCAGCAGTCTTACCTGTGAATAGGATGTGTGTTTCAGCTCCTTTCACTTAAAGCACACACAGCTCCTCAAGTTCATCTTGTAAATAAATTGCGAGGCTGATGAGGTCTAGAAATGTGCTGGCTTTTTCTTGGAATGTTTTGATAGCCTCTTTCTAGGCTTCTGGAATTTATCAGTAGAAGGGTGGTGCTCAGTGGGTAGGGTGAGTGTGATTTTGTCCCCCTGGGGGACATTTGATAATGTCTGCAATTTTGTCATCACTTCTGGAGAAAGGATGTGCCAATACCATGTAGTAGGTGGAAGCCAGGGATGCTACTTATTATCTTACAATGCACAGGACAGACACCCAACAACGACTGTCCAGCCTAGGGAATTCCTGGTGGTCCAGTGGTTAGGACTCCATGATTTCATTGTGAGGGCCTGAGTTCAATCCCTGGTTGGGGAACTAAGATCCCACAAGCCGCATGGTGGGGCAAAAATAATAATAATAAATTTAAAAAAATTTTTTTTAATTTTAAAAATTAAAAAAAAAAGATTGTCCAAGGAATAGATACGCAGACGTACAGAATGGACTTGAGGACATGGGGAGGGGGAAGGGGAAGGGTAAGCTGGGACGAAGTGAGAGAGCGGCATGGACATATATACACTACCAAATGTAAAATAGATAGCTAGTGGGAAGCAGCCGCATAGCACAGGGAGATCAGCTCGGTGCTTTGTGACCACCTAGAGGGGTGGGATAGGGAGGGTGGGAGGGAGATGCAAGAGGGAGGGGATATGGGGATATATGTATATGTGTAGCTGATTCACTTTGTTATACAGCAGAAACTAACACACCGTTGTAAAGCAGTTATACTCCAATAAAGATGTTTAAAAAAATAAGATAAAATAAAGTAAAATAAAATAATGTAAAAAAAGATTGTCCAGCTCAAAATGTCAACAGTGCTGAGGCAGAGACCCCTGGTGTAGAAGACTGGCATCCAGCTGCCCATTCCACATAAGCCATGACCTGCCAAGGGTGACATTGCATGTGGCAAGGACTCCCTGTGCAGCACCAATCTTCTTATAGAGTCTCAGCGTCTGGGGAGTGGGGAGAAGTGGGTCATTTAGGGACCATGTGTAAGTCTACCAGAGAAGAGAGTAAATGGCGCTGGGGTTCTTCTTCCTCCTTATCCCAGCATTTCCCTGCTGGTCACATCAGGTTATGATGTAAGCAAGGGGACTTTGAAAGGAGAAGTCATCTCAGAAGATATACTTGAAAGCTGACAGGTGTGTGCAGAGGGAAGGACTCTCCTAGTCACTTAACCTTGAAAAGGGCCTGGGTCGGGGGCAGGGTGGTAGCTTTCCTGTGTCTATGAAACATAGTCCTTATAGGATACCAGCTTTCTGAATCATTTACCCTCCATGCCAGCAACTTGAGGTTTTTCCTTAGCCAGAGCTTGGGTTCTGGGCTGGCTGAACTGATTTAGCATGCTTTTGTGGAGAGGAGGACAGAAAGAAAGAGATTACGAGAGTAACACACTCAACACAAATATGTGGGTTTAGGGAAGCAAATTGACTATACCTGCTTCCCCTGGTGAGACAGATGCTGTCTGTGATCATGCATAGATACAGTCTCCACTGACACCAGTGACCAAAGCTTTTCTCTCACTGGGTTCTGAGATGATGTGGATTTACACCACCATCTGAAGCACCCATTTTAAATGACCTTTCAATGAGAAGTGTTTTGGAGAGCATGAGAATAGAATAGGAAGATGCTACAATTTCTAGGTTAATGCTAAACAGTGTTTGATCCAGTTGCCATGCCCAATCCCCCTACAATAATATTAACTAGATAACACTTCCAGCTTAAATGGGCCAAGCTTTTGCTGTTTTGTGCGGACTGCAGATTCCTTGAGAGCCCTTAGTCTGCCTTTCTCTTCGTGTTTGCACCTCCCCTTGGTCCTGTGTGCACCTTACATTTTGATGCATTCATTTGGAGGCTTTATTTGAAGCCTTTCTTAGATATCCTTAGGGCACCTTCTGGCTCCTAGGAGTTGATTTTTGCCCCTTAAGAGGCCTCTCCAAGCGATCAGTGGCATGCATAGACTTTCTTTTTGCTTTTGGAACAGTGGTGGTTTTTATCTACAAGATTGTTCTCCCACTTGGGGCAGTCTGCCCCGCAGCAAACAGATGTTCACATCCAGATCTCCCCTCTAGATGAATAAAATCCTCCCAGAGGCTACTGCTGGCTGGAAGAAATTCTTTTGTGCATCTATAAAGCATAACTGAGCCCTAAGCAACCACCTTTGATGTATATTTTGTGATTGGGGAAGGGAAAAATTTTTAAAAACATCTTTATCTGCCAAACTTTTACACATGAGAACTTTTGTTGACTGAAGCCTTTATCCACTGTGAGCTTTGACCTCTCCCATTAAGCAAAGGGTTAGATTGAGGTTTTTTTTTTTTTTTTTCGTTATATGGCTCTTCAATTTTATTCTCTATGCTGTTTGGGCATAATACTTTCTCAGCAAAATGGGTGTGATAACTGTCTTCCAAATCCCCATCTTGTTTGGTTTGCTGAGACAGTTTTCATCCAAGCATAAAATACTTTGTTCAAAAGGTGGAAGTTTAAGTCTGTGGGCATGCTAAAAATGAAATGAGATTACTTATTTTTTGGAGGACATTAGTTTTGCCTCACTACCTTGGATTCCCATCTTTCATAAGATCTAAGATCAATGTACTTTAGGGTACCAACATTTTTCGTAATTGCCTAATGCATTAACATCCTTCAATACCAAGTATTAACTTTGACTGTGAGATCACTAAACCATATAATGATTTTGAACATGGAATAATAACTTGACTTTTGAGGACCACTGAAGCTAAGAGCAAACTTTTGAGACAATGACATACCCTTAAACACAAATTTAATCCTGGAATCTAATAATAAAATGTTTCTTGAGCCATATTTATGGAAATATGATAACTTAGTTTCTATATTCAATTATACTAATTTAGGCATAAAGACACAAATCACAAAGCACAGTGAGTGGGCAATCTGATTTTAACTCTTCAGCTACAAAATGGTCATAAGCCTAATATTTAATTTTCCCCGTGTCAGGAGAGGAAAAGTCTAGGAATGTTACCTTCTATAAAAGAAAAAACAAAATTTTCATCGCTGCAGAGAAGGATTTATACCTGAAATCTTTGGAGAACAATGAGAACCAGAAGATTTTTCTTTTTTCTTTTTTTTCTCTTGCAAATCCAGATCACACTACTGATTACTGACATTCATTGCTGAAGGCAGTACTCTGTTTTCAGTAAATTAAGCTTTTATTTCAGAGTCCAACAAAATAATTGACCTCAAAAAGAAGATAAATGAATAGGCTATCCTGAGCTCGTGATGAAAATCTACTTTCCAGTCTCATTGTATTAGTATTTTTCAATTCGGTGATTTTTCCATTCTTTCATAGTTTCTTTCACAATTATAACACCTTTCGCTCTGCTCCTATATGAACAAGGCCAAGCTATTTTCATTCTTGGTTTCAAGACTGAAAGGTTTTACTATGCTATTTTTATGCTTTGTTATTAATATTAATAATTTAATATAGTTTCCATTTTAGGATAAGTTACTAGTAAATTTCTGAAAAACTTCTGAAATGTTTCTTATTTCATAAAATCATAAATAACATAGACATATAGCATATATAAATATTTTGATTAATTAATCCTTTGACAGTTTTGAACATTTTTGCCCTAAGTGATTTTCCTTAATGAATCCTCGAAGATTAGGGAGGTTTAAAACTATTTAGCCTGATTTTTACATTTGGGAAAAATTAAAATAAGAACTATTTGGTGCCTTGAACAAGATTACACAGGGGTGATAAGCCATGACTTTCAGATAATCCCTCAGTTTTTGCTACCAGTGTAGCAACATAATTTCTGTATTTAAGAAAAAAAAATGTATTCTTTCGTAGTAAGAGGATAAACATTGAACAGAGTCCTTTTTAAGATTTAGTGTATTGGTTTTATTTGAAAACAAATACAAAATAATCACCATTATAGACACCATTTTATCAAGACAGTGATTCAATGCTATATTATTTGGAATTGAAGTAGCTAAATCAAGTGCTTCTTCAGGCACCTTCTGATAAAGACAAAATTAGGTGTAGCTTCCATAGAATTCATAGAGACAGTCATTGCTTTTTCTCCCCTGCATCTCAGGAAAAGAATCCCACAAGGCCCTAGAAAAACGAAGAGGTTTTTATTTGATTCCTACTGGGATTCCTTGAGGTATCCAGGACTTGCTTTTTCCCCGGCTTTAACTGAGAGGGGCCGTAGCTTCTGGGAATAAAAGGGAACTGTAGGAGGTAAAGCAGAATTACTCTGTTGTTGGTAACTTGGATTTACAGACTCAGAAGAATGATCTTTCCATAGCCTTTTTCCCACCCCGAGTCACATTCTCTGAATGGGATAAAACTTGAGCTTGCTCTACCTAGGCTCATTTGTGCAAATGGATAAGTATCATACACATATGCACTGCGTCTTGAGGGAGACTAATATGAGGACCTACCAGTACCCAGGGACGTTGTTTTTGCCATCCTATTTTTTTGCCTACTACTACTCCCAGAAACACTCAAGTGCTACTGCAGGATGGAAGAGGTCATTTCTTGGTAGACACCTTTTCATTTAGAACCTCTTAACCAGAAAGCCCAAATGCCTATATTTTATTCAAGTGCTATAAAATGATAGTGATAGGATGTGATGATAATGCATGGTACTTCATAACTTTCTTATGCATTATGGCAGCCTAAATTATGTTTACTATAGCCTTGGCTTTAAGTGCATTTAATTGCATTATGAATCTCTAAACACTGATAATTGATTGCTATATATAGCAACTACAAAGAGTCCAAATATTACATTAATTTGAATATCCCATTTATGAACTTTTCCAAGTAAAAGCAATTTAATTGAATTTGGTGGTAGAACAGATTTGTAAATAGACTGGAGCAAATGTTTTTACCACTTATGCATTTATTATTATATTAATGACAATACTTAGCCACATATTCTGATTTGAGTTAATATGAAACCATAGGATTTTCTAAAATTAACAATAAATGGAAATATAATTGAACCTTTTTGGAGGAGTATTAAATGGTAAATTCCTAATGTTAACGGATGTTCTTTCAGACAGAATCCCATGATCTTCTGTTTTCTTTGACTCAGAGAAGATCATAGATGTAGGTCAAATCTCATTTAAAATACTATCAGTTCATTGATACCTTAATCACAGGACACATTTTTCTTCTGTGAAAATAACCATTAGAAGCAGTTGTTTTTAAGGTAAGTAGATGTCTTGGACTTCCTAGATCTTGCTAATTTATGACTGCTTACTTGTTTTATCTGCAGAATTTTTCCGAGAGCTTCTGGAAAATGCAGAGAAGTCACTAAATGATATGTTTGTACGGACCTATGGCATGCTGTACATGCAGAATTCGGAAGTGTTCCAGGACCTCTTCACAGAGCTAAAAAGATACTACACTGGGGGCAATGTGAATCTGGAGGAGATGCTCAATGACTTCTGGGCTCGGCTCCTGGAACGAATGTTTCAGCTGATCAACCCGCAGTATCACTTCAGTGAGGACTACCTGGAGTGCGTGAGCAAATACACAGACCAGCTGAAGCCATTCGGAGATGTTCCCCGGAAGCTGAAAATTCAGGTCACTCGCGCCTTCATTGCTGCTCGGACATTTGTCCAGGGGCTGACCGTGGGCAGAGAAGTTGCAAATCGAGTTTCCAAGGTAATTGAAAATCTACTGTCTTTCTAATTAGCCTTTCTCATTTTTTGTTTGTTTGTTTTTAAAACCAACGTTTAAAAAAGAAATTCAAGATAAAAGTTCTCACTTACAGTGGTTCTTGATCTTAGAGAAATCAGTTAAATGTTAAAGCTTAATTCTTTGTGTGAGAGAAGCCAGGATTTCAAGCCATTGCGTGTGGTTTGAAACATAATGTCAACATTTATCAGCAATTCAGCAGAGAAGCTTTTATCAAAAAATGCGCGAAAACAGGTGTCTTGTAACCATGATCACCTGGCATTTCTGATCAGTTTTAAGGATGATAAATACTCATGAAGCAGTCCATCCAGAGGTTATAATCCTCTAGGAAGTCCCAAGGAGACAGTCTTATGGCGCTGGCAAGTGGAGGCAAGTTGTTGCTCCAAACACCAGCACCTGGCATTTCTTCTTCTTCATCACCCTTGTCAAAGTGGCCGAATTCCTTACTAGTAAAAGAATAGCTGACACCTGTAGAACTGGACTAGGGACAACTAATTAATGCAAAGTGTAGAATCTGGCAGAGAATTCTTTTCGTTATCCATTATCTTTGCAATTCAATGCCGTGTATTGCGTTGGGCTTATGAGAAAGATAAATCACTAACACACGTCTGTGCCCTTCCTTGAGGATGTCTCTAAACCTTTACTGCAAGGGGTTTTTTTTTCCACTGCTGTTTTTAAAGCATTGAGTGTTTCCTGTGTAGAGGATATATGCCTTCGTTTAAATTCTTCCTTGACATTCAACTGCTCTTATGAGATGAGCTTGCCCATTTATGAGGGCAGTCCAACAAGTAAACTGAAAGATGATTACTTTAAGAGGTAAAGTTAAAACAATAGATAACAGAAGTCTGGTATTATGTCACCCCAAGAAGGTCATGTTTGTACAAAGATTATTGCTAAATATTACTTTCTTACTGCAGGGTCGTGCCAAAGAGCCATATATTTTTTATAACTATTAGTACCATCCTGGCATGTTTCTTTTTTCCCCACTTTAATCTCCTCAGTATTTACATCTTGGTATCAAGATGTATATACCCTTAAAAATGTTTCTCTGTGGCTCTGTTTGTAAAATTCATAGCAATCCATTTTTTTAATTATCAATTCTTAAAAAGTTTACTTGAGCATATGGAAAGATTATTTGGAAGAACACTTTGATGAGGATAAACACAAGGGATTTAATAATATAAAGGGCCTATAACTTTAATGTTAAAAACAATTTTTTTATTGAAAATCAACAATATTCTAGATACCAAAGGAAATAGAACCCCAAAAGTGGATTAATAAGGAGTTGGCCAGGTGGAGTAATAAGAGGAAATATGATTATCTGGGAAAGTCTGTGAAATATAGATAGATATAAGAAATAAATATATATTCCATATATTCTTGAGAGATAGATTTTGTTTAAAAAAAGTTTAGTCACAGTAACTTCAAATTGAAGTCTTTGCTTTTATTGAAGAATGAGAAACGTGAGGTAAGAAATTCAAGGCATGGATTAATATATGCAATATTCCTAATTGTTTATGTAGAGTGTGCCTGAGTGTGAATCATGATTAGGTGCATATATTTTGGTCTGGGGAGGTCTCAGTGAGGTAAGAGAATATTTTCTATCAAAGCATCTAAAAAGCCAGAGGAGAGGTTGCTGCTGACTGACTGACTGTCTCTCCTGTATCTCAGAGGATGGCATAAACAACAGCCCGGAAATGGCACCTCCCCTTTGTCATTCCCCGACTGTCTTATTCTGAGGTCTTTGTGTACCAAAATCTAACGTGTCCACCTTCATTGTAAAGGTTGATATCATGGACCAACCATCAGTAGAGTATGACCTTTAGTTTTTTTACCAGATGTGAGGAGAGATATACTCAGCAACCCTGAGATCTTTCTTCCCTTGATTTCTTCATGACCAACATTCATCTGCAGAACAGCTGCTGTGGGTTTGCAGTGTAGTTTGTGGTCGTGTAACTATGAATGTTTACTGTTCTATGCAGGTATTAGCTTTTCTGACCTGAGTTTCATTAGCCCTAATCTACTCAAATCATAAATCCCATGCTGACATCTGGTCACTGCCTTCTAGTGGGCGGATGGATGGATGGATGGGTGGAGAGAGAGAGAGAGAGTTGGATGTGGATATATAGCCTTGGTTTAAAAGAAGCTAAGCAATTTTTTCTCAAATAATTTATGACTCAGGGATTTAAGTATTTTATCAGTGAACTTTCTCACCTAATGATTACCAGATGGTCTGTAGCTAACTAAATCAGATACAGATCTGCTAGTACCATTCGGGTGCTTATGACGATGACTTATGGCACCCAAACCATTCTCTGTGATAAGAATAAAATATTACAAGACTAACTATATTAAGAGGAGAAGCAAGAATTGTGTTGGACGTTTAGCCCTTCATATATCAGAAGTTTCCCTGTTGTCTGTTAACTGAGTGAGTTAGAGTTTGTGAAATGACTGCAGAAGAGTTAAGGAATTCAAGGCAAAATTCCCAAATAGCGATCCACAAACTTCCTTATCTCCTGCACCTTGGCTTGGGGGATATTTTTTTCCTTCAGTTTCTCTCTTCTCTTACAGTGGCTTCTTAAATCTAGGAAGGCATCATTAATAGCTTCTAATTAACTGTTTTGACGGGAAAATTTAGCTCTTTGGCAAAACACAGCAGTTTGACACAAATGTTTTGACACAACGTTTGGGGAATTTCCTTACCAGAAAAATGGAGGACTAATTTGTCAACGTCAACATAACTATTTTTAAAACTTACTCTTGCCATCTCAGATACGAACATTGTCTTTTTCCAGGCTTTGGATGGAGCAAGTTAATTTTAAATAACGATTTGAAAATACCTGTGCTATTGAATACATGCATATCTTAAAATTGCAAGTGTACCCCTGGACATACTGCTTCACATGTGTACAAATATATGTGTAGGATTCATAGTAGCCTTTTTACAATAACCTAAAAAGTAGAAATATCACAAATATCCCATCTGCATAAATGGTGATCTCTTCACACCATGAAATCCTATGGAGCATTGAAAATAAGTGAATTCTAGCCACATGTATGGATGAATCAATTGCAGAAATCTCATTTTGAGATAAAATAAATAAATAAAATCACCAAAGAATATATACCATTTATATAAAGTTTAAAAATATAAAACTACGCAATACATCATTTAGGAATTAAAATACAATAGATGTGGTAAAACTCTGAAGAAAACTTTAAAATGTTAAACACAAACATCAGATGGTAATTACCTCTAAGGATTAGGTTTGGAGGTATTATAAAGGAGAGATATTCAGAGGTTTCCACAGTTATCAATAACATACTGTTTCTTAAGCTCTGTGCTGTGTGTGTGTGTGTGTGTGTGTGTGTGTGCAGGTTTAAAATTTTTTTAATGAAAGATTAAAATGAGAGAGACTTCACCATTGTTCATCTATGATTCTTTCCATCTCTGTAGATATGATCAAGTCCCTGAGCTAGCCTCAGTGACTTCTCAGACTTACTGCTGTTTGTGGATTTGACCATTTACTTTCCATGTTCCATCCTGTACTCAATGATACCAAGTAGGCATGGGAGACAAAGCTCTAAAATGAACATAAAAGCACATTTTGATAATATAGTGGTCTTGAGAGAAAGGATCCAGGCTATTTTCTTTAGCATGGTCCCTTTTTTAAAGCACCACCTTTACCCACCTATATATACCCATTCGTGAATGGGAACTTGGGTGCCAGCAGTCCCTCTGAGGCTTGTCTAGCACTGTGACGAACAGAAAGAAGGCTGAGTAGAGATAATAACAGTTGTCTGCTTAGACTGAGCCTCCATTTTTCATCATGAAGGCAAGTGACTTAAGTGTCTTCACTGGTCCATCTTGATTCTATTTAAACAAAGAAGTCATGACTTTCATATCTTTTTGCTTTAATAAAAGTGACTTCTATGAGGAAAATCTGTAAATTGTGTCAGTAGCAACCACTTCAACTATGCAAATCATGTCATGGATTCATTCCAGACAAATTAGGTAGGTAATGGAATTGGAATCCATAGGACTTGAACTATTGCCAAATACTGTCATTTGTCTCTATCTATGTATCTATCTATCTGTCTGTCTAACTATTTTCTGTCTATTTTCTTATCTAAATTATTTCTGCCTTGTGGGTCGTGACTTTGAAAAGAATGTCTGGCTTTCGTAAGACCAGAATATTTGTATCAACAGTCACCTGCCTATGTCTGCTACCCATAATAGTATCTTTGCATGGAGAGCCTCTTAACTGGTCCATCCGGCTGAGTAAACAGTCTTGAATTAACAGTGTGTACCTAGAAAGCAATAAGCAGAGAGTCAATTTTCAATAAGTGTAGTTGATAGATTATGAGGCTGAAAAAATTTATCATCAAATTTGATGAAATGAAGCCTATGAAATACATCCATTCAGAACATTCCCTGATCAAAATGGAAAACCATTCTGAAGAATTTGCCATAGATATAGTTTACAAGGGAAATGGTATTCTATTTAGCTGTTTGCTTCTGAGATAGAATTTAAGATATAAACAAAGACCACCTGTTGTACCTGTCACCTGAATGATTTGTTTTGCTCCTTCTGTGGTGATGTTTTGTTTTTTTTTTGTGGTGATCTTTTGATTGGAGTTAATTTTTTTAGAGTCATCCAGAAATGAAAAAGACCATGAAGAGGCCTTAGGTGAATGAAAGCTTTTTTATTTCTTTTGTGGTCAGTGTATTCTCTTCTGTAATTGATGATTATCCAGTGTAGGTTAGTTCAATAACATACAATGTTAGGAAGAATAGGTAAACCTTTTGAAATGATCAATAATACGTTTACAACTTTTAAGTCCGCATAAATAAAATATGCTTGCTGTTTTATGATGATGGTGTGGGCATTATATTATATTTAGAAAGCACTTTGCCATTAATCAATAAACAATATGATAAAAAATAGTAACAAAATAACATTAGTACAAGAGGCCAAAACAACAAAAATAGCTTATTAATATAATTCATTGGAAACGTATGAATTTTACCATGGTCCAGGTGCAGTGATAAGCCCTGGAAATCACAAGAGTGTGAGGAAATCCAGGTTTCAGCGGAAGAAAAGAGCCTCTACCCTGAAGAGTAGCATATGGTGTTCTACAGAGGACTCCAGAGAACTAAGAGCTGAGGTCCCATTCTGATGAAAACAATTTGGTTACTTTGATTAAAACAATGAATGAAATCTTTCTTACTGATTTTAAGTTCTCTTGCGGAATGCCTAGCTTTGGTGTGTAATTTTGGAAAACAGTTAAGAGAGTGAAAATTGAGGAGAATGAAGCCATTTATTTCCAGTGCCTTAAAAGCTATTTGTGTATCCTTTCTTTTTAGTCTTTTCGTAGCTTGTGTCTGTTTCTAATAACCTATGCCTGTTAGGCTATTTTATTTAAAATTATACCATCTTTTGGAATTCCATTAAAATGAGTACATTTCTCCCCATTGAACCTAGATTTGAAGTTTTATTCATAATGAAAGGAGAAGGTAAGGGGTATGTCAATGTAACATAGCTGGAACAAGTTTGGGAACCACAGTTATGAACATACCTAACAGGTGTAATCTTTCTCTCCCCTACAGTCCAAGATGGGTGGTTATAATAGCTCAACAGTCATTTGATCCAAATGTGGATTCTTGTAAAAGTGGAGCCATTGTGGCAATTTAGCTCATGCCTCATCAATAAGCATTAGTTCCGTGTGTTTTATACGTCAAGTACTGTTGATAAGTTCTTAAGATACAAAGACTAAGCAAATTAAAGTACTTGCAAGTACTGATTGGGAGAGAGAGAGAAACAAATAATGTCAGTATCTAATGTGAGCATTCTGCAATAGATGTTTTGGGAACAGAGAGGAGAGGCACCTAGCTTAACCTTGGAGCGCAGGGAAACTTTCAGGGATATAGATGCTGAATGATGTGTTGAAGGATGCCTGGGCATTGGGACAGATGACGAGGGCACCTGGCATAGGGGAGGGTGCTTCAGACAGAGGCAACAACTCAGCAGAAGCACAGCGTGAAACCACAGGTGTGTGCAGGGAGCTGCAAGCGTGTGGTATTCCTGAGGCATGAAGTACAAGACAGTGAACAGGTAGAGATAAGACTGGAAAACCTAAAGGAACCCTTGAATAAAAACTGCCTATTTCACTAATGATTTTGTGCTTGTCTATTTTGCCTGCATAATTCAAAAGTAACCTTTCTTTTTTTTATTGAAGTATAGTCAATTTGCAATGTTGTGTTAGTTTCAAGTGTACAGCAAAGTGATTTAGTTATACATACATACATATATATTCTTTTTCAGATTCTTTTCCATTATAGGTTATTACGATATTAAGTAAAGTTCCCTGTACTATACAGTAGGTCTTTGTTGTTTACCTATTTTATATATAGGAGCGTGCATATGTTAATGCCAAACTCCTAATTTATCACCCCCCCACTATCCCCTTTGGTAACCATAAGTTTGTTTTCTATGTCTGTGAGTCTATTTCTGTTTTGTAAATAAGTTCATTTTTATCATTTTTTTAGATTCTACATATAAGTAATACCATATGATGTCTGTCTTTCTTTGCTTAAAAGCATTCCACTACGTTTGAGAGGCAAATGTGCTGAGTACCTGCTATTCGCTGGGCATTGTTCTGTAAGAAACAGGAAATAACAATGAACAGCATTGTCCTTGAGGAAATCACAGTCTATCCAAAAGAGATAGAGGTGTAAAAGTTTCATTGTGGCACAAGGGATCAGGATGAAGATAGAGGTGTGGGTAAAATGCTATGTGAATCAAGAGAAATGCATGCTTCCCTTTGCCTTGGGAAATTGGAAAAGGCACCTTAGAGTAGGTTATAGTCAGACTTGGACTTACAGAATGAATAGGATCTTACAGAAGAAGAAAAGATCTAGGGCTTTCTTGCCAGGGACCCAGCAGGTTCAAAGGCATGAGCCACGGAAGGTCCTGTTTTTGTGGAGATGGGGCCAGGAGGTAGATCTGGATCATATTATTTGAGCTTTGTATTTCAAGCTAAGGAATTTGAAGGACACTGCATAGGCCAAGAGGTGATAGCTAAGATTTTTCAAAAGGCAAATATGTGGTCAGATTTTTACTTGTGAAAGATCGTTCATGGAGATGATAAACTGGAGTGGGGGAAACTGATGGTGGGTGCAGGGGTGGAAACTATTGTCATTGCCCAGGTGAGCAGTGATGAGACCTGAGTCCAAGCAGGTGGAGTGGAGTGGAGCGTGCATCTGGAGAAACAAAGGAACAAACAGGCAGGGTATAAATATGGTGTGTCTTCTCAGATTGTTCCCCCAGCACCAAGCACATTTCCTGGCATGCTGTTTGTTCCCATTTAGTAACAGTTGTCTGCCTGCTGACTGGTTTGAGGAGCACCAACACAGAAATGTTTGTTGGCAAAGAATTTAGCTGGAGAAAATAGAGAACGGGATCAGATGAAACATCAGGGAGTATAAATATTTAAAGAGGATACAGTAGGGCTTGCCTGGTGGCGCAGTGGTTGAGAGTCCGCCTGCCGATGCAGGGGACACGGGTTCGTGCCCCGGTCCGGGAAGATCCCACATGCCACGGAGCGGCTGGGCCCGTGAGCCATGGCCGCTGAGCCTGCGCGTCCGGAGCCTGTGCTCCGCAACGGGAGAGGCTGCAGCAGTGAGAGGCCCATGTACCCAAAAAAAGAAAAAAAAGAGGATACAGTAAAGGAAGACAAATGACCCAAAGCATATTGTCCTGAAAGTAGAGGGAGAGGGGCACTCAAGAAATAGGGTAATCAACAGCATCAAATGTCATAGATAGTCAAATGGGAGGGGCAGAGAAAATAGACCTTTGATTTGGCCATAAGGATGCTACTAACTTTAGCAAGTGCAGTTTGACTAGAGTGGTTTTAATTGGTTGAGAAGTTAACTCTTCTGCCCCTGTACTTTCTAGAACAGGCTGAACAAAGCATGGTCCATGGACTGGAGCCCATCCATGAGCAGACTGTTATGGTTCTGTAACAAGTACAAAAATTAAAGGCATTTTAAAAATCTTGATAGCAATTTCACATTGCCCCAACATCCAAGACCCCACCAGTTGACTCTTCTTAAATGTTGTTGAACTTGCACGGTGTGTCTCCTTGGCGTGAGGTGCGTCTTACTTATGCTCTTGAGGATTAGATATCAGGTCGTGACATCCTGGGAAAAATCAAACAGCCAGCCAAAGCCTGTCCAGATCCTTTGAGCCTCAAACAGGTAGCTTGAAATGTACTATTCCAGAACAGTGCTAAGGATAGGAAAACAGTGAACGTATATTGATTGATTCTGTTGGTGTGTTTGAGCTTTTTCCTTCCGTATTCAGCCTCCCTTTACCCCTCTTTGCGCCTCCCTGCCCTAACTTTCTTCCCCTGGGGTGCTTTCTCTACATTGCCAACCATGATGGGCTCTCATAAATCCACTTTGATTGGCATGTCTGCCGTTTGCCTGTGCCCTGCAAGTACAACAATTCCTCTGGGGCCATGGAAGACGTGGGTGACAAGCAGACGTCTTTGTTACTAATAGGGAACATCCACGGGTGAAATGTGCCAATTAAGGTACAACACAAATAAAAAAGGACCAAGTTTAAAACTCTAGTGCTGTAACTCAAAGGATGCTGCTTCTAAAATGGCTTCATAAAGAAAAATGGACCTAACAGTTTATCCCAATGTCAGTGCTGACTCTGTTCTTGGATAATTATCTCTGAATGCATGTATGCTTTTTCTACCAGAAGGTTCTGTGAAACAAGGTTTGAACAATAGTCTTGCTGTAATTACTTTCACGTGCAAAAGCGCGTTCAGAGTGCTGACAGGAGACGTTGCAGGCTGTGTGATATCATAGCTGAACTTGAAAGTTTGGAGGATTTTTCTTTTATTGTCCCATCTTCAGAGATTCAATGTTACAAGGACATTCCCTGAGGCAGTATCAGGCACTGAGGAGGTTTATGAGCCAAGATACACATCAAAAATAATTTTAATAAAGCTTGACAGATATATTGCATTAATAGTGCTGACAGAGAGGAGCAGTACTTATGTAGAGAGTATGACATGTTGGTATTTTTTTTTTAATTGAGGTATTAGGTCATACAGATATTTGACTGTAAGAAAGACTGGGGGTATGTTATTACATACCGTAGATTTTCTCCACTGTTATCTTTGTGATGACAAGCAAGGGTTATTCCCCTTCATGCGTATGCCTTATACCTCTCCGTCTTTTTTTTCTGTGGTACGCGGGCCTCTCACCGTTGTGGCCTCTCCCGTTGCGGAGCATAGGCTCCGGACGTGCACGCTCAGCGGCCATGGCTCACGGGCCCAGCCGCTCCGCGGCATGTGGGATCTTCCCGGACCGGCGCACGAACCCGTGTCCCCTGCATCGGCAGGCGGGCTCTCAACCACTGCGCCACCAGGGAAGCCCTATACCTCTCCGTCTTGATGAGTGATAGTCAGTGCAGACACAATGGGTCAATCCCAGACACCTAGAAAATAGTCATCATCCCAGACAATATCGAAAATCTACATTTTCCTGTACCTAAATTGGATAACCAAGAGTGAAAATGGACAGTTTAGAGTGTCAGTAATTGGATAATGGTGGCTTTGACCTTTAGAGGTGAGTAAAACTGTAGATGCCCCAAGTTAACATCAGCTGACACTTAAGTGGCTGGCATAAACAGATTTTTAAAAATTCATTTTCATCCTTGCAGGAATATGCTGCATGTCAGAAGTGCCACTGTCATAGTTAATACTCAGCAGATAGCAAGATTTTATATGGAAATGTAATCCTCTTCAGTTCATTATGTCTTAAGTCAGGAAGGCAAACTATCCTGTGTTCATCTTGTAGAGGATTTCGGCAATCAAAGAAGGTCATTCAACATTTTAAACTTTCATAAATACAGTCATTACGGAAACATTATTATTCTGCGTATCATTCTCATAGTAGGTATAAATATGAGTTTCTCCATAAAGAAATATGTCCATTTATAAATAATGGGTGTTAAAACGTTCCTCGTTTGCTCTCAGCTTTCTAAAAACACATCCTCTTGCTAAAAATACTTCTAGATGCAAGGCAACATTTATTTTACTGTTTTTCAATGAAAGTGGGCTACACTTAGTCAGAAATATAGGATTCGATACTGCTTTAAAAATTAGTAGAAACCAAGCGCTCTGCGGAAGTCCTTTCCTCTTAGAGTTCTGTTGCTCAAGTTGAAGGCTGGGCCAAAGAGAATCCAACTGTGCTTGCAATAAAGTGTTTTATTGAAAAGATGAACCTTATGGTATCCTGCAGCATTTGTAGGCAGAAGATAACTGTATAAAATATTTATGTCAGTATTTCCATAAGGAATGAGAAATATCTATTTTGGAGTGGAGAAAAAAAAGTACCCTGGCATTTTGGCTGGGATAGCAGATAGAATACAGATTGAAAGTCTCTCTTATTTCTTTTCTTTTTTTTTAAAGTGTGAAAGTGATAGGGTTTTCCGTAGAAAGTCTGATATACCAATTGTTTAATAAATTATAAAGCCTTTGACTCTCAGCTATCCAGGGTCTCCCTCCTGATCAATTTATAGTTCATCACTTGTTTTGTGATTATGAGAAAAAGGGAATTGGGGAAATGAGATAATCTTGTAAATCACTCAAGCCAAGTGAACATTTTTGTCCCTTCAAATTACCAAGACGGTTCAAATAAAACTGTCACCTAGCTTAAATCACCTGGATATTTACTTTTTGTTGGTGGTCAGAAAAATAGTATTTTCACATGTTTTTTCTGACTATAAAATCAATATGTGCTCATCCAAAAAGAAAAAAAAAAGAAAATGTGGAGAGTGCAGAAGAATACAAAGAAGAAAGCAAAGTAATCCTAAATTCCCACTAACCAGTGTCAAAAGTTTGCATTTCTAGTGTTTTTGTAGCTCTAAAATACTTTTATCTTATGTATTGCTAAATCATGGGGGATACTTAATACTGGGTCCTACTTTTTTCACCTCAATAGCATTTCTATTAAAAAAATCTTTTAAAGATTTATTTTACAATCTAAAGGATTTGCTTGCTGCCAGTATATCTGGGCATCTTTCACAGTAGTCATTCCTAGTCATTCCCTGGACATTCTTTCTAAGAGAAGGAAACAACTGTAGTTTACATGTGTGCACACGTGGGTGTTTAACTCACTCTGCACTCAGTGCCAGCCTACTTGGGAGTTTTGTGACTCCCTTATCATGTATTTCACTATTGAAATTTCTTGGTTGATTTATACATACTCCAGACAGTTACAAGAATTAGAAGCAATTTTTTTGAGGGAACAAAAGTGTAGACATAAGGTAGAGGTAGGGATGAGGCTGATAGAAAAACGTTTATTAGAACTCCCTGACTAATACTTCCCATTGGGCCAAAAGTCACCATCAAAGGCAGACTGCAAACTGGCTTACAGACATGTTCATCTGGGCACACCTTTTTTTTTTTTTTTTTGCCATGCCATGCGGTTTATGGGCTCTTAGTTCCCCAATGAGGGATTGAACCAGGGCCCTAGACAGTGAAAGCACGGAGTCCTAACCCCTGGACAGCCAGGAAATTCTCGGCACAACTTCTTTAAGAGTTTGAATGTTTTAAAATGGGGAGGATTGACATAAATTGTGGATTGCTGCAATTTCTGAAGATATGACCAACCTGGGCCTGTATTCTGCATGGCAAAATCGGCTGGTCCTAAAGAATATTTACACGGAATTTGTTGTAGCGGGAGAATCCGTGCTGTGGTCTGACTTGGGTCTGATCACTCCTGTGGTTAGGTTGGCCTGATTCTGAAGTCAGCGTGGGCTGCCATCTATCACAGTGTTTGGCTCTTTTTATCACAACAGAGAAATGTTTCTCTGTACCTATGTGGTGTTTTTTGTTTTTTTTGTTTTGTTTTGTCTTGTTTTTATAAATTTATTTATTTTTGGCTGTGTTGTGTCTTCACTGTTGCGTGAGGGCTTTCTCTAGTTGTGGCGAGCAGGCGCTACTCTTGGTTGCGGTGCACAGGCTTCTCATTGTGGTGGCTTCTCTTGTTGCGGAACACGGGCTCTAGGCGCGTGGGCTTCAGTAGTTGTGGTGCGTGGGCTCAGTAGTTGTGGCTCGCAGGCTCTAGAGCACAAGCTTAGTAGTTTTGGTGCACGGGCTTAGTTGCTCCACAGCATGTGGGATCTTCCTGACCAGGGCTCGGACCCGTGTCCCCTGCATTGGCAGGTGGATTCTCAACCACTGCGCCACCAGGGAAGCCCTGTACCTATGTCTTTACTAAAAGCAAAATAAGTGAAAGATGAATAGGGTCTTGTTTCAGGAAAAAATAGTAGGAAGCTTATTTTATTTTTTTGGAAGTATACAATATTCTAACTATTTAATATGCAACTAGTAACTGTGATTCAAAAATACAGTCAATTAACTTCACCCATGGTTATTGACTCTGTAGCATTTGAATTTGCAAACCTTCTTCTAAGCTTTCTATTAGCCATCACTATGAGCCAAACTTTATTCTTTAATCAAATAAAAGCAAACCAGCCACTAAAAAAACCCCTGCTATTCCTGATGTTGGGAATCAGAGAAGAATCCTCTCCTTTAACGTCTTCAAGAACGTTCTTATCATATACACAACTAGAAGTTTACTCCTGCTGAAATGGATCTTAGCAAGCACAGGCCTAGAATTTTTCTGATCAGTGTCATCATAACATCATCACCATTATCAAATTCACTTCCTGTCTAATGTAAATGGAATCTAACAGTTATTGAGTGCTTGCCAGCCCTGTAGTAAGTACTTTTCACACACTGGCATTTAATCCTTGCATTAAACCCGTGAGATAGGCATGGTTATTGCATTGCATTTATTAGGTAAGGAACTTGGGATTGAATGACAAGATACCTATGCTGTAAATCCACACTGCTTCTCCCAGTGTTGAGGCTTTTCTGAATACAGCAACCCAGTATAAAACTCCTTGGTCTATGGCAGTGCTGTCCAGTAGGAGTAGGATGAAAATCAAATTCAGAATCTTCTGTAAGCACATTAACATAAAAAGAAACAGATGAAACCAATTTTAACAATAAATTTTTAACCCAGTATATCCAAAATATTTTCATGTAAATTTATAATCAATACAAAAATTAATAATGAGATATTTTAATTTTTTGTGTTTAGTCCAACTTTTGGCATGCATTTTATACTTATAGCAGATGTCAGTTTGAGACTAGTCATATTTCAAATGCCAGGCTAGTGGCTGATGTATGGGATGACTCAGATGTATAGTTTTAATGCATCATCCTCCTATTTAAAGCAAAGGATGTTAGGAATTCACACCAGGAAGTCTAAACCCTTGTGGTTGATTATTCATACAGCTCCTCTGGTTATGAGGAAAATAGAGAAAGATTCTGTCTTTTCATAATGCATTTTGGGCCCTGACTGGAACTCTGACATAAATAACAAAGACATTTTATTGAGAGATTTGTTCTCAGTCCCTCAAAGGCTGGCTCTGTATGTGGTTCTGCCGTGGCCCCTAAGTGTAATGAGTACCAGAAGATTGTCAGTCATCGTGCCTGAATTAATCTGCGGTTTTCAGTCTGCCCTGGGGAGGTGGAGGAGACTAATTAATGCAGGAGGTGGCAAGCATCTATGGATGTCAGCATCAGCAGTAAACAAAAGAAAGAAATGCCCAACTATTATCACGGGGAGCTCTCTGAGATATTTAATTCTTGAAAAGGGGCCCTAATGCTCATAAAGGTGGCCCATCACTGGATTAAATGACTCAAAACCACATGACTAATTGGTGTTTAGATTTGAGGGGACTTCCACACTTTTTTGGGGGGGCTTGATAAAGAAGGTACTTTTCAGGTGAAAGCCCCTGAAATATTGGCTCTCGTAGATTTCTCATAAAAACATTTTAGGGCATAGTTGTTTTTTTTTTAATTAACTGGAAAATTACAATTTCAGTCAATTACTATTTGGGTGCACAAAGTGGTGCCCTAGGGGTTGACAAAGTTGGCATTCATCCTCCCAAATGGTCTGTCACTGTCCGGGAAGAGCTTATTGAGAGAGGGATCCAACTCAATAATTCCTATTATGTAATTGATACTTTCCTCACCATGCCATGCTGCAAACTGTGACTTGTTAATGGTCTGTTTGTGATACAGAGAATCAGATCAACCTGGCACAGGCAACTGGCTCTGTGGCAGCTACCGTGTTCTGGATCCAGGCTCATCATACGTAGTGCTAGAGAGCTGACTTTGACTTGCTTTATAATTCTATTCATTATATTAATTTAGGGTATATAAACTGATGTATTGTGAGATTTAAATTCATTTTCCTCAAGAGAGCCCAGAATATTAGGTTAGCAGTTTTCTGAGCACAACTTTGACTCAGTTTCAGGGGACAGGTAATTTAATGTCAGCATCCCATAATTTTAGCTACACAATATCATCTTCTCTCGACTTTTCACTGCTGAGTCACAAATCTATTCGAAAGGGTACAAGTGTGTCAGAGTATTTCCGGTGGAGAGAAAGTTCCTGGATGATGTCTGTCTCTCTGCAGCCTCAAATTCCTGGTCTTCATTCCAACATCTATAGTTGCATTTCTTTTTCGATACTCAGCGATCCTACAAACTCAGTATTTAAAACTGAGCTTAATAATTTGGAGCAGAACTCTGTAGCCTCATTGTAGGTCATTTTCTTTCTGCGTTGCTTCCTGTTTGTATTTCTCCCTTTCCATTGCCTCAGTTTCTGCTAAAATCTGAACTCCAATCACATCAAGTGTAGGCTACTGCCCACTCAAGGCAACTTCCCCAGACTTCAGGCTGCATCCCTTCTTTTGGGAATCCTAAGAACATTTCATCAGTGCCATTTTGATTAAGTCGCTATCCTGTTCATAAATCCCAGCAGTAAGTGTCAATGTCTCCAATAACCTGGAATGTTTACTAAGTTCTTAGCTCTCTGCTAAGTGTAGACTTGACTGCCAGATCCTCTCATTCAACTTGCTGCCCTGTATCATTAGTCCCAACTCAATTTGTCTGAGCAAATGTATTCAAGCTTTGCCCCACATGGAAGTTTGGGTGACAGTTTCTCTGCCATTTTCCTTACTCGTCATGCCTTCCTCTCCCCTTCCCATCGAATTATCTCTCTTATTTCATTCAAAACTTGCTAAGACCTACTCATTGCCACTTCTAGTATCCCCAGGAAACTCCTTTCATCCATATCAGTTGTTTTTTTTCTTTTGCTCGCTTCTTTTCAGAACCTCTAGTCTAAGCTTTTGCCATGTTCTGTGTAGAGTTCTACATATGTTGCTTCAAAGTTTCCATGACATTTTCCTGTGCCATGGGCCTTGTCAACCTGAAGATTGTAACTTATCAAAAAAAGGAACATGCCTTCCATCTTTAATGCTCCTTAGAGCAAGCACTACTGCAATTCGGGTATGGTGGATGCTGAGTAAAGGTATTACTGCTGGTATATTACTCTTTTCCCTTCTTTAAGTCTTATCATGGTTGGAAGGGGTAATATCCATATGTCATAACATCTCCCACTTTATTGTAAATACTGCCCTGAATATTTCTGATTGTTTTAGAAAAGGATGTACTATGTAGGTCCTTCTAGAATTCTGCCACCTCTCCCCCCAAAATAAACTTAAATACTCAGTGCATGTGGTTACCCAACAGAACTATAGGTCCTTTTTATGCTTGTTGGGACATCCAGGTGGAAAGACATTGTAGACAGCTGAAATATTAATGACTGAATATAGGCTGAGAAGCCATGCATTCCCTTAGCTGTCGCCTAAATGATGTAGTACCTCGAGGTCTGTGGAAGAGCAATGAATCTTCATTTGTATTCCAGATTGCCAGAATATCTGTATCATCTAGCTATATGTAGATATAGATATCTATACTGTTTCCATACTTACTGGAGCAACTATTATTTTGCTCACATTTTTCCTTTACGTCTTAGAACTCACCTATCCAGAAGCATACTGACACCATGATCACAATTTAGTTCAGTGAATTATTGGTGGAGAGAAGTGTGGTTTCATAGTCTTTAAGCATCAACATTGCAGATTTCCTTAGAAGTGGTTAAGTTGAAGTGAAAGATGTGCCAGCATGCTGAAATCCTGGGAATATTTTTTACTGTGAGTTATAAGAATTACTAAAGAGAAAGGAAAGAAATAAAGGGAAAATCCACTAATCTCTTTGGTAAAGTGCTCACACTGCACATTTACAATTAAGCTGTTCTGATTTCTGTAATTAAAATAATTTCCTCTGAGAGGCCTTAATAGTTCATGCCCATGTGTAAAAAAATGCTGTTGTCATGAATGAACGATTGAAAGAAAGGTCTTATTCACATGTTTTCGTTCTCATGAGAAATCTTTGAAAACAAACCAGGCATGAAAAAGACAATCAGTAGGGTTAGCCCAGGGTTGTTTTAGCAATCTATGGGAGGTACCAGCTCATGCATGTATTCATCCGTTCATTCAGCAAACATTTATTGAGCACTAACTCTTTGGCCAGTGCAATGGGTACAGTGATGAATAAGACCTAGCCTTGCCCTAAAAGAACTCCCATTCCAGAGTGGGTACCAGACAGATGAATAGTAGAGGCCAGTAAGTGCTAATCAGAGGTATGGGTGGGTATAAGAATGGAAGTGTTCACTGATACAAACCCATCCCTTGGGGACATCTAGAGCCTTTTATGAAAGGCCTTGGAACATTTTATTTTGCCAGTCATGGATGGAATGACAACAGGGGCATACATTTTAATAGAGATATGAAAATTCAGTGTTTAATTATTGAGAAAATAAAATTGCACAAATAATTAGTATATATGTATTGATTAGGCATAAAGTATACATTACTATTACTAGGAACATTTTATTGCATGTTACTATATATGTATATAATATGAATACATGTCATACCATAAACATAATATGAATAAAATAGGGGGGAAAGTAAAGAGAGGAGAAACTTGATGTAATCCAGAGCTCACTAGAGCAAGCATAGGACACAGCTGGAATTGAATTCTTACTTCGGCCCTAATTAGTTGTCTGAATTACTTCATTTCTTTCCTCCTTGGTGAAATGAATGGGAGAGACTAGACGAAATGCTTTACTGGGAGTGAAATTCCAAGAGTGGCAATTATTAAGGTCATCGATGTATGACCTAGGAAGTAAGATATATACTCAGGACTGCACATCTGGCTGATTAGATCTATGTGGGGAAAAGCTGGTCAAGTAATTCACTAGCAATTCATTGGAAAGTTTTAGGCCATGCCTTGTTTAGCATGCCCCTTAGTGGTTTTGAATGTGGCTTTGGAATTTATCTACTACTTCTGGTTGTCACTCTTGTGATTGGGCTCATCTCTAATTTGGGGGGTGACAGTTTATTCTTACAGTGCTAGTTTGTTGCTCTTTTCATAAATCACTTCAAATTCCAAAGACACTGTCGAGCAGCAGGTCACCTGAGTGCTTGATGAGTCTCCATGGGCCTCCTAGAACTGAACCTCTCCATTGGGCAGATTCAAGCACCTACAGCTACTATGCTGCATTTTCTTCCACAACTCATAATTTTAATTTTGGCATTCAAGATATATTTGGTGTTAATGTGTCTTACTGCCAAAGATAATGGGTGCCCTGCTGGAGAGATGGCATCTTCACTGTTCTCTATTAAACCCCACACTTGATTAGCAGGTGTGTCCTAGAAAAATTGGCGTAACACCTTGTTAGAGAGCACGGTGCCATCTAACAGTCGGGAGGAAGTTAGGCTGAAAAGTGGTCATAAGTGAAGTCAGCCGGGAGTGTTCAAGAATGAATTTTTCAAGCTCTCTGGAGTAGAGGGAAGTAAATACTCTTATGAAAACCTTTTGCTTCTTTTATGCAAAAGTTTCCACTGACTATAACTTTTCGGGGATATCTCAGGAAGATTGGAAGACTCTTTGGCTAACTTAGAAGAATGATATTTAAAATTTAATTGTATGATAAAGTGCATAATGGCATGATGTTTGTATTTACTGTTTGTTAAATCAATATGCAGGTGATTTTAATACATCAAACTACACTAGCATTTGACTTCTGTGTGTAGAATGGGGAATGAGTAAGAGATGTTATTCTTCTGCGACACGTTAGCCGGTAAAATTTTCTGAGTTACTGAGCTTCTGTTATCTCATCTGCAGAGCGGGGATGATGAGAAGTGGGCATGAAGAATGGTTACAAGACATAGAAAGATTAAAAAAAAATGTGTTTGGTAAATGAAAGTGGATTCTCATAATTAAAAAAATTAGATGGTATTAATGTTTTATGGAAAAATGGAACAAATAAAATATATTCCAAAGTAGTCAAGTATAAAAGCCTACTAGGGCAATATCACTTTTAAAAATTGTCATGTTATGAATACGGTGGTCCTGAGTATGGGATGGTCTATCTGCTTTGAGGAATAAGCTTTCCTTCTCTGTGCCCTGTCATTATGCACTGCAATGGACTTCTACAAACAAAGAAAAACACGTGAAGGTCATCTAGGTCTTTTTGTTCTTTTCTAAGGTTTTTAAGTATCTGCACAATCCTCTTTGGAAATGTGTGCTTTCTACACTGCAGGTAAGGTACACATGGGGCTGAATCTCACTGCAGTTTTAACTAAACCCATGTCCTAACCTGCTAAGCAAAGAGCAGTGAGGACTGGTCCATTTGTAAAAGAGGATTTGGTCTTTAACAAATGAAAGCACAGTGAGGGCTTCCCTGTTGGCGCAGTGGTTAAGAATCCTGCCGGGCTTCCCTGGTGGCGCAGTGGTTGAGAGTCCGCCTGCCGATGCAGGGGACACGGGTTCGTGCCCCGGTCCGGGAAGATCCCACACGCCGCGGAGCGGCTGGGCCCGTGAGCCATGGCCGCTGAGCCTGTGCGTCCGGAGCCTGTGCTCCGCAACGGGAGAGGCCACAGCAGTGAGAGGCCTGCATACCGCCCCCCCCAAAAAATAATAAAATAAAAAATCCTCCTGCCAATGCAGGGAACACGGGTTCGAACCCTGGTCTGGGAAGATTCCCACATGCCGCGGAGCAACTAAGACCATGTGCCACAACTACTGAGCCTGTGCTCTAGAGCCCGTGAGCGACAACTACTGAGCCCGCGTGCTGCAACTACTGAAGCCCACGTGCCTAGAGCCCGTGCTCTGCAACAAGAGAAGCCACGCAACGAGAAGCCCACTCACCGCAACGAAGAGCAGCCCCCACTCGCCGCAACTAGAGAAAAGCCCGCACACAGAAACGAAGACCCAATGCAGCCAAAAATAAATTAATTAATTAATTTAAAAAAATTAAAGTTCAGTGAGACATCACACTCCTGGTCTTTTCTTTACACACCCTTCAAAACATCTTTAAGATTTTTGTTCTAGACAATTACATAATTAAAGCCAAAATAAGTATTCCAAATAATTTCACAATTTCTACTGGAAAATCCCCACACTTACTGAGCCATGGTCCAATATTTCTAAAATAAATGCCATCAGTCCTTCCTAATGCAGAGTCCTGCAGGATAAAGTTAAAAATGAAAACTTTCTTATTCATCAGTCTCTTTAGCTGTCCAGTTTGTAATTGAAAACCCCTAGCAAGAGAAGATTTCTTTTTCACACACTTTCAGTTCTTATACACCTGGTTTTATTATTGATTGTACATGAGAACAGGCTGTGATCCCATTACTTGTACTTTTATTGTTCCCTGAGTGTTGACTTCAAAATTGTACTTTTTCTCTGTTGGATCTTCCAAATGACTGTGATCCATTTTCCAACCTAGATGGATAGTTTACCCTCTCTCCTCTTGGCTAGGATTCACAGTAGTGAACTGCTTCTGTGCTAATTATTAGGGCTTACTTTGGGACAAAAACTTAGGTTCCCAGTCTTAGTATTTTATCATCTTTTAATGTTGAATGTCAAGGGGTTCAAGTAGTACTTTAAAATCCAGGAGAAATCCAGAAGAAGCACTATGAACAATGTTCTATTATTTATTGCCTCTTCTGACTTCATAATTAATAATGAAAAGAAGTTTTATCTAGAACCCAAAACACAGTCCAAGAATAAGCTGTTTAAATGGTGTGAATTATTTAAAAAATGCAATCAGTCTTCGGGAGTATATTTCTAGTAGATTCTATGACATCTTATTGTTTTCATGTGTTCTTCCCTGTATGTAGTATTCTTTTTCTTCTTGGTAAATTGTGTTGGTATGTACAGGGTCTTGGCACCATAAGGGGAAAGGAACCATTATGTTTATAAATAATGTAAGACAATCAGTTTATTTTCACTTTACTGGTCTCTACTACAAATTTTATTACCATTCAAAAACTCTATAGATGTTAAAGTTTATACCTGATTCACTGAGTAAAACTTGCAAAATCATGGTCCTTAATCAGATTCTTTATATTCAGGATGAATTTTTCTAATAGACTTTTCTATAAAATGTCTAAAGTGCTATATTTTCCCTCCTAAGATCTTCAGCTGAGATGGAATCACAGGTAAGAATTTTTAAATTTTACTATATTTAGTACATGTATATAATTTGTTTACTTTCTCAGTTAGTCAATTCCTTTAGACTTACAGTGTGACAATTTTAATTCCTATGAAGTAGCATAGTTTTTTTTTTTAAACATCTTTATTGGAGTATAATTGCTTTACATTGTTGTGTTAGTTTCTGCTGTATAACAAAGTGAATCAGCTATACGTATACATATATCCTCATACCCCCTCCCTCTCGCGTCTCCCTCCCACCCTCCCTATCCCACCCCTCTAGGTGGTCACAAAGCACAGAGCTGATCTCCCTGTGGTATGCGGCTGCTTCCCACTAGCTATCTATTTTACATTTGGTAGTATATATATGTCCATGCCACTCTCTCACTTCGTCCCAGCTTACCCTTCCCCCTCCCTGTGTCCTCAAGTCCATTTTCTACGTCTGTGTCTTTATTCCTGTCCTGCCCCTAGGTTCTTCAGAACCATTTTTTTTTTGATTCCATATATATGTGTTAGCATACGGTATTTGTTTTTCTCTTTCTTACTTACTTCACTGTATGACAGACTCTAGATCCATCCATCTCACTACAAATAACTCAATTTTGTTTCTTTTTATGGCTGAGTAATATTCCATTGTATATATGTGCCACATCTTCTTTATCCATTCATCTGTCGATGGACACTTAGGTTGTGAAGTAGCATAGTTGATCAAACGCAGACTCCATTCATGAGACTCATATGTGCTAATGTGTTGTGATTACATTACACACAGTGATACATGCTATGTGTTTTATGAATTTCCTTATTAGATCTCCAGAAAGGAAGACAAGCCCATTTTTATGGTTTTATTTTCCCAAATTCAAGTTATTATTGTCCTTATGACATGAGAATATTTAAATACTGTATATGAACACTGTTGAAATTCACAAAACTACTGAAGTTAATGAAACAAAATAGCATGTTTGTAGGGACAAGATAAAATGACTCTAACTATTGTCAGATGTCAGAATTGCTTTAGTCTTTTCCATAAATCACGGTGGGAATATCATTAGCATATGTGATTAATGACACTTCGTGTTGTGAATTTGATTACAACCACAAAACAAATAAAGTAAAGAGGAAATCACTCATGAGCACCTTACACGAAAAGGTTGAGATGTCTCCTCCAAATTATCATAGTTTGATTACTCAGCAAGTCTGTTAAGCACAATTCATTGAAACCCACAGAGACCTAACAGAGATTTTCCCAATGATATTCAAATCCCTTTCAATTCTTTTTTCATAAATACAATGAGCAGTTTTGGGACTAGCAATAATCTCTTTTCCTCCATCCCATTTCTTATGTGGAAATTTCTGAATTCCTGTTTATGGTTCCATAGTACCTCATACTGAAACAGTGTTTTCCTTTCACAGAAGTAGTGTTTGATTTATTCAGAGATAACATTAAACTTCATTATTTTGAGACAATGTTATTTTCTTTAATAAATATATGCTTTCAGTTCTTTAAGTTCCAAATCTGTTATCCCTTTACAGAATGAAATTGCATATTTTCATTTGGATGATAATGTTAAAATTTCACTGGCAATCCACAGAAGGCCCAAGTGAGGATATTCTTGGTATTACCTGTTAAAAATGGTTTTAATATGTAAATTATTAACACTGAAAAAAGCTAAGTTTTACCTAGTCAAGACATTTTCCAATTTTTAGGAAGCGTCTCTATTCATGGAATCATGCATTTTAATTATAAACGACACAGTATTCATATCCATTAATTACGAACAAATCCATCAATATATTCTACTTGACAACACGTTCTTTGTCTCATTTATGTTATTTATATAAAGTAACAATAATTAACCTTCTTTCAGTAGAACAGTTTAAAGAATCTGCCTAATTTACCTTCCCACCTCTAGGGATCTAAATCAGATTTATTTCTTAGATGAGTATGAATTTGTGAGAGGGTATAAGCAAAATTCTCTGACTCCCAACTTGTGCTGAGGATAAGGCACATGTCCAAAATTAGTTTTCAGTCCTCTAAACATTAATATTCAACAAATATTAATGGAGCATTTAACTCGCCTCAAGTGCTGTGATAGGCAGAGTGGATCAAAAGATCCAGGAGACGGGGACCCTGGCTACAAAAGCCACATATTAAGAGATACAGGAATGTAAACAAATGAGTAAACTATAGGGGAATGAGTAAAACATCTGGGAAAATGGTATTTGCACAGTTTACACTGAGGAGTAAGTGATAAACTCTGCACTGGTGGTGGGGAGAATAGTTGGTGAGCACGCCTGGAAAGGACCCGGATCTACCGATGGTAGTGCTCCTTTTGCAGAGGTGAAGATGAGTTTTCCAGGTGGACAATGTGTAGAAGTTTATTCCATGCAAGTGGCACTGTGAGGGACAAAGGTGTGAAAGGGGGTAACGTGTTTTGAGGTGACCATGGTGTAAATTACAAGGAACCAATAGATTGGAGAAGTAAGCCATATCTGGATTGTGACTCTTGACCTTGGTCATGGGTCATCATACATCATCAGCTGTCCTCCATAGTTGGTTCATTGTTCCACTGTCTTGGAGAAAACTTTCAGTTAGGCAAAACAAAATTTTTCATGGCTTTCATGAAAGTAGAAGTTGAAGAAAAACAACTACCTTTTCTCATTGTCACTGCTTGCTACCTATTCCTAGCTGTAGATTCTTGTTCAGCAATTCCTGTATTAAAATGGCGGGACAATAAACAGTTTATAGTCACATATCATTTATTTAGTACCAGCCACATACGATGCACTTTGCTTGTCACTCCTATCATTCTGAATGCTTTTTTTCACATTGGTCACTATGAGAGGGGCTGTAAAAATTCATCTTTATTGGAAAGAGGAAAATAGATCACAATAAATTGCAAACACCTCAGGGAGTTTACTTATAAGCAGCAGGAGAGAATCACAGCGACTTTTCATGTAGAAAGAAAGCGACAGACTGAAAGGAGCACTCTGTGGGAGATGGCAAAGCATAAAAATATCAGAGATGTTGTGAAAGATTTGGAAAGATTCAGCTGTGTCAACCCATTGTGAATTCTGTAGATAGTTTAAGGTTTGTGCTGGTGCTGTCCAGAGTAATTTGATCAGCTCTTGACTCCTTTAGAGGATAAAAAAATGGCGGCTTTGCCAGCAGGTGCAAGTAATACCATGACAGATTATTTGTACCCTTGAAAATTAGAAATTTTCTATATTTCTGAATAGAAAGGACAAATGAAAGATTCAGCCCATTTTCAGGGGCTTTGGAAGATATGCAAAGCAAGGTAGGAAAAGAGAATGTTCTAATGGAAATAGAACAAAATATTGGAGGTTATCATATATTATAATAAGACTATCATTAACTGTTACATTGCTTTCTGAACATGAATGTGTGTTAAAGCATAGAGGTTATCTTGTAGGGTTATCCCAATAAACTGAGGTTTATTAAGCATCACCTAGTTTTTACTATTCTGAGAGTCTGAGGAAAAGAAAAGGTAGAATAGGCCCTTGAGTTACTTACTCATGATTTATCTGAAAAGATGGAATGAACATAGAAATACAGAAAATAAAGAATAAAAATGAAATGTAAGTGCCAAAGTATGTAGCATAGTCCGCAAAGAATACATGGGGTCAAAAAGAATAGTGATCTTCGTGGGCTGCGGATAATGGGGGAGAGGAAGGAATTGAGTCATACCACTAACATTTCATTTTACTTTGAGAGTGAGCAAATCACTGCTAACACACATTAATTAAACAATGTTCTAGTTCAAATTCTACCCTAAAACAAAAATAAATTACAACCACTATTAATAATCACTTATTTTAAATAATATTAATTACAATATAAGAATATGAATTATCTACCACCTACTATTTGATGGGTTAGTTGGTGTCTTCAGGCCCAAAAGCCCTTTTTATTGATATGTACTTATTCATAGCATTTCATCTTTTCTCATCATAGTGAAATTAGTCCCAGTTACTACCCGTTGTTATACCAGCCCAGTCCACTGCGGTTACATTATTAATAGATCCTGTATGAATGAATAACGGCTGATGGTTTATGCTTTATACGTGAGGTCTGTTCGATACGGAATTTAAACTTGCTGCTTTGGTTCCATAACATAATTTTCCATCTCAACCTTATTATTTTGAAAATATGGAAAATGTAAACCCTACTTCCAGTAGAAGAACACAGTATTATATTTATCCATTCATTTCGAGTTTTTGTTCTAATATCCTAATGCTTATAAATCCTGTCTTTTCCTTATCGCTACTCTTCTTTTCACTCCAATGTAAAATATGTTTTCTGCTCTTCAGATCTGATTGAAGGGTTTTGAGCAAAGGAATGTGATGAACTGGTTTATAGCAACTCTGGATACTATGTTGGAAACAGACTGTAGGAAGAAAGAGAAGGAAGTACACGAGTCAGACTATTATATTCAAATCAGCTAACAGTGGAAGTAGTGAGAAATGGTTGAATTCTTTTTTGTTTTGAAGGTAAAAACAGGTTGTGGAATGGAAAAGAAAGGAAAAAATCTATGATGATGCCATGTAAGGTTTTTTTTCCCTGAGCAGCAGGAAGTATGTTGTTGCCTTTAGCTGAGATGGTGAAGACTGGAAAGTAGTGCAGTTTGGGGGAAGAATATGAGATCAGTTTCAGACAGATGAAGTTTAAGAGATCTTTTGTCTATCTGAGTGGAGACGTTGAGTAGGCAATTGAATGTATGAATCTAGAGTTCTAAGGAAAGGTTTTGTCTGGATATATACAAGCAGGTGGCATCAGACTACGGATGATATTTAAAGCTGTAGATTAAATGACGTCACCAAGGGAGTGAGTGTATATAGAGAAGAGTGGAGATCCAAGGACTCGATCTCGAGAAATCTGGCAGAAGCGGACAAATCAGCAAACAGGACAGGGAAGATCAACCAGTGAGGTAGAAAAAAAACCCGTGAGAATATGATGTTCTAGAAGACCAGTGAGAAAACCTTTAGCAAGTGGGAACGTATGATAACCATGCTAAATTTTGCCGATGGGTCAATATAAAATCAGGATGAGAAGGGACTACTGAATTAAGCAATGTGGAGACCATCAATAGTCTTGACTAACATTTTTGTTGGGGTTGATGCTGGTGAAAGTCTAAGTGGTTTGAAGAGAGAATGGGAGAAGCGTCATAGGCTGTAAGAATTAACAAGTCTTTTGAGGCATTTTGTTATAAAAAGGAAGGGGAGAAATTGAAACTGACTTTGAAGTAAGGTCAAGGGAAGGAAATCATTATGTATTCGTATTAACAATTATTTTCATACTGTTATTATTTTAAGATGGGAGAAATGAGAATTGCTATTGTACTAATGGGAAAGAGTCAGTACAGAGAAAAGCTTCCACGTATTTAACATTATTTACTCATGTAATCTCAGCAACTCTGTGGAGTATATTCTATTTAATAGAAGCAGAGACTGGATATGTGTAGCAGGTGGGCAGTCATCCTTGGCAATCTTGTCCAAAGTCTGAGCTCTTAACCACTTAACTTGATTACCACTGCAAAGACTGTTTCCAGCTAAGGTCGCATTCTGAGGCACTGGGGGTTAAGACTTCAACATATCTTTTTCAAGGAATAACACAATTCAACCCTTCACAACTATATTAGTATTTTATGTGAATTGAGATTTATTTGAACTTGAGAATTGTAGCTATAGCAACATACAGTTCTGTAGCCATATTACTTACTGATCCATCCCCTTTCACTCAGTTTTCTATCGACACTGGAAATATGTGAATTTGGGGAAAATGAGACAAAGGCTAATATATTGACTAATACATTATTGGCTTCCCAGTACTCCTGGGATAAGCACAAAGCTCCTTAACATGACACCAGGCCCTCAAGAATCTTATCTCAACCCCAAATGCCTGGACCTTCCTTTCCAACCCCTCTGGCTGTATTTCACCTCTTTACACCCTCACCCTTCATGCTTCCCTCACCTTAGGGTCTTTGCTTGTGTCTTTTGCCCTTCCTCTTCCTTTCCTTCCACTCTTAGCCAACCTCTACTTACTCCTTAGATAACAGCACTACCACTGCTTCCTCAAGGAAGTCTATGGATTACCCAGAAAAAATTCTTCCTTCATAGGTTTTTAGAGCAAGGTTCACCTCTTTGTCTTAACCCTATCACATTGCAGTTTTTGCATTTTGGGTGTGTGATCATTTGATGAATGTGTGCCTCTCACAGACCCACAGGAGAGGGGCCATGTATCTCCAAGGCTGCGTTAGTGCCAGGCCCAGAGTAGACATTCAGTACTTTGTACAGTTTTTTAAGGAAGAGGTGCTTTAAATTGTTGGACCCTTTACTTCCACTTTCTTTTTTCTTTTTTAATATAAATTTATTTATTTATTTTTGGCTGCGTTGGGTCTTCGTTGCTGTGCGCGGGCTTTCTCTAGTTGCGGCGAGCAGGGGCTACTCTTCATTGCGGTGCGCGAGCTTCTCATTGCGGTGGCTTCTCTTGTTGTGGAGCACAGGCTCTAGGTGCGCGGGCTTCAGTAGCTGTGGCATGTGGGCTCAGTAGTTGTGGCGCACGGGCTCTAGAGCTCAGGCTCAATAGTTGTGGCACATGGGCTTTGTTGCTACACGGCACGTGGGATCCTCCCGGACCGGGGCGCGAACCCATGTCCCTTGCATTGGCAGGCAGATTCTTAACCACTGCGCCAACAGGGAAGCCCTCCACTTTCTTATGTGTGAGAAGGAGAAAGCTAATTTTCATCTCTTCTTGGGAGTAGGGTAGTTTTTTCTGGGTATACATTGAGTTACACATGGACCTACATTTACTGCTTGGCAATCTTTCACACCAGTATATGTGGTTGATGATGTGTCAGAATAAAGAAGTTCGGAATTCCTTGGCAGAATGTCCTGATATCGTTCATGGATGTGATAAGGCAATTGTAGAGTTGTTTCATATAATATTCTTATGTCTGCCTTATAACTTTCCCCAGTACTTTTAAGGTGGGGAGTGAGATGGGCATTCCAAATTTATTTTGTACTTTTGTGACATGGAGAATGGTTAAGTTAGAATAATGAAGACTCTTGAACCTTAACGATCTTTATAGCTGGCCAAGATCTGTCATAGCTAATGCTATCGCACAAAATAACTATTGTATAACAATATTTTGAATCCCATCTTGTCTTAGCTGCTCTCAGTATAGTAAAATTTTTAAAAGTTAACTTACTGTATAATTTTTGTAGCTGAGAAGGTGGACTCAGGGGCCAGAATTTAGGGGTTTGAATGCTGACCTAGGAACCTCTACTTTCTAGTTTGGGGACCCCTTAGAACAGTGCCTGGCCATTCAAAAATGCTACCTATTATTATTAATATTATTTTATTACAACTTTGTATGGCCCTTTTTTATTATTCATGAACTTTATGAAGAAGCTTTGCTGAGCACCGACTGTATACCGATTGTATGCCAGTGTTTCAGGTCTTGGGAATATAAATGAATAAGAATAAGACATTGATTTCAGAGATGACACACCTAACTCTATACAGTAATTAAACTCAAAAGGTAAGCAAACATTTATAATTTTTAGTAGTGTAGGTTTAGCAAAATCTTCAAGTACAAGTATACATATATATTTTAATATCTGTGTCTGTTACCACATAAAGCATATACAAATGCTTATTTTCTCAAAGAATCTACCAGAAGAGTGCCACCAGGGAGGGATGGTGGTGGGTGAGTAACAGGAAGCCCAGGTCTTAATTCTCTCCTGTCAAGGCGTTTCAAACTTTTATTTTAGGCCTCCTCCTGGCACCTGGTGTCATTCACCTCTTGAAAGGCATTGCTTTTAATGCCGCCAGTTTACTCTGAGCTGTCAGTAATGAATTTCATTATCTCATTTTGTCTCTTTTATTTTAAATTTGTATACGAGCACAAAGTAGAGACCCCCCCCCCGCCCCCCGGGAAACAGTGAAAAGAGCTCTGGTCCAGAATGAGCCCCTTCCTGCCTCTGTGATATCACCCTATGACCTCTTAACTGGGTGAGTTACTTCATCCTCTCGGCCTTTTTCACTCTTCTGTAGAACAGAAGGGCTGTACTCAGTGATATAAAATCCTGGGAGATCACCCTTGGCTCTCGGAGCCCTACTCTGCCTAGCAGGCAGGTAGGGGACCCCCGTCCCAGCTGCTCCGAGGATTATATGAGTCACAGGGTGTGGAACTGGCTGGGCCACCATGAAGCCTGCGTCAGTGTTGTGATTCATGGAATGACAGTAGACCCATTTAGGAGTTCTCTTGGGTGATTATAAAAGTTTTTGTGCAATTTGGTTTTCAGAAATGACAGCACAGTAAAAGCAATAGGCTCTAGTGCCTAGAAAGTTCACCAAGATTGAATGAAGAACAAATGTAATTCTATCAGTGTTGAATTTTTCTTAAGTTCTCTCCCCACAGTACCAGCTAAGTGGCATTTCTAACGTGTTTAGGAGGGAGGGTTCTTAGAGCTTTGCCACTCACATGAAAGTTTAGCTGACTTCTGGGGAAAATAAGCAAGCCTGAGAATGCACTTTCCTTTCTGTCAGGGAGACATTTCCACTGCTTTATGGCTCCTTGAGTTGCTATTTAGGGAGTCTACGCAGGGGACTAACCAGAACGGAAAGTCCCTCGAGGTACTGCATTTGACGCAGGCAGGAAGTTGAGTCCCCAAGCAAATAGTATAGAAGTAGGAGGGAGGAGTTGGTGGTGCGTATACCTTAGATAGGATTTAATCCAATTCAGACTCTCAGTTCTGAAGATAAAATCCTGCCCTAGTCTATGTCCCTGGGAACTACATAGGAGAAAGTGGCTATAAAGAAAATGGTAAAAACCAAAATATATTGGACAAGGGAGCTTACTTGCCACTGTATATATAAAGAGGCAAATCCAATCATGGACCTTCCAGAGTAATACCCCCATCGACATTTATTATTCCCTTCTGTTCCCACCATAGTATATTCTATTTGTTTGTTTCCCTGCTTTCTATCCCTATGAAGTTTATAGACTTTCAAAATTTACCATTTTTTAATCTATTTTTTTCTCTTTCTCTGGTTAGACACATTTTTTTTTTTTTTGCGGTATGCAGACCTCTCGCTGTTGTGGCCTCTCCCGTTGCAGAGCACAGGCTCCGGACGCACAGGCTCAGCGGCCATGGCTCACAGGCCCAGCCGCTCCGCGGCATGTGGGATCTTCCTGGTCCAGGGCATGAACCCGTGTCCCCTGCATCGGCAGGTGGTCTCTCAACCACGGCGCCACCAGGGAAGCCAAGACACATTCTTTTGATAACATCTTTTAAGATACAGAAGAGGAAGGGATTGTGGCTCTTTCATCTACTCATCCTTCCTCCTAGCACTGTGTCTGGCCCAAAGAATGAATCCCTGCATGCTGTTCGACCCATAGCTAAGAAGGTATAGAAACGAAAATTGGCCCCTTCTAATTTAGACCTTCCCCTTTGGTCTAAAGACCAAGAGCTGCCAAGCATACCAGAGACAACCAAATAGTAAAAAATTATCTTTTCAAATTAATTTATTGTAGACTAAGTGTCGACAAACTACAGCCTGAGGACCAAAGCTGGTCTGCATCCTGTTTTTGTTAATAACATCTTATTTGAACACAGTCACACTCATTCACTTACATGTTATCTGTGGCTGCTTTCTCACTACAAGCACAGAGTTGAGTAGTTGCTACGGAAACCATACAGTCTGCAAAGCTAGAAATGTATATGATCTGACCCTTTACAGTTAAAGTTTGTCAGTCTCTATTATAGATTATTCAGAAGTAGAAAATTTTATAATCATCATTTTTTTGTTGGTAGTTTGTTAAATCCAACAGAACAGTGTTCTTGTGCCACCGTCAGCCAAAGGCCTTATTTTTTTCAGGATTTTAATATTCTCCAAGCACATTCATTACACATTACATGTTAATGGAAACAGTAAAGTGGTTATACTGTGTTTACGGTAAAAAAAATCTTCTGTTTGGTACAGCTAAACGAGTGTTCCTCACTGGACAGTCATAAATATAACTCCGATTCATTGTGACATCATAAACTTCTTGTTTGTAGTTAGTTTACCCTGATGAAAATAGCATCTCTATGGCATTTATGACTTACTATGACATTCTCATACTGGGATACAGTTTATGAGACAAAAGGGTCCAGCCTCCACTGTTACTCTGAGATTTCCAGAGTCCTTTAGTAAATGGGAGTCCACTATGTAGGACATGCATTTGTGTGGCAAGAGGAAGAAGTGGTTTCCCAGACTCACTCAGAGGTGTGTTGGGAAAGAACCTTTGCACTGGAAAAGTAAAAGGTGAAGTCACTTCTAGTCAAAACCTTTAAAATGTGACTGTCCTGCTTCTAAAATGCCTCTCCATCTTGCCTGTATGGGAAACACTTTTAAAAATACATTGCTCCTTGAAAATGGGCTTAGTCAACTTTATGAGCAAAATTTCCCAGTTTTCTTTTTTCTTCTGTATTTTGGATATACTGTAGTCCTACCTAGTTTCAGATGAGCTACAGTAGCAAATACTTAGGCATTGTGAAGAAAATGCTTACCTTATAATAACTGAATCAATGTTTCAGTCTTAGTTGTATGTGATTATGTACTCGTTATATAAATATAAGATGATATCTGCCTTTCTATCACTTCTCCATCTGCTACAACACCCCCCTCCTCTGGCCAGTCCTCCCAGGTGCATCCAGCACTGCCCTTAACTGCTGTTGCACTAAGTGACTGTTCTGCACAATTAACGGCACGTCTGATGCCGCCTGTGAGTATGAGACACATCGTTTTGTTTGTTTGGTTGGTTGGTTTTTTGCGGCACGCGGGCCTCTCACTGCTGTGGCCTCTCCCGTTGCGGAGCACAGGCTCCGGACGCGCAGGCTCAGCAGCCATGGCTCACGGGACCAGCCGCTCTGCGGCATGTGGGATCTTCCCCGGACCGGGGCACGAACCCGTGTCCCCTGCATCCCCGTGTCGCCTGCATCGGCAGGCGAACTCTCAACAACTGCGCCACCAGGGAAGCCCGAGACACATCGTTTAAACCTTCCTTCCATCTGTATAAAATGCCAATAGTGTACAGTACTGCCTGGTACCCTCTTTGCTTTCTTTCTCTGTAGGCCTTGTTACCCCACCCCTCAATGGTATTGACTGATTCTCATAGAAGGAGATCTAGCCTTCCACTTATTCTTTTAGACTCCAGAGGATGTAGGAGGGCAATAATAATGTCTAATATTTATTGAGCTCTTCTTCTATGCCAGGCATTTGCTACTTCATTTAATCTATGCAATGACCTTCAAAGATAGTTACTATTATTGTATTATCATTCGCGTTTTACAGATACTAAACCTGAGACACAAGGAGGCTAAGCTAGTTGCCTGAGGTTGCAAACCTAGTGAAGGTAGAGCTAGAATGTGACACCTCCATCATCTGGCCTGATCTTAGAACGCAAGACACTGTACCGCACTGCAGGTGCCCAGGAGCTAAATCCTGGGTTAAGTGGGTAGTTATTGATGCACAGAGATGATTTCTGCAGTGTAAGAACTAGTGACTTAAGTTACCCAAGTTCTGGGTGAAGATGATAAAAATACATGTTTCAAAATGCACTTGAAAATAGGTTTGTTTGGGGTTTTTTTACCTTAAATATACTAAAAAGGGCTTAGGGCATTAAATGTGTTAGTGAACGGACATGGCCTCACAATTGGATTGTGGTAGGTGACACCAGGCAAAACTAAAATCAGCCGGGAAGACGTTTTAGAGGATATGGTTTGTAAAAGTTCCTTTGAGGCCCTTAGAAAAGACGGTAAATGTACTGTCCCCAAATCCTGCTTTTCCTCATTTGGAAGATAAAATGGCTATTATAATCATGGGTAACTTCAAGTTCAGTGGAACTTACTGTCTGGGAAAAGAATGGCCAAATAAAAATCAGGCTTTCTACCTATTGCCATGATAACTGTCTGACCTACGTCAAGATCCTTTTGCTGTGGTTCAACTCATTTCCATGCAGTCAGGTCTGACATGCCGATAATGATGTAGAGCATGAAACACCAAAGGATTCTACAGATTATCACTTCTGCTCTGCAGACAGACAGCACTTCACTTAAGCAACTTTCCAGATATCTCCATTGTGGATCTGATGGAAGGATTTAGTCTAAGGCCAGAGCTTGTAACCTTTTGTCTGGGAGATGGAGCCTTTGACCAGAGGTGTAGCCCAGAAACCGCCACCCTGTGGCATCCCGACTACGCAGCAAGCTTTGCAGGCCATGCTGACTATCACATTTTTGTCTTCTTTCATCAAGGAACACGATAACAAAGATATTCCTTCATCTCTCATGCGTTGAGATTTTCTTCTTTACTAATCCAGCATGTTTTGATTGCCTTTGGGAGAGAAGAGTAATTCAGACGTAGAATTTCATTAGTTTCAGAAGCCTATGGCAGAGGAAGAGCTGCTAGAGAACTTGAAAGAATTGGTCTGTGCAGTGCTCACTGCTACCCTCGTGTCATCAGCTCATGGTGGCGTCATTTGGATGTGATTATAGGTCAATTTAGAGAGATGGGATTCTCTGAGCTCCCACAATTTGAACTGAACCAAAACTCAGATCAAAATTGGATTAAGAGCCATGCAGAAACAGAAACTGTGAGTCAAAGCTGAAGGACACTTGATGAGCAGAGGCACAGAGTCCTTAGGGCCAAAATCAAAGGCACATTGTGTCCAAGACCAAAGAGCCGTGGGCTCTGCAAACTTTGAAAAACAGGTGAGTGATGGGACAGTTCATTGTAGCAGTAGTCTCCAGAGGGAGCTCCTGTATGCCTTCTTAGAAATCATGCTATTTTCATCCAGAAACTGGAAATAACTCAGCTGTGCATCAACAGGAGAACGGGCAAGCAGTCGTAGTGCAGTCACGCAGAGGAATACTACACAGCAGGAAAAAGAGACAAAATATTGACAAGCGGATTGTTGTGGATGAATCTCAAAGATATTCTGCTGAGCCCAGGAATCCAGACACAAAGGACTGCCTTCTGTATGATCCTCCCTTGACCTGAAGTTCTGAAAAAAGCAGAGCTTATATATACTAGCTGAAAGCAGATTACTGCTTGCCTGGGGCTAGTGGTTGAGGCAATAAATGACTGTAATGTATACTTCAGTGGTGTTTTTTTGTTTTTTTTTTTAAGTGAAGCTATTTCCAGAAATTTCATTTCTCCGGAATGTTCCAGAACATTGTCAATTCATAAAACAAGGTTGCTTATGTTATGGTAAAGTGCCTTTGAGCGACAATGTTATGGGTTACATTTTTATATGTGTTCTAGAAAACCCTTTGTCAAAAACCTTGAGCGTTTCATTGTCTGCTTGATAAGTCCTGTTTGCTCTTTTGAGGTTCCTCTCACATTGAGGGAGAATATGACACCCTAGAAGCAGAGGCGTCTGCAGCCTGGGGTTGATGATTCGGCTTTGCCATTCATTAGCTACAGGATGTTGGGCAAGTTACTTAACATCTTTTATCCTCAATTCTTTATCTCTGAAGTGGGGTTAATAATAAAACCCTCCTTATAATTCATTGAGAAGATTATATAAATAAGATAGTGATTACGAAGCACCCAGCATCATGTCTCGCGTGTAGTAAGCTCTCAGTAAAGGCTGGCTGTTCCATCAGTGTAACCTCTCCTTTGAAACCTTCTCCATCATGCCCCAAAATGAGTGAATCAACATGTCATCTATTACAGTGCTGACGGGTTCCATCACTGTTGTGGGGTAACCTCTGTACCTCTCCTGCTCTCCTGGGAGCTGTTCCAGATGATTACAAGTGTGTCTTATCTATGTCTTTATTCCCAGCACCCAACACCACAGCTTTTACATGATACGTTCTCAAATCAGTGTAAGAACGACATCCTGGAAGCTTAAAAAATCCACTGTCCTTTCAGTCTTACACTTTTCTTCAGAATGAGCTGCTATGGGATTCAAGCCTTGGTGATAGACCAAGCTCTAAAGCCTTGATGGATATGAAGAATTGTATAAGAGAAACTGGAGTTAGAGCTAAAACGGCATGTTTTCATGCCTCTCCCCTTTATATTAGACACATGGAAATCAGAGTGAAGTCCCCAGAGTTCCTATGGAGGAGGCTCGGGCAAAGCATCCATGGATTTTTTTTCCTTTCTTTTTTTGGCCATGCCACGCAGCTTGCAGGATCTTAGTTCCCAGATCAGGGGTCGAACCTGTGCCCCCTGCAGTGGAAGCACGGAGCCTTAACCACTGGACTGCCCGAGAATTCCTGCTTCCGTGGATTTTCTACAGTGCAGGATCAAATGAATAATGTGTCTACATTTGAGTGAGACTTCAGAAATGGTGAAAGTTTGAGGTATGATATCCTTTTTTAGCCCATGATGCTTCTTCCCATGGTGCCCATTTATCATCCTCACAAACATTGACTTGATTTACCAGCTTTCATTCCCTGCGGAACCTGGGCCTGTCCTCTTTCAGTAATGTTAGTTGGGTTCTCTGTACACGTGAATACTTACCTTTAGATCTTAAGTCCCAATAGCCTATATTTAGAAATTTAAAAATTTCTGCCTGCATACATACATCTCCCTGTACTCTTTTCTGCTAAGTAAACAAAAATTATGTTAATAATTATTATAATAAATGATAAGTAAAATTATAAAATAATAATTTGCCTTAGGGCATCGCTTCAATGTGCATGGTGGCATGTTATTTTTCTCATCAGTGACATCTTTGGATATTTGTGGAGGAAGGAAGGAGTTAATTTGGGTTACAGGATCTAGGTAAGGGTGCCTCCCTCCCTCCCTCCCTCCCTCCCTCCCTCCCTCTCTCTCTCTCTCTCTCTCTCTCTCTCTCTCTCTCTCTCTCTCTCTCTCTCTCTCTCTCTCTCTCTTTCTTTTCTATCAGTAAACTGAAAAATAAATCCTCAGGCAAATATCTGATACTACCTAGAAGTGTCTGTCTCAACAACACGTTGCTGAAAGAGCTTTTACCTACGCTTTATATTATTTGAGTGGCAAGCAGACATACCAAACCAAACAGAAACCAAGATAAAGCAAATATATTGATGTAGGATTTTAACCTGACTGAACCCTCTTCTGAATAAATCTATGTGCTATCTGCCCTGGCCAACAACAGAAACACTAAATACAAATCTTTCTGTCATAGATCTTTCTCTCTATCATAGGTGGGAGGAGAGGAAGTTGGGAAATGCTTTTATTCCATACGTAGTGCTCAACTGAGTAAGGTTCTCTTTATGCAACGTTTAAAAACTTAATTTTTAGTCAGGGTGCAAGACCTAAGAAAATTTAACTCCTTTTAATACATCCATGCCACTGACAGATGCAGCAAAATACATGGAAAGTAACAGAATCCCCCATACTGTCATTCAAGTTTCTTTTTCTTTTCACAGCCTTGGGTGGGAAGGCTTTCACACATTCCTATGCTTTGCATTGTTGATTGGCTTATTCTCCAGTTTAACTCCAAACAGGAGTCAAGGTGAGAACAATGCAGTGCCGACATGACCTCTGAGAAAATTATTTCCCTCAAGCTGAGATAGCGCACACAGATGTGGTGCGTGTTTACAGCCCAGCTAACCTGTCCAGTTACCTGGACAGCCATAGATCCTGTCTGACAGGGCCCATCTGCCACCCCACGAGGCGGTCACTGCTAGGAAGGAGGGTGACGAAAAACAAAACTCCCTGCTGACATAATAGTATAAGGAGCCAATCATGTGATGTAGAACAAAGAGCCAATGATTCCTTTCCTTTGTGCCATTGTCAACTGTTATTTCGGAAATACCAATGCTTCTTAAAGAGTTTGCTTAGCTGGTTAAGGGAAGGAAATGGATTCTCCCCTAGAGCCTCCAGAAGGAACTCAGCCCTGCCAACACCTTGACTTTAGCCCAGTGAGACCCATTTCATATTTCTGACCTCCAGAATCTTAAGATAATAAATTTGTATCATTTTAACCCACCCCACTCCCCCCCAAAAAAACAAAAAACAAAAACCGAATTCACTCAAAATTGCATTGCAGTCACCTGGGAATTCATGCCTGGTCTCACGTCCCTGTAATTTCTCAGCCACTTAACATGCATCCATGGAAAGCTCCAAGGTGTAAATATATTCATGTAGAGGGCAATTTTAAAAGGAGAATCAGTAATTCCCCTAGCATGTGTTTTAACTGTGGAGTATTTTCTATATACCCAGTGTTGCACTGTCTCTAATCACATTCTTTCCAATGGGTGATATGGTTTTGTAATTTTTCAGTGCAGTAGAGGAATAAAGGAGATAAATAAATGAACAAATTTTGCTTGGTATCCTCTACAGCTCATTTTAAAGGAATATTTTTAAAAGAGAACAATGACAGGGGAAGGAACACAGTAGCCTGAGGCAGGAGGTACACGTTTTCGGCTCAGCTCAGCCTTCGCTGTGTGACCTTGGGCAAGTCACTTAACAAACATGATGTTTCTTAAGATGAAGAAGCTGATGTTTGGCAGAGCCAGGATTTGAACCCATACCTGCCTCGCAAGTGAGGCATCCTGACCTTCTAAGATTCTCGGCCACCACTGTCTCCATTTTCTTTTCTTCCCTCCTCACCTAGCCTCGGTTGTCCTGCCTATAACCCAAGGATGACGCTTTCTTTTTTTTGGTTGTTGTAAAGATTACATGAGATCTTGTGTGCCTCGAACTTAGTCAGTCATTTGGTTTATAGACATGCCTCAATCATGAAGGCTCTCATCATCCTCCTTGCTGTGGTTTATTAGGACATCTGCCCCTGCTAAGTACTACTACTATTTTTCCAACGGCAGTTACCTTATGCCCTACTGACATTAATATACTTCCTACATAAATATGCTGGAGAATACAAATTTGGCTACGTTTTATTATAAAACAGTATGATTGCTATTCTAGTTCTATATTTCTGCATAACAGCCTGCCCCAAAACTTATTTTAGAGGCTGAATTGTGTCCTCCCAAACCTCACGTGTTGAAGCCCTAACCTCCAGTAGCTCAGAATGTGATTATTTCAAGATGGGGTTTTTAAAGAGGTAATTAAGTAAAAATGGATGGGCCCCATCCTATGTAACTGGTGTGCTTATAGGAAGGAGATTAGAACTAACACACACACACACACACACACACACACACACACACACACACAGAAGGAAGACCATGTGAACGCACAGGGAGAAGACAGCATCTACATGCCAAGGGGAGAGGCCTCAGAATGAAACCAACCCTTCTGACGGTTTGATCTTGAACTTCTATCCTCTAAAACTGTGAGGAAAGAAATTACTGCTGTTTAACCACTCAGTCTGTGTTATTTTGTTTTGGCAGCCCATGATCAAAACAGTTATAAGTATTAGCAAACTAATACATTTACTAACTTAAACAACAATAATATCTATTTTGATCATAAATCTACAATTTGAGCAGGGACAGCTAGACTCTACTTGGTTCATTCAGCTGGGGCAGCTGGAGGGAATTTTTTTTGGAATCATCTAAGGCTCATTCACTCACACATCTGGTGGTTGATACTGGCAGCCAGCTGGGATTTGATAGGATCTGTTGGCATAAGACCTCCGTGTTGCCTGGGTTTTCTTACAACATGGTGCCTGGTTCCGGGGGAGGGTTCCAAGAGAGGCCAGGCAGAGGCTCCATCACATTTTCTAACCTAGCCTTGGGAGGTATAGAGTATCACTTCTGACACTTTTTATTCATCATAACCAAGTCATAGTAGTCAGCCCAGTTCAAGGGAAAGGAATTGGTCTCCACATTTCTATGGGCATCATGCCAAAGATTGTACAGCTACATTTTAAAATTCCCAGAGTTGTGCAGTCAAAACTGTGTGTGTGTATGTATATGTGTGTGTGTGTGTATATATATATATGATAAAATATATAAACTACATATATATTAATTTCATGTTAATTAAGTATCAACACTGTAATATGTGGGAAGATATAAACAAAGACTATCACAGGTATTTTTTATGGAGTCTATATACTGACTTCTATTAAGTTACTTTGAAATTTCTTAATCTTAATTCTGTTATCCATTTCTTTCTAAGCAAAAGCAAGACAGTTAAAATTCTTTGTCACTCCCCTGAGACTAGGTTTTGTATGACGTCACTAATCATTTTGGCATCTGTACCTAATGTGTCTAAAGTGAGGAGGAAACAGGAGAGAGTGGGAGGCTCAAGGTATACTGGACGGCATACACTTTAGCATCAGACTCTACAACTGCATTCTTTCCGAATTCTGACTTTGTCACTTACTAAGTTGTCTGACCCGTGGCAAGTTACTTAAATACCCAGAACTCTAGATGTTTCAATTATAGAGTGGGGTTACTAACACTATCTCAAGGGAGTGTGGTGAGGATTAAATAAGGTATTGTTTGTAAAGCCCCGAGCTCTAAACCATGCGTGCTAATCATACTCCCCTTCGCCCTTTAAGGTAATAAACACAGATCAAAATATCAGAGTTCAGTTTATTAAACTATAATGACTTCATAGAGGATGATAATCAGTCGTTCTTAAAATAACCCGTTTGATCCGTGCTAATCGACTTTATCCTCCGTCTTTGTGAAACACCAGACTAAACATCACACCAGGAGTTCACGATAGCACTTCATTATAGAGTGAATTTTGATGTCAGACACATTTTGTCCCTTTTCCAAAGGTTTTTGTATATCAGAACAGATTGGAAGTCAGGTGTTATAACATTTCTGTCTTGTAGAAACCACTGGTTTTACTTATTATTATTTTAAGCCAGTGTTACTGGTACAAGGAACTGAGGTATTCCCTGTGTTTCTAAATGAGGATCTTTTGGAGTGAGGAAAAGCAGAACAAAATATGGTGATGGAGATTCAAATGTTAAATTTCTTTTTTACTTGAAATTTTACCCTAAGTGTATTAATGAAGATGATTTTTGCATTTCATTTTCACTGCATTTATATTTTGATTAATGTAGTTCCTATTTTTCAGATAAGAAGCAAGGAAAGAAATAAACCAGGTTTTCAGACTGATTGCTAATTTATGTGAATTCATGTATTCAAATTTATGATCTTTGAATCAAATATAAGTGCTTAATGCTATTTTTCAAATCTCTGACGTTATTTACATAAAAGCCTTTTTGAAATATCAAACGAGATTATTTGTCATTGAGGAAATTTCAATAGTATCCTGATGTTCCCTGAAGGTGTTTTGAAGGTATGTGAGAACAAAATACATTTGGAAGTTAAAACTTGCCAGTGAAAAACACTTGAGGAGAAATACTCAAATGGATTTTTCTCAGCTTTTTAGTATATTTGAAACTCTGATACAACAGTTAATCAAAAGATACGTTTTTGTGGTTAAAAATGGAAACTTTACAGTAAAGAACAGTTTATTCTATACCATATAGTCTTATGAAGTGATGTATCAGTTTTCTGTCTGCTGTAACAAATTACCACAAACGTTTTGGCTTAAAGCCACACATCTATTCTCTTACAGTTCTGGAGGTCAGAAGTCCGAAATGGTCCTTACTCAGTTAAAATCAAGATGTGTTCAGTGCTGCATTCCTTCTGGAGGCTCTAGGGGACAGTCCATTTCCTGGCATTGTCCAGCTTCTGGAGGACACCAGCATTCCTTAGCTGGCGATGCCTTCCCCCATCTTCAAAGCCAGCAGCATCACATCTTCAAATCCCTGACTGAACTTCTTTCCCCCACTTGCATCATTTAAGGATCCTTGTGATGACACTGCACCCGCTCAGATAATCCAGAATAATCTCCCCATCTCAAGATACTTAATTGTTGCACATTTTCAAAATCTGTTTTGCTGTGTAAAATAAGGTATTAAAACATTTCAGGGATAGGATGCAGACATCCAGGAAAAAGGGGATCCACTTCTCTGCCTACCACAAATGGTCTTAGCCGCTTTATTTGTTCTAAAATATCTTAGATTTTAAATAATAATTTTAAAAATTAAATATTAGAGAAACATTTTTTAATTTCAGTATATTTTGAATATAGAAAAACGTTGCAACCAAATTTTAGAATGGAATTTTTTTTTTTCCAAAATAGAAAACAGCCATGTGCTAAAAATCTCCAGTGCTTCTGGAAACCCTTAATGGCTGGCATGCATTCAACAAAAGTTGCCAAATTGTACCTTCATGTGAGATAGTAAAACAACAATTTAGAAGAAAATTCAACTATTCACTAAACAGTTACACTGTTCTTTACCATTTTTTAGAGGAGGGAGGAACACTTTGTGTTAATTTCTTTTTCTTTTTTTAATCATTGAGGAAAGTCATACTGATGCCCACTTGTGTAAAACAATCACTAAACTATTTATTACTATTTGCCACAGAATTTTCTATAAGAAAGCCTAACACTGTCAACTTCTTTCTTATTTTAATTTGTAAAATATTGACAGTTAAAGTTAACTACAACATTGTAATTCTGTTAACACTGCCATCATTTTGGGGGGGTGGGGAGTGACTTAGAGTCAATTTCTATTATATTCAGGGAAATAATTTTTCCTAGCCTGGAGAAGCGGCCTCTCTTGACTCCGATGTTCTGCTTTGGTTGCATATAGAGAGAATATATATATTCTCAACTGTGGCAGTTTTGCCCCTGAGGGGACACTTGGCAGTGTCTGGAGACTTTTTTGGGTGTCACAATTTGAAGGATGTGATTGGCGCCATGTGGGTAGAGGCCAGGAATGCTACTAAACATACAGTGCACTGAACAGCCCCGCATTACAACCTATCAATGGGGCCGAGATTGAAAGGCCTTGATGTAAAATGATGTGGAACTTGAGATGGAAGAATCTTTGTCACCATTTTACTAATGTAATGAATACAAGCATATGCAAAGGGGAATCTTCATGTATCATCAGGGTTCTCGAACTTGCTCAGATTTGTCTCCTTCTCCAAACCAGTTCCTCGCCAGTCATCCCTAATTAGAGTAAGGCACCACCTTCTACGAAGTGTTCACAAGAAAGAAACTCAGGAGCATCCTCGATTCCGCTACTTCTCTCACTGTCCACACTCAATCCACTAGTAATTCCCGAGTGTTCTACCTTTAGAATCTATCCTCAGTGTGACCACCTCACTCCGTCTCCCTTGCCTCCCTCTTCCTAAGCCACTACCATATCTTGGATGCCTGGAGTCGGCACAGCCTCCTAAATGGCCTCCCAACATCCTTTCTTGCCCTTGGATGTGCATTGTTCAGCAGACAGATTGTAAAGTTTGCATCGCATCATGTTATTCCATCCCATGGCTTCTCGTTGCAGATAGAAGGACATCTAAACTTCCTACCAGGGAGAACCATCCCTGCCTGACTGAGCCCCATGTAACTCTCCACTTTCACCGTCAGTGATTCTCTCTCTCCAGTCAGACTGGCATCCCCCAGGTGTCCTGAACCCACAAACTGTTCCTGACACAGGCTTTTACACCTACTATCCTCCCCACCTGGAATGATTCCCCCGCCCTCTCCTCCAGACCCCCCTGTATCTGGCACTTCCAGATCGTCTCCACTCAGAGACACCCTCTGACATGCCCTTATCCTACTCACATCCCATCACATTCTACAGTTTTATTTCTCCCTTAGGACTTGTCATTATCTAAAATCATCATATTTAATTTTGTGCTTATTTTAGTGTTACTTGCCTCTCCCACACGAGTTCAGGAGGGCAGAGATTTTGGTCTGAATTATTACCACTGTATGTCTATCATTTAATTATAGACTAATCTTTAGTAAGCTCTCAAAAGAGTAAGAAAGAATAAATGAGTTCATTGATAAATTGACTTCGTTAGTAGCTTTGGTTTTTTTTTTTTTTTTTTTTTTTTAGTAGCTTTGGTTTTTAACCATGCTAAGTATTCCAGAACACATCAGAATAAAGCAGAGATTTCAAATTTGGTGAGTTCCCTTCAAGTATGTATACAGATATACTTTGCATGCTGGACTCTAATTTCTAGTTTGTGTCCCAAGGTTACTCCGCAAAACTATCCGGATCTGCCACCTCCTTTCTCCTTTTTCTCTTTTTCACGTCCAACTCCACTTCTGTTTGTCCCCAAGGTAAAGATTCTTTTAGGTGATTCTTCTTATATGAATATCAGCAGAAGTTTTCACTGAACTGTTGAGATTAGATTTCATCATGATAACCACCACGGTCTTCTTAATAATCTTCAGAAAAGAACATTGTTGTCTCAGTTATAAATGCAGTACATCGTGAGATCAATTCAGATAACTAAGAAATGTGTAAAATTACAATCAGTAGACTCCACCAGCCTGCCTCTTCTAATGACCATTTAGCCCACGCCCTGAGGAAAGAGCGTGGGTGTGTCGTGCGGGATGCTGTGTTTTTGTTCTGCTAAGTGCCTGGCACACGTGGTCTTTTAGTAAATATGTGTAGCATGAATGAGATAATGTAGAGACAGCAGTTAGCGTGGCCTGTGACACCTGGCAGGTGCCCAATAAATGATTCATGTGGCATGGGAGTGATATTTAAGCTAATCACCTGCCTCCTGCTAGTAATTGGGCCATTTGGGGAGCCCACCAAAGTCAAGATTGTGGAGAAAGAGATGAGCTTCAGGAAACAGAGAACCAGTTCCTGTCCCAGAGAGGGACTCATTGGAAGAGCTGAATGGGTCTCCTGAGGAAGGCTGGTGTCAAAATTAACAGCATCTTTCCAACAAGGCTCAGGCATTTAATTAAAATGAATTTAATACCAAAGTCAGTTGCAGGACTGAAGTGCCACAGGCAAGAGTTGACCAGTAGCGGAGCCCAGCCAGTGATGAGTGTCAGCGTGGAAGTACTGCTTGCAGGGACCCCAGCAATCACACAGCAGCTTCCTGCAGCTGAAATTAGTAAGAGTTGATGCAGGAATAGATATGATAGTTTAAGTTTTTCTTTGAAAAGTACTTATTTGCACTTGTTTTGTGCATTGCTTAAAACTGAGGAGTAAAGGATTAATTATATTGTTAATTTTTAGGAGAGCCATGTTTTTGTAGAGAAATGACTGCAAACTTGATATCAGGACCTGGGGAAAAGGCTCCCTTTTATCACAAGCAGCTCTTAAGCAAGTAATACTAGTTGGCTTATAGTAAATAATAAAGCTAAAGAAGATAGCATTTGAAGTTAGCTTCTTTTCTACAAGTACATCCATCACCGTGCCGTGCCATGCCATTCCAGGTAAAGGACACTAATCCATGATCTCTCCAGGTGAAAGACATATGATCTGGCTTTTAGAGGACATTCAATAAGTGCTTTTTGTTGCCCAAAAATGAGAGGTTCAGAATGGGTTAATTCTTATTTATCTTAACCTCTTTCCTATCTAAAGATTTCTTTTTAACGTTCTCATATTGCTGTTAGAATCTGATAGTTGTTCAAAGGTAATTGCAAAATAGTTCTTTCATTTCAAGCCAACGAATGTATTTCCCATTCCTGCCTTAAAAGAAAAGGAATCCTTTCTTCTAGAATTAGCTTGGAAGGAAATGTGGTTTTGTTTTTCTTTTCTTTTCTCTTTTTTTTTTTTTTTATTTTTAGGAGACTTGTTTAGTCAAAATCAGCAAACTCTTTACTCTCATACTGAATGCAAAGGTAAAGAACTCATTTCCTATTGCCCCATCTTGTTAGAGGTTCATATTCTCTGGGTGTGTTTCCCAAGTACATGAGCCCCCAAGCACTCAGGTCACACATGTCTGAACTCTAAAGATTTGTTCCTGTCCATTAGAGCTCATTTCCAAGGCTGTCTAAGTTGTTGGTAGATTTGGACATTGCTATAAACCTTGTACTTATGGTGAAGGTGACATCATCCTATCCTCAACATGACAAAATGCAAGAATGTGTATGTCTTTCTATAGGAAATATAACTAATACTGCATAATTTTGCTTCTATAGGCATTGGAAATATATCACATAAACTTAAGTCAAACAGCTATGGATGGAATATATTATTAGCCTTAAATTTAAGGTAAAAGTACTAATTGATAGATTTAATAACAAACAAGAAAAACAATTTATTATACTGGTACACATGGTATGGCTAGTGCCTACTTTACACCTAACCATTATATATGAAGTGGTAACTCTATAATGAGTGAACTTTCAGAAGCTGAAACACAAAGAAAGAGGCACATAACCTAGAATATAAATTCTGATCCAGTTATTTTTGGGGCTTCCTTTATAAATCCATTGTAAAAATATTTTTTAATTACCTTTTTTCAAAAACTTAGACATTTTGTAATAAACTTTTCAAATAAGAAAATCTAATTCACATACACACAACGAGGAATAATCTTACATAATTTTCAGATGTATCCAGCTTTCAAATTACTATTTCTAATGAAGTTTACCCAAGATATTATATTATTTTTTAACTTCACAAATTAGTATATGATAGATGTAAATCCCTGAAATCTGTGTTAAGGAATCCAGTTTTTTAGTTCCTATTCCCAACAAATGTGTCCTTAATTAAATTTGTCTTTAACGGTTAGTAGCAATAAGTAGCACAAAGATAAAGATCTATTTTATTTAATCACTGAGAGTTGTCATTCTGTTTCATAGAAGAGTTGTAAATGTCCAGTTTGTGAGAGTGGGTGGAGACAATACCCCTTCTGTTACTTTGTCTTCTGTGTTAGAATCCTGGTAGTTGATTGCACTCGTAGAGACGGAATGGCATGGAGGTGGTGATACTGATATGTGGTGCATTAATAAACAGAAGAGTCAGAAGGTGGAGCTGATGTCAGATAGAACATGGGAAATTTGGTTTGAGCAGCAGTAAGTTTTCAAGTTATCTAGGAGGCAGATGGAAATGTGAGAGTTGTGGAAATGTGAGAGTTTATCTTTGGGAGAGTGTTGATGCTGGAAAGAGTAATTTGATATTCATCTAAAACACAGGTGGTGATTGTGGGAGCTGTGGAATGAATGAGTTTACAGGGAGAATGAGAGGAGAATTAGAAGAGAAGAGGGCAGGGATGCCATCTGGGGAGAAAATGCATTTAGAAGAGGAAGAGTTAGGAAAAGCAGGAGCAGTGGTCAAAGAAGAGAGAGAAGAAACATGAAAGCGGGTCCAGGGTGGAGAAGAAATAAGAGTTTCTTAAACGTCAGAACCAGAAGAGTAGTCAAAAAGAAGCAAGAAAGACCAGAAATACATGTATCTTTCAAGCAGAGGAGGAAGGAATTTTTTTTTTAACATCCTTATTGGAGTATAATTGCTTTACAATGGTGTGTTAGATTCCGCTTTATAACAAAGTGAATCAGTTATACATATACATATATTCCCATATCTCTTCCCTCTTGCGTCTCCCTCCCTCCCACCCTCCCTATCCCACCCCTCTAGGTGGTCACAAACCTCCTAGCTGATCTCCCTGTGCTATGCGGCTGCTTCCCACTAGCTATCTATTTTCCGTTTGGTAGTGTATATATATCCATGCCACACTCTCACTTTCTCACAGCTTACCCTTCCCCCTCCCCATATCCTCAAATCCATTCTCTAGTAGGTCTGTATCTTTATTCCCGTCTTACACCTAGGTTCTTCACAACATTTTTTTTCCCCTTAGATTCCATATATATGTGTTAGCATACTGTATTTATTTTTCTCTTTCTGACTTACTTCACTCTGTATGACAGACTTTAGGTCCATCCACCTCACTACAAATATCTCAATTTCGTTTCTTTTATGGCTGAGTAATATTCCATTGTATATATGTGCCACATCTTCCTTATCCATTTATCCGATGATGGGCACTTAGGTTGTTTCCACCTCCGGGCTATTGTAAATAGAGCTGCAATGAACATTTTGGTACATGACTCTTTTTGAATTATGGTTTTTTCAGGGTATATGCCCAGTAGTGGGATTGCTGGGTCATACGGTAGTTCTAGTTTTAGTTTTTTAAGGAACCTCCATACTGTTCTCCATAGTGGCTGTATCAATTTACATTCCCACCAGCAGTGCACAAGGGTTCCCCTTTCTCCACACCCTCTCCAGCATTTATTGTTTCTAGATTTTGTGATGATGGCCATTCTGACCTGTGTGAGATCATATCTCATTGTAGTTTTGATTTGCATATCTCTAATGATTAATGATGTTGAGCATTCTTTCATGTGTTTGCTGGCAATCTGTATATCTTCTTTGCAGAAATGTCTACTTATGTCTTCTGCCCATTTTTGGATTGGGTTCTTTGTTTTTTTGTTATTGAGCTGCATGAGCTGCTTCTAAATCTTAGAGATTAATCCTTTGTCAGTTGCTTCATTTGCAAATATTTTCTCCCATTCTGAGGGTTGTCTTTTCATCTTGTTTATGGTTTCCTTTGCTGTGCAAAAGCTTTGAAGTTTCATTAGGTCCCATTTATTCATTTTTGTTTTTATTTCCATTTCTCTAGGAGGTGGGTCAAACAGGATCTTGCTATGATTAATGTCATAGAGTGTTCTGCCTATGTTTTCCTCTAAGAGTTTTATAGTGTCTGGCCTTACATTTAGGTCCTAAATCCAATTTGAGTTTATTTTTGTGTATGGTGTTAACGAGCGTTCTAATCTCATACTTTTACATGTAGCTGTCCAGTTTTCCCAGCACCACTTATTGAAGAGGCTGTCTTTTCTCCGCTGTATATTCTTGCCTCCTTTATCAAAGATAAGGTGACCATATGTGCATGGGTTTATCTTTGGGGTTTCTATCCTGTTCCATTGATGTATATTTCTGTTTTTGTGCCAGTACCATACTGTCTTAATTACTGTAGCTTTGTAGTATAGTCTGAAGTCAGGGAGCCTGATTCCTCCAGCTCCATTTTCATTCTCAAGATTGTTTTGGCTATTTGGGGTCTTTTGTGTTTCCATACAAATTGTGAAATTTTTTGTTCTAGTTTTGTGAAAAATGCCAGTGGTAGTTTGATAGGGATTGCATTGAATCTGTAGATTGCTTTGGGTAGTAGAGTCATTTTCAGAATGTTGATTCTTCCAGTCCAAGAACATGGTATCTCTCTCCATCTATTTGTATCATCTTTATTTTCTTTCATCCTTGTCTTATAGTTTTCTGCATACAGGTCTTCTGTCTCCTTAGGTAGGTTTATTCCTATTTTACTCTTTTTGTTGCAGTGGTAAATGGGAGTGTTTTCTTAATTTCACTTTCAGATTTTTCATCATTAGTGTATAGGAATGCAAGAGATTTCTGTGCATTAATTTTGTATCCTGCTACTTTACCAAATTCATTGATTAGCTCTAGTAGTTTTCTGGTAGCATCTTTAGGATACTCTATGTACAGTATCATGTCATCTGCAAACAGTGACAGCTTTACTTCTTCTTTTCTGATTTGGATTCCTTTTATTTATTTTTCTTCTCTGATTGCTGTGGCTAAAACTTCCAAAACTATGTTGAATAATAGTGGTGAGAGTGGGCAACCTCGTCTTGTTCCTGATCTTAGTGGAAATGGTTTCAGTTTTTCACCATTGAGGATGATGCTGGCTGTGGGTTTGTCATATATGGCCTTTATTATTTTGAGCTAAGTACCCTCTTTGCCTACTGTGTGGAGGGTTTTTATTATAAATAGGTGTTGAATTTGGTCAAAAGCTTTCTCTGCATCTGTTGAGATGATCATATGGTTTTTTTCCTTCAATTTGTTAATATGGTGTATCACATTGATTGATTTGCATATACTGAGGAATTCTTGCATTCCTGGAATAAACCCCACTTGATCATGGTGTATGATCCTTTTAATGTGCTGTTGGATTCTGTTTGCTAGTATTTTGTTGAGGATTTTTGCATGTATGTTCATCAGTGATATTGGCCTGTAGTTTTCTTTCTTTGTGACATCTTTGTCTGGTTTTGGTATCAGGGTGATGGTGGCCTCGTAGAATGAGTTTGAGAGTGTTCCTCCCACTGCTATATTTTGGAAGAGTTTGAGAAGGATAGGTGTTATCTCTTCTCTGAATGTTTGATAGAATTCGCCTGTGAAGCCATCTGGTCCTGGGCTTTTGTTTGTTGGAAGATTTTTAATCACAGTCTCAATTTCAGTGCTTGTGATTGGTCTGTTTATATTTTCTATTTCTTCCTGGTTCAGTCTTGGCAGGTTGTGGATTTCTAAGAAGGTGTCCATTTCTTCCAGGTTGTCCATTTTATTGGCATAGAGTTGCTTGTAGTAATCTCTCATGATCCTTTGTATTTCTGCAGTGTCAGTTGTTACTTCTCCTTTTTCATTAATAATTCTATTGATTTGAGTCTTCTCCCTTTTTTTCTTGATGAGTCTGGCTAATGGTTTATCAATTTTATTTATCTTCTCAAAGAAACAGCTTTTAGTTTTATTGATCTTTGTTATCGTTTCCTTCATTTCTTTTTCATCTATTTCTGATCTGATCTTTATGATTTCCTTCCTTCTGCTAACTTTAGGGATTTTTTGTTCTTCTCTCTCTAATTGCTTGAGGTGTAAGGTTAGGTTGTTTATTTGAGATGTTTCCTGTTTGTTAAGGTAGGATTGTATCGCTATAAACTTCCCTCTTAGAACTGCTTTTGCTGCATCCCATAAGTTTTGTATCGTCGTGTCTCCATTGTCATTTGTTTCTAGGTATTTTTTGATTTCCTCTTTTTTTTTTTTTTTTTTTTTTGCGGTACACGGGCCTCTCACGGTTGTGGCCTCTCCCGTTGCGGAGCACAGGCTCCGGACGCGCAGGCTCAGCGGCCATGGCTCACGGGCCCAGCTGCTCCGTGGCATGTGGGATCTTCCCAGACCGGGGCACGAACCCGTGTCCCCTGCATCAGCAGGCACACTCTCAACCACGGCGCCACCAGGGAACCCCTTTGATTTCCTCTTTGATTTCTTCAGTGATCACTTCGTTATTAAGTAGTGTATTGTTTAGCCTCCATGTGTTTGTATATTTTACAGATCTTTTCCTGTAATTGATATCTAGTCTCATAGCCTTGTGGTCAGAAAAGCGTTGTGGTCATACGATTTCAATTTTCTTAAATTTACCAAGGCTTGATTTGTGACCCAAGATATGATCTATCCTGGAGAATGTTCCATGAGCACTTGAGAAAAATGTGTATTCTGTTGTTTTTGGATGGAATGTCCTATAAATATCAATTACGTCCATGTTGTTTAATGTATCATTTAAAGCTTGTGTTTCCTTATTTATTTTCATTTTGGATGATCTGTCCATTGGTGAAAGTGGGGTGTTCGAGTCCCCTCCTATAATTGTGTTACTGTCGATTTCCCCTTTTATGGGTGTTAGCATTTGCCTTATGTATTGAGGTGCTCCTATGCTGGGTGCATAAATATTTACAGTTGTTATATCTTCTTCTTGGATCGATTCCTTGAGCATTATGTAGTGTCCTTCTTTGTCTCTTGTAATAGTCTTTATTTTAAAGTCTATTTTGTCTGATATGAGAATTGCTACTCCAGCTTTCTTTTGATTTTCATGGAATATCTTTTTCCATCCCATCACTTTCAGTCTGTGTGTGTCCCTAGGTCTGAAGTGGGTCTCTTGTAGACAGCATATTTATGGGTCTTGTTTTCGTATCCATTCAGCCAGTCTGTGTCTTTTGGTGGGAGCCTTTAACCCATTTACGTTAAGGTAATTATCAGTATGTATGTTCCTATTCCCATTTTGTTAATTGTTTTGGGTTTGTTATTGTAGGTCTTTTCCTTCTCTTGTGTTTCTTGCCGAGAAAAGTTCCTTTAGCATCTGTTGTAAAGTTGGTTTGGTGGTGCTGAACTCTCTCAGCTTTTGCTTGTCTGTAAAGGTTTTAATTTCTCCATCAAATCTGGTTGAGATCCTTGCTGGGTAGAGTAATCTTGGTTGTAGGTTTTTCTCCTTCATCACTTTAAATATGTCCTGCCACTCCCTTCTGGCTTGCAGAGTTTCTGCTGAAAGATCAGCTGTTAACCTTATGGGGATTCCTTTGTATGTTATTTGTTGTTTTTCCCTTGCTGCTTTTAATGTTTTTTCTTTGCATTTAATTTTTGATAGTTTGATTAATATGTGTCTTGGCATGTTTCTCCTTGGATTTATCCTGTATGGGACTCTCTGTGCTTCCTGGACTTGATTACCTATTTCCTTTCCCATATTAGGGAAGTTTTCAACTATAATCTCTTCAAATATCTTCTCAGTCCCTTTCTTTTTCTCTTCTTCTTCCGGGACCCCAGAACATAATTCAAATATTTGTGCGTTTAATGTTGTCCCAGAGGTCTCTGAGATTGTCCTCAGTTCTTTTCATTCCTTTTTCTTTATTCTGCTCTAGTTATTTCCACTATTTTATCTTCCAGGTCACTCTTCCGTTCTTCTGCTTCAGTTATTCTGCTATTGATCCCTTCTAGAGTATTTTTATTTTTATTTATTGTGTTGTTCATTGTTTCTTGTTTCCTCTTAGTTCTTCTAGGTCCTTTTAAATGTTTCTTGTATTTTCTCTATTCTGTTTCCAAGATTTTGGATCATCTTTACTATCATAATTCTGAATTCTTTTTCAGGTAGATTGCCTATTTCCTCTTCATTGGTTAGGTCTGGTGGGTGTTTACCTTGCTCCTTCATCTGCTGTGTGTTTTTCTGTCTTTTCATTTTGCTTATCTTACTGTGTTTGGGGTCTCCTTTTTGCAGGCTGCAGGTTCATAGTTCCCGTTGTTTTTGGTGTCTGTCCCCAGTTGCTAAGGTTGGTTCAGTGGGTTGTGTAGGCTTCCTGTTGGAGGAGACTCGTGCCTGTGTTCTGGTGTATGAGGCTGGATCTTGACTTTCTGGTGGGTAGGTCCACGTCTGGTGGTGTGTTTTGGGGTGTCTGTAGCCTTATTATGATTTTAGGCAGCCTCTCTGCTAACGGGTGGGTTTGTGTTCCTGTCTTGCTAGTTGTTTGGCATAGGGTGTCCAGCACTGTAGCTTGCTGGTCATTGAGTTAAGATGGGTCTTGGTATTGAGATGGAGATCTCTGGGAGATTTTTGCCGTTTGATACTATGTGGAGCTGGGAGGTCTCTTGTGGACCAGTGTCCTGAGGTTGCCTCTCCCACCTCAGAGGCACAGCACTGACTCCTGGCTGCAGCACCAAGAGCCTTTCATCCACACAGCTCAGAATTAAAGGGAGAAAAAGTAGAAAGAAAGGAAGAAAGAAAGAGGATAAAATAAAGTTATTAAAGTAAAAAATAATTATTAAGAAAAAAACTTTTTTAAGTATAAAAAAAAAAAACGGACGGACAGAACCCTAGGACCAGTGGTTAAAGCAAAGCTATACAGACAAAATCTCACACAGAAGCATACACATACACACTCACAAAAAGAGGAAAAGGGGAAAAAGTAATATATCTTGCTCCCAAAGTCCACCTCCTCAATTTGGGATGATTCGTTGTCTATTCATGTATTCTACAGGTGCAGGTACATCAAGTTGATTGTGGAGATTTAATCCTCTGCCCCTGAGGCTGCTGGGAGAGATTTCCCTTTCTCTTCTTTGTTCTCACAGCTCCCGGGGTTCAGCTTTGGATTTGGCCCTGCCTCTGTGTGTAGGTCGCCTAAGGGCATTTGTTTCCGGCTCAGACAGGACGGGGTTAAAGGAGCAGCTGTCTCGGGGGCTCCGGCTCACTCAGGCCGGGGGGAGGGAGGGGCACGGAGTGCGGGGCGGGCCTGCGGTGGCAGAGGCCGGCGTGCCGTTGCACCAGCCTGAGGCGCGCCGTGCGTTCTCCCCGGGGAAGTTGTCCCTGGATCCCGGGACCCTGGCAGTGGCGGGCTGCACAGGCTCCCGGGAGGGGGGTGTGGAGAGTGACCTGTGCTCGCACACAGGCTTCTTGGTGGCGGCAGCACCAGCCTTAGCGTCTCATGCCCATCTCTGGGCCTCGCGCTGTTAGCCGCGGCTCGCGCCTGTCTCTGGAGCTTCTTTAAGCAGCGCTCTTAATCCCCTCTCCTCGCGCACCAGGAAATAAAGGGGCAAGAAAAAGTCTGTTGCCTCTTATTTAGGTCCAGACTTTTCCCCAGACTCCCTCCCGGCTAGCTGTCGCGCACTAGCCCCTTCAGGCTGTGTTCACGCAGCAACCACAGTCCTCCCCTGTGCTCCGACCTCCAAAGCCCGAGCCTCAGCTCCCAAGCCCCACCCGCCCCGGCGGGTGAGCAGACAAGCCTCTCGGGCGGGTGAGTGACGGTCGGCACCGATCCTCTTTGCGGGAATCTCTCCGCTTTGCCCTCCGCACCCCTGTTGCTGTGCTCTCCACCGCGGCTCCGAAGCTTCCCCCCGCCACCCGCAGTCTCCGCCCGCGAAGGGGCTTCCTAGTGTGTGGAAACATTTCCTCCTTCACAGCTCCCTCCCACTGGTGCAGGTCCCGTCCCTATCCTTTAGTCTCTGTTTATTCTTTTTTTTGCCCTACCCAGGTACGTGGGGAGTTTCTTGCCTTTTGGGAGGTCTGAGGTCTTCTGCCAGCCTTCAGTAGGTGCTCTGTAGGAGTTGTTCCACGTGTAGATGTATTTCTGATGTATCTGTGGGGAGGAAGGTGATCTCCGCGTCTTGCTCTTCCGCCATCCTCTCCGACCCCCCAGGAAGGAATTTCAATAAGGAAGAGGTCAACAGTATAAAAATCCAAAGTTATCTAACGACAAGTTATAAATGTGTTAATTCTAAGCATAGCAAACCCACCATCATTCAGTGCTCTTTATCATTCACTGCTGTTGCTTACGTTGCGAGCCCTGGAACAGCCCTTGAATTTAATCCCAGTGGTAATGCCCGTTCCTTTTCCCTACTGGGAAGGTCCAAATGGGGTGTGAATGGAGCCGGTGTGCAGTGTGCTGGTGAGCTCGGCCTGCTCTCATAGTCTCTGTTTCCCTTTGGGTTTTTGTTTCTCTGCATTGTTATTGCTGAGACCCTAGAAAGCAATGTCAACATACTTATTTCTCTTATATACATATATATATATCTTTATTGGAGTATAATTGCTTTGCATTGTGTTGGTTTCTGCTGCACAACCAAGTGAACGCACTTATTTCTTTGGAAAAAATGGGTGTTCACGGTAAATGATGGACAAAGGATTTTATGGGCTAAAGATTAGCAGAATTTAAAGAATAGTGTCTTTGTCTTGCTTCTCAGCACGTGCTGTACAAGGCATGTTGATAACAAACATCTAAATTACATTGGAAGCTAATGAGCAAAATTTAAATGGTGTTAAGATAACCTAAGGTCAGATTTCTAAGGCAGACTTAAGATGGTTCAGACAGGCTGAAAAGCTCTGTCTGTCAAATGCAGCTTAAAGTTCAACTCAACTGGCATGTCAAGCCAGTTCTCTCTGACCACCTAGAGTAAAATGCCATAAACCCCACGCACGAGGAGGGCTCGGACGGCCCCGCAGGGAGTGGCACTTCATTTCTAGTCATGTACCTCAGGGTGTGCAAACTCTTGTGAAATGTCCCCTGTATCTACATCTTGTCTCTTAATGGAGGACTGTCTTTCCAGTGCTTTGAATCTCCCATACTTTCTTTCCTCTCCTACTTCCTTAAATAAAATCCAAATTCCCCAGAGAATTGTCTCAGGTTCCCAGTCTTACTGCAGCCTCATCTCCTGTCTCTCTGGTCCTCTCTGTTGAACCTGCACTTGTCAGTTTCCAAAAATGACAGCTTTTGGCATAATAGCAGAGTAATGCATGATTGTAGCGAAACTGTAGGAAAAACAGAGCAAGGAAACCAAGCACCCAGAGATAAATGGCCAGATGTCTAGAAGGAGACTTGCTGGATCAAAGGGTAGGCAAGTTTTTACAGCTTTTACATCACCAAATAGCCCTGCAGAATGACTCTATCAATTTACACTCTGCCAACATGGTTAATGGGCTGTAGTGTAATTGTCTGTTTATCTGTCTGTTATCCTCATTAGGCTATAAGCACTTCAAGGACTTTTCAGTCTCTCAGTGCCCGGCGTCTAGCATTTAGCCTGATACAAAGTAGGCTGTCATTAGCCCACTTCCCTTTCCTTACTTCTAAATTCTCTGAAGCCCCAAACAATGGGCCAATTGATATCACAGGATATATGGATGAATGATAAGGCGTAGTGGGTATTAAAATATTCCAGAATTTTCCCCCGAAACTCAACACATCCATAAGCTCTTATATAAAGTTGAACATCTACCATGCATAATGAAGTCTTCATTAATAGGTAGCTTTAGATAACCTTATGTTAGGTACTGTTTGTCTTGAATTAGCATTGAACACTGAAGGTGCATAAATGTAGAAGTGTATGTTTATGGATATTTTAAATAAATTATCTTCCAAAATTCAACTACATTAGTAAATGAAATTGCAGTAACTTCCTGCAGGGTGAAAATTTTGAGAACATGTTACTATGGCGATTATTTTAAAATGTCATGCAAGATTATAGTTTTCTTTCCGGAATAAAAAAGTCTCTAAAAATCTTCAAGGAATATACTTACTTGCATGTGAAATCTTTAGTAAAGCTATAAAATCAACATTATGATACTTTTCTTTGAAGAACAAGAGCGTTTAAAGATAAAGATCCAGGATAATTTACTTAAAACATGACTGGAACAAGTATCATGTATATTTTGAAGAAATACATATATGCTAAGGATACAAAGACTTAATGACACACAAGCAACAATTGAGAACACATATTCTACATATTCTGGAATAGGAGAGGGGCATAAAAAGAAGTAAGTTAAATACAGTAAAACAACCACTGTGATAGAGATCAAAAACAAAATTCTGTGGGAAAAACATGAGGAAATAGCTCACCTTAGAACTATTTCCATGTGTCAAGGTTCCTTTGAGATATTTCCATTTCAAATTTTTTTTCTAATGATCCTAACTGGGAAGGATGCTTTTCACTACCTGAGTAATTTAGCTGCACCTCTTCTTACAAGACAAACATTTACTGAGCAGCTGCCATGTGCCAAGTACATAGGCACAGGCAAAAGCCTCAGGTTGACAAAGAACTTTAACATATTTTGTTACAGATCTTATGTTTAACAATTCAAGTTCAGTCCATGCTTTATAACTATTTATATATATTTTGTGTGTATGGTGTGTACAATCATGAAAACATGTATTGTTTTTATTAGTTACACTGTGCTTGATAAATATCTGTTGAATGAATAAATGGGTGAACATGTAAAGAATTCATGTATTTAATTATTCATAGAGAACCAAGTTGTGTTCTTTACAAAACCATAGATCTGAGCTACAACCATTTGACATTCAATAAATATTTGGCAAAACCATAGTTGGGGCAAAATTGGAAGAAGGATAAAAATACTTAGAAGAGTCAAAATGGTTAAGAAAAGTGATTAAGGAAAAAAAATATTTCTCTTAACAGTATGACTTTGAACAAGAACATTGATCTCAACTGTGTCTCCATGTTCTCTATTTTCATTACTCTTTATAACGAAGAAAATGTGCTTTTCAGTACTAATATTTCTAATGTAAGTATGCCTAGCCAACTGAGACATAACTTAGACATCGAAGCTTGCTCATTGATAAAATATAACAAATTGTCAATAGTCCAAGTTAATATCTCTAATAGCACTTACGTTGGCACTGGAATTGTAGTAGCATTGTAATACTATAAGCCTTTCTTTTAAGTAAAATAATAGCAAATGTAAATCACCATCGTTTTCTTTTAGGGACATGAAAAAATTATGACCCACTTTTGTATATTAGAGAGATGAGATTTTTGTCAGTGATTCAGCCAACAGATATATTCATAGTTCAGTTGGATTTTAGTCATGAGAAAATATAGGCAAAAAATTGTTTACTTTTTTTTAATTTATGAAAACATGTAGAAGCCTTCTGCACAGTTACTATAATTGGAATGTTATTGAAATAACCATCAGGGCATTCTCACAGAATGAATAAAATATTGATTTTAACTGAAATGAAAATCATGGCTTGGCCCAAGTTTGGGGGTTTTAAATGGGCAAAAGTGTTTACAACTATCAAGATCAACACATTTCTTTCTAACAGTTTCTCTGGCTTTCAGAATGTGGTCTTGTTTTGATCTTCAAAGAATGTTGTTAGAATAATTGGAAATCTGCTAGAATGGCAATGATCCTGTTGTGGAAAAGGCAAAAAAAAAAAAAGAAAAAAATTCTAGCTTCAATACTGGAAAATTATAAAGAGCTTATTAGAAAAGCTGTGGTGGTGTGATAGGATTGCCTAAGTTTGGTTGTTGCTAGGGAGAATCTGATGAGACGCCACCCCCAGTGGGAATTCTGTCTGTTTCCCACACCCTAAATCTTGCAGGATAAAAGCCATTTGGAAAGTATCAAAGTATCTGACTTTGAAAAGTTTGGCTCCATTGAAGCATTGTATAGATTCTGATCCTTTCCCTACTGTTCTGAATGATGGCTAGCAGAACCGCAGAGAAGCAGACCACCCATAAAAATGGAAACCAACCGTTCATTCGTTGCATGATTTCTGTGTGATTTCTAGCTTCTTTCAATATTGATGTACAGGCATGTGATGACTTTTGTAGATTCGTTTGATATTCATATACAGTCAGCCTTCCGTATCATCGGGTTACACGTCTATGGAGCAACCAATCGTGGATTGAAAATATTCAGGACAAAAATTCCAGAAAGTTCTAAAAAGCAAAACTTGAATTTGCTGCCCACTAGAAACTATTTACATAGCATTTACATTGTATTAGGTATTATGGGTAATCTAGATTTGATTTAAAGTATAGTATATCGGAGGTTATATGCAAATACTACACTATTTTGTATGAGGGACTTTGCATCCACAGATTTTTGTATCAGTGGGTATCCTAGAACCAGTCCTCCAACTATACCTAAGGGACAACTCTATTGCAATTTTGGGCATTTCTCATCCTTGATTTTTTGTTCTGTTTAAAATTTTATCTCAATACAATTTCACTGATATAATTTAGAATATTGGAAATTTGATCCTCAAATTTCACTTTGAGGATTTCAGTTCTACTCAGTCCATTATGTAACCTGAGAAAGCAGAAATCATCTGATTAATTATAAATTATATTTTTTGATGTATGTGAAATACATGTTTTTTACTGGACTTACTATGTTAAAATTTTTTGAACTATTGGCTCACATTCTAATTACCTATTATATCTTGTGCACATTGGCATGTTATATGGTTCTCTTCTCTCTTGAATTCAAAAATATTAAGAATTTATGTTCCTAAAGTGGAAGAGTCCAAATGTAAATAAATATATATCTTTCAACACTGGATTATATGTGTAGAGAGCAGACACCACAAATGACATGTTCTAAAATTTTGCAATCATATTTGGAAACAGGAAGAGCACACGGGATACCATATATAATCTGAAATTTATTTGCCTTTAAATACACTCATTTAACTCACTAAATATAATTACATTTTTATTTTGTAACATGACAATGAGATGAGAACCTAAAGTCAATAAGAAACATAATAATAAATGTAATTTGGCTTGAATAAATACAGTCAGCAATGATCAACATAACAGTTGGTGAGTAGGTTTGGGATTTAAGTATGTATCTCAAAAGATATTCTTAACACTTATGAATCAAGTTGTTCTGAGTTAATAAGAGACTAGTGAATTGAAGGAGAGTCGCTGAACACAGAGATTACACCCACTGGAATTATTCATGACTTCAAATTTGAGATGATTCTATCTTATGTGCTGTATGGTATCTGCATTTGAACACCTCAGTGATACTGATACTTCTTATCAGTGACGATAGCTGCATTGACCTTAGGAGTAAAGAGATAATAGGGGGGAAATTTCAGTGATCTTTCTAATATACCTTTCACCGTCATGAAAGAGCCTCTATGAGAAGTTGGTGACCTCATGATATGATTTCTGAACCTTTAGTTTCTAAAATGATACAATCTCATTGAATTCATGAAAGATGGGATCATAAAGCCAGACACAACTTTTAGGCTTAATAATCCATTTAGGTTTCTCAGTATGTAGAACTAAGAAAACACCCCAGTTGATTTCAAAGATAGCAAGATTGTCTATATAAAATTAATAATGTAATTGGCCCATTAATGAACATAGTTAGATCTAGCTACCAAGATGGTCACCCGGACATTCTGGCTGTGAGTTGTGGCTCACGGTCAGCAGTGAAACACAATTCACTCGACCTCTGAAAAGTAACTGATACCAAAACAAAACCAAGAACGGCTGAACAGATATCTTATGAGTCAATCCTACAAAGTCCTTTTTGTTTCTGTATTCCTTCATTTCAGTTATTTTAACTTCTGCTGAACAGGTGACCCTGACTAGGGAAGTCAACAAAGTAGTAGAAGATTTTTGACAACTGTTTCCAAGTTGAGGGCACTTTGCTCAGTCAACTTCCAGTCACTTACAAAGTGGAAGACAGCAACCAGTCAGCTCCACTTTATGCAGCCTGTTTTCTGTATCATGAGGCGATCATCAAAATCAAGAAAGGATCTAGGATACAGCAGTCATTTAGTTTTTTTCAAATTTAAGTAGATTATTTTCTAAGACCACTAAATGTGCTTTCTTAGGTATGCATAGCACAATGATCATCCTTGCTTCTCTCAGGTAGTATGCCTAGCGCCTTGTCCCTTAGGTGTAAGAGATTCCCTCTTGGCACTGTTTCTAGGCAGAAGGTCACTTTCGGACAGGGAGATTAAAAGCAATATTAACTCCTGCAATGTATGGAAGTCAGATTAGACTTGGAAAACACTTTGCACTTACCTGATCATGTGGCCAGAATGTGTAGGCTGATAATTAGAGTACCCAGCTATCCAGAAATCTCTCTGGGGCCTCATCTGAGGTATAAGACATTCTTCTATCAGTTGCTTTTGGTCATAAGTTTCTTCTTGACGGTGATAGGAACATAAAAATACACATTAATTTTTTCATGAAAGAAATACTTATATTTTCAGAACACACAGCCCCTAATTAAATTACTGCTGATGGAATAAGCATCCTGCAATAGCAGGAGAGGAATCAAATGTAATTTCCCAGTGCCATAGGAAGGGCTTGACTCTTCAAAAACCGCCTCTAAATCTTAGGAACTATGCTTTCAAGGGCTAAGCTAACAGAACTGAGCAGGAAATAAGCCTGATTAGTATTTTGTAAGTAATTTTGAGCACAAAAGATATATTTACAATAATAGCCAAGACTTATCATCTACAGTTGAACTCAACACTGGCAAAAAGAAAAAAGTAAATTGAATTCATTAAAACGACATCAAATAAATTATGATGTTCGTTTTCTTGTGCACTGCTTATCACTTTTTAAGTTTTAAAACTTCGGTTGGATATCTCTAGATCCTAATAAGGAGAAATGGGTTAGCATTGATTTGGATGACTTATGAAACATTTAGACACAAATTATTTACTTGTTGCTCTTAATTTATAACACAGTTTTCTCAAGGCTCCTCACTTGAATACAGCCTGTCAATCACTGCTATCTATAATAAGGAGGCATGGAGGCTTGTATTTTTTTTTCACCCATGCAATTTAAAAATATAACCTCTGGCTTTTTGCTAAAGAATTGTTTTTTGTCTTTCCACTTGGCACAGGGTAATCGAAGCAATTTTTGTGGTTGGAAACACATTGATAGTGCTCAGTAAATGTAAATCTAATAACCGTATTATTCACCAGGTTTGGAAAGGAAACAAGAGATTTATATGGGGCTACAGTTATAATTAAGGGAACAAATAGCCCTTTTTACAGAATTTCAATATAGGCTTTCCCCCCTCACTTATAACGTGTACTAGCTATCGCTAAGATTACTCTGTCTTGGGTATTCGTGGTACTTTATAATAAAGATAACTTTGTGAAAGAGAATAAAGCTTTCACTTTCTGCTGAGCACCTGTCTCGTCTTGAATTTTCAGGAGCAGCCGGTGAGAAGTCAAAGGTGTCCTTTCTTCCCAGACCCACGGGGAAAGATTTGTCATTTGATAACCGCAGTCTACTTTTCTGCTTCTTCTAGGCGTTTGTCATGGTCGCATCAAGCAGCTCCTTTAAAGCGTGATCTGTACCTCTTCCCTATATCTAAGGGTGACCTGCAAAGGCTTATTTTATCAACAAACTGCACATTCTGCTATTTTGATGAAACCAGTAATTCAGTGAAATTTGTAGATGTAATCATACCATTCTGTAGAAACATTAAATTTTTAAAAATCTTAGACAGGAAAAAGAAAATAGGTGGCTTTGGCAGAGAACCTAAAGCATGTGGAAATTGAGATGATAAAGGAAAACCAGTTATCGCTTCAGCGACCAAAGTGTTTCATATATGCTGGCTGACTGTCGTACGGAACTGGGCATCTTATGATTCTACAGGCTATGTCCCAGATATTGCAATGGCTCCCGAAGATTTCTGTGCCAACAGTAGATTATTGTATTGTACTGGAACTAATGTCTTCCTTTTCCAAACTATCAGAATGCTTATTCAGATCTCTGCTATGATACTTGTAGGTTATATTACAGTTATTTGTGTACGTGTCTTATCACCACTATTACAGACTATTAAGGTAAGGAACTTGCTCATGGCTTAGTATACCTTCAGTGACTTGTTTACTCTACATGATCAATATACATTTGTTGATGGATGGGTGACTAGTTTTGCGGATCCATATCTGAATCAAGGACAGATACATGTAGGTTGTTATATATATATATATATTTTTTTTTTTTTAACATCTTTACTGGAGTGTAATTGCTTTACACTGGTGTGTTAGTTTCTGCTGTGTAACAAAGTGAATCATCTATACGTACACCTATATCTCCATATCTCCTACCTCTTGCGTCTCCCTCCCGCCCTCCCTATCCCACCCCTCTAGGTGGTCACAAAGCACTGAGCTGATCTCCCTGTGCTATGTGGCTGCTTCCCACTAGCTATCTATTTTACGTTTGGTAGTGTATATATATCCATGCCACACTCTCACTTCGTCCCAGCTTACCCTTCCCCCTCCCCGTGTCCTCAAGTCCATTCTCTACGTCTGCGTCTTTATTCCTGTCCTGCCCCTCCCTAGGTTCTTCAGAACCATTGTTTTTATTTTTTTTAGATTCCATATATATGTGTTAGCATATGGTATTTATTTTTACCTTTCTGACTTACTTCAATCTGTATGACAGTCTCTAGGTCCATCCACCTCACTACAAATAACTCAATTTTGTTTCCTTTTATGGCTGAGTAATATTCCATAGTATATATGTGCCACATCTTCTTTATCCACTCATCTGTCAATGGATACTTAGGTTGTTTCCATGTCCTGGGTATTGTAAATAGAGCTGCAGTGAACATTGTGGTACATGACTCTTTTTGAATAATGGTTTTCTCAGGGTGTATGCCCAGTAGTGGGATTCCTGGATCGTATGGTAGTTCTATTTTTAGTATTTTGAGGAACCTCCATAATGTTCTCCATAGTGGCCGTATCAATTTACATTCCCACTAACAGTGCACAAGGGTTCCCTTTTCTCCACACCCTCTCCATCATTTATTGTTTGTAGACTTTTTGATGATGGCCATTCTGACCTGTGTGAGGCGATACCTCACTGTAGTTTTCATCTGCATTTCTCTAATGATTAGTGATGTTGAGCATCCTTTCATGTGTTTGTTGGCAATCTGTATATCTTCTTTGCAGAAATGTCTACTTAGGTCTTCTGCCCATTTTTGGATTGGATTGTTTGCTTTTTTGATATTGAGCTGCCTGAGCTGTTTGTAAATTTTGGAGATTAATTGTCAGTTGCTTCATTTGCAAATATTTTCTCCCATTCTGAGGGTTGTCTTTTCATCTTGTTTATGGTTTCCTTTGCTGTGCAAAAGCTTTGAAGTTTCATTAGGTCCCATTTGTTTATTTTTGTTTTTATTTCCATTTCTCTAGGAGGTAGGTCAAAAAGGATCTTGCTGTGATTTATGTAATAGTGTGTTCTGCCTATGTTTTCCTCTGAGAGTTTTATAGTGTCTGGCTTTACATTTAGGTCTTTAATCCATTGTGAGTTTATTTTTGTGTATGGTGTTAATGAGTGTTCTAATTTCATTCTTTTACATGTAGCTGTCCAGTTTTCCCAGCACCACTTATTGAAGAGGCTGTCTTTTCTCCACTGTATATTCTTACCTCCTTTATCAAAAATAAGGTGACCATATGTGCATGGGTTTATTGCTGGACTTTCTATCCTGTTCCATTGATCTATATTTCTGTTCTTGTGCCAGTACCATACTGTCTTCATTACTGCAGCTTTGTAGTATAGTCTGAAGTCTGGGAGCCTGATTCCTCCAGCTCCGTTTTTCTTTCTCAAGATTGCTTTGGCTATTCGGGGTCTTTTGTGTTTCCATACAAACTGTGAAATTTTTTGTTCTAGTTCTGTGAAAAATGCCAGTGGTAGTTTGATAGGGATTGCATTGAATCTGTAGATTGCTTTGGGTAGTATAGTCATTTTCACAATGTTGATTCTTCAAATCGAAGAACATAGTATATCTCTCCATCTGTTTGTATCGTCTTTAATTTATTTCATCAGTGTCTTATAGTTTTCTGCATACAGGTCTTTTGTTTCCTTAGATATTTTATTCTTTATTTATTCCTAGGTATTTTATTCTTTTTGTTGCAATGGTAAATGGGAATGTTTCCTTAATTTCTTTTTCAGATTTTTCCTCATTAGTGTATAGGAATGCAAGAGATTTCTGTGCATTAATTTTGTATCCTGCTACTTTACCAAATTCATTGATTTGCTCTAGTAGTTTTCTGGTAGCATCTTTAGGATTCTCTATATCTAGTATCATGTCATCTGCAAACAGTGACAGTTTTACTTCTTTTCTGATTTGGATTCCTTTTATTTATTTTTCTTCTCTGATTGCTCTGGCTAAAACTTCCAAAACTATGTTGAATAATAGCTGTGAGAGTGGGCAACCTTGTCTTGTTCCTGATCTTAGAGGAAATGGTTTCAGTTTTTCACCATTGAGAATGATGTTTGCTGTGGGTTTGTCATATATGGCCTTTATTATGTTGAGCTAAGTACCCTCTATGCCTACTGTGTGGAGGGTTTTTATCATAAATGGGTGTTGAATTTTGTCGAAAGCTTTCTCTGCATCTATTGAGATGATCATATGGTTTTGTTCCTTCAATTTGTTAATATGGTGTATTACATTGACTGATTTGCATATATGGAAGAGTCCTTGCATTCCTGGTATACACCCCACTTGAGCATAGTGTATGATCCTTTTAATGTGGTGTTGGATTCTGTTTGCTAGAATTTTGCTGAGGATTTTTGCATCTTTGTTCATCAGTGATATTCCCCTATAGTTTTCTTTCCTTGTGACATCTTTGTCTGGTTTTGGTATCAGGGTGATGGTGGTCTCGTAGAATGAGTTTGGGAGTGTTCCTCCCTCTGCTATATTTTGGAAGAGTTTGAGAAGGATAGGTGTTAGCTCTTCTCTAAATGTTTGATAGAATTTGCCTGTGAAGCCGTCTGGTCCTGGGCTTTTGTTTATTGGAAGATTTTTAATCACAGTCTCAATTTCAGTGCTTGTGATTGGTCTGTTTATATTTGCTATTTCTTCCTGGTTCAGTCATCTTGTGCTTTTCTAAGAATTTGTCCATTTCTTCCAGGTTGTCCATTTTATTGGCATAGAATTGCTTGTAGTAATCTCTCATGATCCCTTGTATTTCTGCAGTGTTACTTCTCCTTTTTCATTTCTAATTCTATTGATTTGAGTCTTCTCCCTTTTTTTCTTGATGAGTCTGGCTGATGGTTTATCAATTTTGTTTATCTTCTTAAAGAACCAGCTTTTAGCTTTATTGATCTTTGCTATCATTTCCTTCATTTCTTTTTCATTTATTTCTGATCTTGATTTCTTTCCTTCTGCTAAGTTTGGGGGTTTTTTGTTCTTCTTTCCCTAATTGCTTGAGGTGTAAGGTTAGGTTGTTTATTTGAGATGTTTCTTGTTTCTTGAGGTAGGTATTGCTGTAAACTTCCCTCTTTGAACTGCTTTTGCTGCATCCCATAGGTTTTGGGTCATTGTCTTTTCATTGTCTTTTGTTTCTAGGTATTTTTTTGTGTCCTCTTTGATTTCTTCAGTGATCTCTGGTTATTAAGTAGTGTATTGTTTAGCCTCCATGGGTTTGTATTTTTTACAAATTTTTTCCCTGTAATTAATATCTAGTCTCATAGCATTGTGGTCGGAAAAGATATGTGATATGATTTCAATTTTCTGAAATTTACCAAGGCTTCAATTGTGACCCAAGATATGATCTATCCTGGAGAACATTCCATCAGCACTTGAGAAGAAAATGTATTCTGTTGTTTTTGGATGGAATGCCCTATAAATATCAATTAAGTCCATCTTGTTTGATGTATCAGTTAAAGCTTGTGTTTCCTTATTTATTTTCATTTTGGATGATCTGTCCATTGGTGAAAGTGGGGTGTTCGAGTCCCCTCCTATAATTGTGTTACTGTCGATTTCCCCTTTTATGGGTGTTAGCATTTGCCTTATGTATTGAGGTGCTCCTATGCTGGGTGCATAAATATTTACAATTGTTATATCTTCTTCTTGGATCAATCCCTTGAGCATTTTATAGTGTCCTTCTTTGTCTCTTGTAATAGTCTTTATTTTAAAGTCTATTTTGTCTGATATGAGAATTGCTACTCCAGCTTTCTTTTGATTTCCATTTGCATGGAATATCTTTTTCCATCCCTTCACTTTCAGTCTGTGTGTGTCCCTAGGTCTGAAGTGGGTCTCTTGTAGACAGCATATATACGGGTCTTGGTTTCATATCCATTCAGCCAGCCTGTGTCTTCTGTTTGGAGCGTTTAATCTATTTACATTGAAGGTAGTTATCGATATGTATGTTCCTATTCCCATTTTCTTAATTGTTTTGGGTTTGTTATTGTAGGTCTTTTCCTTCTCTTGTGTTTCCTTCCTAGAGAAGATCCTTTATCATTTGTTGTAAAGCTGGTTTGGTGGTGCTGAATTCTCTTAGCTTTTGCTTGTCTGTAAAGGTTTTTATTTCTCCATCAAATCTGGTTGAGATCCTTGCTGGGTAGAGTAATCTTGGTTGTAGGTTTTTCTCCTTCATCACTTTAAATATGTCCTGCCACTCCCTTCTGGCTTGCAGAGTTTCTGCTGAAAGATCAGCTGTTAACCTTATGGGGATTCCTTTGTATGTTATTTGTTGTTTTTCCCTTGCTGCTTTTAATATTTTTTCTTTGTATTTAATTTTTGATAGTTTGATTAATATGTGTCTTGGTATGTTTCTCCTTGGATTTATCCTGTATGGGACTCTCTGTGCTTCCTGGACTTGCTTGACTATTTCCTTTCCCATATTAGGGAAGTTGTCAACTATAATCTCTTCAAATATTTTCTCAGTCCCTTTCTTTTTCTCTTCTTCTTCTGGGACCCCTGTAGTTCGAATGCTGGTAATTTTAGTGTTGTTCCAGAGGTCTCTAAGACTGTCTTCAATTCTTTTAATTCTTTTTTCTTTATTCTGCTCTGCAGTAGTTATTTCCACTATTTTATCTTCCAGGTCACTTATCTGTTCTTCTGCCTCAGTTATTTTGCTATTGATTCCTTCTAGAGAATTTTTATTTTCATTTATTCTGTTGTTCATCATTGTTTGTTTGCTCTTTAGTTCTTCTAGGTCCTTGTTAGATGTTTCTTGTATTTTCTCCATTCTATTTCCAAGATGTTGGATCATCTTTACTATCATTACTCTGAATTCTTTTTCAGGTAGACTGCCTATTTCCTCCTCATTTGTTAGGTCTGGTGGGTTTTTATCTTGCTCCTTCATCTGCTGTGTGTTTCTCTGTCTTCTCATTTTGCTTAACTTATTGTGTTTGCAGTCTCCCTTTCACAGGCTACAGGTTCGTACTTCCCGTTGTTGTTGGTTGTTTTTGCCCCCAGTGGCTAAGATTGGTTCAGTGGGTTGTGTAGGCTTCCTGGTGGAGGGGACTAGTGCCTGTTTTCTGGTGGATGAGGCTGGAGCTTGTCTTTGTGGTGGGCAGGACCGTGTCTGGTGGTGTGTTTTGGGGTGTCTGTGACCTTATTATGATTTTAGGCAGCCTGTCTGCTAATGGGTGGGGTTGTGTTCCTGTCTTGCTAGTTGTTTGGCATGGGGTTTCCAGCACTGTAGCTTGCTGGTTGTTGAGTGGAGCTGGGTTTTAGCATTGAGATGGAGATCTCTCAGAGAGCTTTCACCTTGATACTATGTGGAGATGGGAGGTTTCTGGTGGACCAGTGTTCTGAACTCCGATCTCCCACCTCAGAGGCACAGGCCTGACACCTGGCCAGAGCACAAAGACCCTGTCAGCCACATGGCTCAGAAGAAAAGGGAGAAAAATAAATAAATAAATAAAATAAAAAGAAATAAAGTTATCAAAATAAATTTTTTTAATTATTAAAAATAAAAAAGTAATTAAACAAAAGAAAAAAAGAGAGAAAGAAAGAAGAGAGCAGCCAAACCAAAACACAGATCCACCAATGAAAACAAGGGCTATAAACTATATTTTAAAAAAAAAAAAAAAAGGACAGACAGAACCCTAGGACAAATGGTAAAAGCAAAGCTATACAGACAAAATCACACAAAGTCCCCTGCCTCAATTTTGGGATGATTTGTTGTCTACTCAGGTATTCCACAGGTGCAGGTACATCAAGTTGATTGTGGGGATTTAATCCGCTGCTCCTGATGCTGCTGGGAGAGATTTCCGTTTCTCTTCTTTGTTCGCACAGCTCTTGGGGTTCACCTTTGGGTTTGGACCCGCCTCTGCGTGTAGGTCGCCTGAGGGTGTCTGTTCTTCGCTCAGACAGGACGGGGTTAAAGGAGCCGCTGATTCGGGGGCTCCGGCTCACTCAGGCCGGGGGGAGGGAGGGGCACGGAGTGCGGGGCGGGCCTGAGGTGGCAGAGTCCGGTGGGACGTTGCACCAGCCTGAGGCGTGCCGTGCGTTCTCCCGGGGAAGTTGTCCCTGGATCATGAGACCCTGGCAGTGGCGGGCTGCGCAGGCTCCCGGGAGGGGAGGTGTGGACAGTGACCTGTGCTTGCACACAGGCTTCTTGGTGGCGGCAGCAGCAGCCTTAGCGTCTCATGCCCGTCTCTGGGGTCCGCGCTGTTAGCCACGGCTTGTGCCCGTCTCTTGAGCTCCTTTAAGCTGCGCTCTGAATCCCTAATCCTCGCGCACCAGGAAACAAAGAGGGAAGAAAATGTCTCTTGCCTCTTCGGCAGGTCCAGACTTTTCTCCGGACTCCCTCCCGGCCAGCCGTGGCGCACTAACCCCCTGCAGGCTGTGTTCTCGCCGCCAACCCCAGTCCTCTCCCTGCTCCGACCGAAGCGTGAGCCCCAGCTCCCAGCCCCGCCCGCCCCGCTGGGTGAGCAGACAAGCCTCTCGGGCTGGTGAGTGCCGGTCGGCACCGATCCTCTGTGCGGGAATCTCTCCGCTTTGCCCTCGCACCCCTGTGGCTGCGCTCTCCGCCGCACCTCCGAAGCTTCCCCCCTCCGCCACCCGCAGTCTCCGCCCGTGAAGGGGCTTCTGGAAAGCTTTCCTCCTTCACGACTCCCTCCCACTGGTGCGGGTCCTGTCCCTATTCTTTTGTCTATGTTTTTTCTTTTGCCCTACCCAGGTACGTGGGGAGTTTCTTGTCTTTTGGGAGGTCTGAGGTCTTCTGCCAGCCTTCAGTAGGTGTTCTGTAGGGGTTGTGCCACATGTAGATGTATTTCTGGTGTATTTGTGGGGAGGAAGGTGATCTCCACGTCTTACTCCTCTGCCATCTTGAAGGTCTCCTAGGTTGTTATACTGAATGTTTTAAAGTAGCCCTTTTGTTGTTACCCTAGAGACTGCCATCACAGGCCAGGTTTAGATGAAAACTCATGATGCAAGTCAGGACCATTTTGTACTTTTGCTGTACAAGCTCATCTGTGCATATGACCTCTGTGCATGACCTCCATCAGTAATTTATACCAGATTGCTTCAACACATAGCACATTACAACTGGGTTTGTAGTTTTCGGCTCTATTTTTTTCTTAATGTTTTGCTTAGGAAATGTTATATTTTGTGGAGAAAAAGTTGTCTTATTCTTTTCCTCTCTTACATAATCCTCATTCTTTCTGGAATTTTCTTTTTTTTAATACTAATAAAAGAGACTCGGTTTCTTGAACACTAAGTTTCTGTTGTTGTTAGTTTTGCCATAGTTTATTTGTAGTGTCACACTAGTAAGACTTGTTAAGGAATACTAAAGTTACCAAAAAAATCCCTGAAGTATGGACGTATCTGTAGAAATACAAAGAAATAGCAAAAAAAAGCATTAAAATATAAAAGTAATATTAACCACCACAAAAACCCTGTTCCCAAGTGCTATTGATGATTATACTCTGTTCAGTTTAACTGCCCTAGTACTTTAATGTTCATAATGTACATTGGTATGTGTGTTTTACTATTCAAAATGTGCTTAAAGTTGGAATCTGGAAAAAGCAAACTCTGCTGATGTCATTATGCTTAGTGTTTTATTCTGTGAGTCAACTCCTTTCAGATTTTGGTGAGGTTACTTTGTTTGGTTTTCCCTCTCTATATCTCTGTTAACATCCGAACCTCAGGAGAAATTACCTTTCAATTGGCAATTGTACCTCGGCCCTGCCATATGCTGACCCTCCTTCATAGCCCTGCATTGTTCAGAGAAAGATTTGCCAAATCAAGTTGCCCTTGCAAAAGCACAGCTCCAACCACCATCTGTTCAAGGCAACGGTTTGGAACAATAGAAGATCTCCAAAAATTTTGTCTCCATACAATTTACTTAAAATTAGTTGCTTCTTGAAAACGTGTACACCTTCTCTGTCAGCCATTTATATGCATATATATATATATATATATATATTTTTCATAATGACTGTGCTAAGCCATCCCCATATTTTAAAAAAGTGTATGTATAAGTCACACTGATGTTTGGCCTAGAATGAATCTAGATGTGTGAGGCCCCAATACAGGCACTCCAAAAATACTTATAGTGGTAATTTCCTGCCTGATTTCCTACAAGGAAAATGACGGCACTTTGAAAATCAGAGAGCTATATTCTCACTTAAACTTTTGTGAACTTTCTATATTATTCCATGCTCAAATATGGGTTTAATAATAAGGAAACAAACTAAATGCTTTGTTATTCTGGACCAGAAATTAAACATTGGTCTCATGTGATCTCTCCAATTCTCTAAATACTTATTTGTCTGTTTTAAAATTCATTTTGCTATTTAGTTATGCTAATAACTAATTTGCAATAAAAAGCAAAAGAAAACATTAGACACAGTCAACATTTTTTGCATAACATAACCCAGTTTTTATATATAAAATGCACATGATAATGTAATCACATTATAGATATCAAGAAACGGACAGGTAGATACAAAAGAGTTCATGTAACTCACTGTTCTGTAATCAGCTTTTGTCACTCAACAACATATCATTAACCTCTTTGTATTTTCATAAATCAAAATCCAGTTTGAATGATAGCTCTTAAAAATCTATACTGTATAGTGTTCCGCTAAAGAAATGCCTCTTCATAAGCGACTCAACCTTTTCCCTATTAATTGGATAGTAAAGCTGTTTTCTGTTTGCTGTTATCGGAAACATCACCCTGATAATGATCCCTGTACAAACATGCTTGCATGCATCCATAATCATTTCTTTAGGAAAAATTCCTAAATGTAAATTTGTAACTATAAAATGTGAAAAATATATACTATATTAAAGGTTTTTAATGCTTGTTGTTGTACTGCTCCTCAGTTTGAGAAATAAGCAAACTTTTGTCAATGCTGGCTATGCCAATTTTTTTGAGTTTTGGCAGTCTGTCAGAAGTGTCTTGATTTGATTTATTTTTAAAAAAAAATTACTAATGATGTAGAAATATCTTAATCTATTCATTCCTCTTTTGGTTGCATTAGAAAATTCAAGTCAATGTATTGGGTAAAGGATCATCTAGAGTTTGCCTACAACATAAATTACTCGGTCTTTTTCTGGCCCCCATTAAGTCAGCTCTTTCTCATACTCTATTTGTGCAATGATTAGTTGAACATGTGTACAAGTGTTAATTTATATATATTCTGAGTTTTTTACTAAAAATATTCTTACCAAAATATTCTCACTAATATTCTTACTAAATATTCTTTACTAAAAATATTCACTTTATTTTGAAGTACTTCAGCACTTTAGGAATTCTTGTTTATTCATCACACATATCACCTTTCCTTTTCAGCTTGATGTGTCGTACAAATTTGGTAAACATTTATTACATTCGATAGAAAGTTGATCAGAACAACTCAAGAGCTGAGCTCTCTTTCTGGAACCTCTTCTAGGTCGACAAGGCTATTTTCACCCCTTTTGCAGTCAAGTTGTCCAGTGAGTTTTGAAGCAACCTAATGTTACTGTTATTCAGCTGATGTTTCGCTTACTTGCCCACAAGGATCTCATGATACACGTTGTCAAATGCCATGAAGACATCAATGTCTGGCAGAAAAGGATTAAAGAAAAAGTCCAAAGACCTGGACTTTCTTTCCTCGCTTCCACCCTTTACTGACTGGTTAATTTCCTTATTGAGATTCTGCTGTCATCTCTAAAACAGAGGGCTTCCCTTAATTTATTTTTTCTATATTTTTCAGTTTTAGCAGCAGAGCTCAATTTTTTTCCCCCCAAATCCAGGATACAACTCTTCCACAGATGCAGCTTTCAATAAGCTTTATCTAAGTCCTCTTACTTTTTCTTCAATCCAGGACACCTGTCCATGTGCAGCTCACGTAAATATCAGATGTTTTAGACAGGAAGACAGACTCAAGGGTGGCACTTATTGGGTGCCTTTGACAGGAAGACAAGTACCACACACACTTTCTGGTTTACTGTGATGACACCACCCCTCAATAATTAATTGAATTACTATTTTATGGCTTCTTCTGGACAACTAAGTGTTTGCTGCATATGTTTACCTTTAGATTTCTGGATTTGAGGTATCCTTGAGACCTCTACTAAGCTGTCATATTCCTTAGGCCTCATCTTTGGTCATAACTCTTCAGCTTGCTGCATGGCCCCCAGCCAGAAGCCAAATAGGAAAATCAATCTCACATCTTTAAAAATTAAATGAAAATGGTTTTGTATGACTTGCAACTCTTGGCAAAAGTGGAAGTTATCATTAACAGGACACAGCATTCTTTCTATGAATATTCTAACCTGTAGTTAGTCCAAGCTCTGAAAGCATTCCAAAAGAGAAGTTTCATGCTTGGTTTAATAGTGACTTCATCATGGGATTAAGGTGTATGAGGCCTCCCAAGATGACTAATGCAGACATTAACTTCCTTATTACTTTGTAAGTTCTTTATAGTTAAAGCTCATATATCTCATATATACTCATCAAACTATTTTCCACCCATCTGCTATATCATACCAAAATTTAAAATGCCTATATAATAAAAATAAATCTATCCTATGTATTTATAGATAGTTATGTGAAATAATTTTGATCAAGGTTGTACTAACACTGTTCCATGCCTTATTTAATATTTATCCATAACACCGAGTTTACTTGGCCATTGACTCTTATCAGAGGAGATTGGGGGTAGTAGTTTTGCCCGCACATGAACTCCTTGACTGATAAATTTGTAGCTTCCATTCACCTTCACAAACAGTCTCATAGGTTGAGAAAAGAAAATGCCATCAAAGATCACCAATTTATATTAATGCAGTCATATTTGGGACTACACATAAAAATTCAAATCGAGCCCATTTTTTAATGACTAGTATATAAAGTGATGTGTTACCTTGGTCTAACATTTGAACTCCCAGTTTTTGATTTATGATAATCTTATTCTGAAATATCTACTTTTCAACCATCCTCTGGGCAATATTTTAAAGTCACTGAATGCATATAGAGTAACTTATAACCTTCATAATGTCGAGAGAAAGCACTTCCTCTTTTAAGACATACTCTAACACACCAACCTCTCACAGCAAAAAAAAATATATATATATATATATAATGTTAGTAATGTTCACACAAGAGTTTTTACCATGAACCCTGCATGAGTTTGAGGCTGTGCTGTGCAGTCATCTGTCAGGCTTTATGAGGTAAATAGGTTACAGAAATAGAAGCACATTACAAACATAATGTTTCTTCTAGGAGTCACTTCATTCTGGCTATCAGTGTGGTTAGACTCTAAAGAATTCTTTAAATTAAATGGAAGTCTTGCTTGGGAACTGATTCAAGTAAAAAGAGTAGCAATAGAAAATGCGTTTTAATTTTTAATATTTTTCTTCCTTTAGTATTTCACACCCCCGATCCCCCCATCAACCTATTTGATGGCGAGTTCATTTATATAAACCATGACGTTTTCCAGAGTTGTTTAAATAATGCTACATCTTGTTTTGTTCTATGAAACCAATTAGCTACTCTGAACTCCACGTGACACCTTAAAGACAATATTATGGAAAAGTAACTGGCTTTTACTATTCTGGAAAAAGCGATTCCCTATCACAGCATAACACCCACAGGTGTGATCTGATGAATGGATTCAAGTTTGATATTTGAACTTTATAAAATGCTCTAAGACAGCTTTCAGGGGGAGAAAATATTTCCCACCAAAGTTATAAAATACATTTTTTTCCCAGACAGACATGGATAAATATTGTAGAGTAGGAAAAAATGTTTAATCCATACAGACTTTTTTTCCACCTTTAAATTAATGGTTCCGTATTGGAGTAATCCCCACACAAGTTGAGTTTTAAAGAAAACACAAGAAGTCACATTTTTTGACCTTTAAAATTTTTTTTAGACTTCGATCATTTCCTGCTTGTTTACAAAATCAAATGGCTAGTATGAACTTCAACAAGCCAAAAGGGAAAATAGAGTCTCCCAAAACTTCTAAAACAATTTTTCCCCAGAAATGGATAAAAATTGTATAGCAGGAAAAAATGTAGTTTAATATGTAAATGTTATTGCCCAGTATCAGAATAATGTTACCTAGAGGCACAGTCACCACTTGAGTTTTAAATGAGACACTGAAATGAATGTTGGGAATTCCAACAGAAACATACAAAAGAAGATATAAAAATATCTCTAGATGTCTATATGTAAGTCTAACATTTATTTAAAGCTCATAACCAATTATTGAGGCTGGGTAGAGTATAAGACTTGCTGTTCTTGCTTACAAAATTTCCCTACTGTTAAGGATTATTTTCCTTCAAGTATTAACTGTACTTCTTTTTAGCAAAATCATGTTTTCCCATTTAAGGAGCACACAAACATTTAAAATGTAATGGCAGCCTATCCCAATTAATGAATTAAAAATGCACCTCTTCAGATTCATCATAGAATTTTACGTTCATTTTCCTCTTAAATGTTGAAAGCATATATCCATGTGTTCCGGGTTTATGATGTACTTTATTAAATGGTGCAGCATCTGCAGTGAGTCCTTCAGGGTGGAAAATATTCAGCTATGAGACACTCCCCTCATTCATTAAAACCATCCACCAGGATGGAGACTCAGCGGCCAGATGACTGACTGCCTTTAGGGGGTACATATGTGATTTCCTCAGAAAATGCTAAATAGTGTACCTTGTCAAAAAGTCCCTCATTCCCCTTTTAATGTGTTTATTCCTTCACATATTTCATTATATTTTTCCCTTTGCCTACATCCATCCTTGCTTTAGTTTCACTCATATAGTCTAAAACTGTAGTATACTTTTCACGAAAATATAAGGAATACAACAAGCGTAAACAGCAAAAGGATGGCCGAGGAGGTTTTCTATTATCCAAGGAAAAGTCTTTGTTAATTTACTGTAATTAAAAAAAAAAAAATACAACCAAGCATTTCAGACTGTCTTGGCCTCTAAAAGTCAAGCAATTAAATGAGCATTTGGAGATTAGTAACTGTCTTATTGCATTATATGGTTCAATTTCTTAATAATGACCTGAATTTGAGTTCAGAATGCCCATTTATTCATTCAACCTTCGTTATACGTATCGATCATTGTATTGACACCATAATGACGTTGACATAATGTAGAAGACAGCACAGTCCCTGCCCTTATGGGCTTATGGTGGGAAAAACAGACATTAAACAAATAATTATAAATATAATCATGTTACAAAAAGGAAAATGGCATGTGTTAGGAAAGCATATGAAAATCAAGAGTCCACACTTGCCTTGGTGATCTTTCCTTGACGCCTACATGGATGAAAGTGGGTGTGAAGCCTATTTTGGTCTAAAGCATGAGATGGAGTCTAGTCCTGTACTTAAACAAATGAATCAGCAGACTAACCAGTTTGACTTAAGAGGTGCCCAAACCAGCAAGATATCCAGATCAATTTCCAAACCTCATGAATGCTTTTTCCAAATCTCCCGACTGTCTTTGTCTCTGTTGTGAAGGCAGTAAAATCTGTTGTTTAAATGTTATCTGAGAGACATTTTCCTCAGCTAAAAATCCATGGAATTGAATAGATTGTGGAAAAAACGTGGCCAACTTTTATGTAAGAGAGACTGGGATTACGCAGGACAGCAGTGAGTGTGTGTGTGTGTGTGTGTGTGTGTGTGTGTGGTGTGTGTGAGTGTGAGTGTATTTTGTTGTCATTTTACCTCTAATACCTATCTTCTGCTTTGTCATCACCTTTGTTTGCCAGGTGCAAAAATGTATGTAACCATAGTCTTCCGTTAGCTCCTTTTTTGGGGGGAAGTATAGTTTGAGGATCCTGCTGCCTAGTCTGTAGTAAGAAGCATGCAGGTTTGGGGGAAGTTCCTGCTGTATAACAATTTGTCTGTTACACCATCTCATCAGTTTAGATCAAGTTTCCATTGCAGTGGTCTAGGGGAGTTTGTGGCAATAGATTCTGAAGGCATCAGCTTCCAGATCAAGCCTTTGAGACTTCAAACATTGCTGTTGTATTCATTATACTGTATGGAAGTAAGTCTCTTGTGCCATGTTTCTTTACCCCTTTGGGAAATGTATGCTCCCCTCAACCTCCCTGATATAATTTATATGCTTTGATGACTTCTGGGCAACCGGTCAAATTCATTCCTTCACTGTCAGTCAGTCAGCCATTTAATCATTCTTTCTTCCATTTACCCATAATTTTGAACACTAAATATTCATTGTGTTTAATGCTGTGCAAAAAAATACTTCATAGGATCCCTAACATAGAGCTTTCCAACTTGTAGGGCAAGCTCCTAGACATGTTTGACAAGAAAGTTAAGTAACGAGTATATGCTAATTATATAGGGCAGTACAAGAATGACTCAGATTTAGTGGTCAAGATCTCTGTGACTTGGAGTGATCAGAAGCAAAAGTTAAACTTGAGTGAAACAATCTGATTCTTGAAGGATGGGTGAAAGTTACATGGAGAAGAAAGAGAGGGAATTCCATGGAGGGAGAAAAATTTGCAGGAAATCTTGAGTTGGGCATATCCAGGAAGCAGAAATATAAACAAATATGGTATGTATTACCTGGAATGTGTTAGATGCTTAATGAAAGAATGAATAAATGCATGCGCGTAAACAGGAACTGGAAGAAAGTGTAGAAGGGGGGATGGTTGGCAGTAAAATTTTAACTGAGAAGACTTCATAAACAACATGATTGATGGAGAGCTATAAGATAATAAAAAGGCCTGAAGAGGTCATTTCACATACAATCCAAAACAACCAGTTTTCGTCTGCCATCAGTTTTATTTGTGTCTGTCAAGGTCTTGGAGGAAATGGAAATTCAAATTATTTATCTAGTGAATATAAATATTAGGACAACATGTGTTAATTAAGGAATGTTTATCAGGCAACAGCGCTTCAAAAATATGTTTCTGATTATATGGAAGTTACAGGTTAATCAAGTAGTTTGGAAAATAATAAATTAGATAATTTTACAGGGTAAATAGTATTGTCAGCCCCTCACAGTTGCACTAATGCATCAATTTTGCTTCTGAAAATAATTTGTGTAGTCATACAGATTTCTTCACCTTCAACCCTCAACTATGAATCTGAGATTGCTGATGAAATTTGTGTCCTAAGACTCCCTTCATCTTCCTGAACTATCTGTGTGATTTAAGTACTTGCTTATTTTTTTAAAGTGATTTAAGCATCTTTAGCACTCAATTAAAAATCATTATTCTATTAACTCTCAGACCTAAAAAAATTCATGGCATCATGAATCATAATTAAGGCTTCTAGTTTGGGGCACATAAAAAGGCAAACATTCAGTTGGCCTCTTTCATATCTATTTTAGATGCTCTAGTGATTCATTTTTCATCTTTCTCACAATTTGACTCAAATTTCTGGGCTCTTTTTCTTTCTATTGTTGATTCTCTAGGGATGTGAAATGTTTTAGTGATAAAACAAAAATGACTTGGAAACACATGAAAACGTGGACTGTATTTTTGAATGAAAACATGCTGTACCCCCTGTTACCACTTTACAGCTCTTCTGTAAAGAAATGACCAGATGTTTAAAAATAGAAAGTTGGCAAATCTTTTACTCTTCCCTAACCTTTACATTTTTCTGCTGCTATTTGATCTGAGTCAGAGCGCTGTGATCATAACTTACGTATTCAGCAGTATTATGCTGATTTTCCTCACAAAGCTTTTGTTTACAGAAAGCTTCTGTATGGTTTTTGGTAAAACTTGGATACTGTATAAAAAGGAACACAAAAGAGGTATCAGCATGCAAAAATATTAAGGGCAAATAAAGATGGTGTGGGAAAAAGAAAAATATGTTTTTAAATCCATTGTAAGCTGGATTGTAATGAGCAAAGTATCAGAGAGGAATCCCTGCTGGGGAATTGTGAACATTATTTTAAGAGGAAGAAATCCCATATGGTACAACTGGTTTTTTGTTAGATTGGACCCTGTTCTTGGTCATAGGTAATGCAAAAAGCTCATCCTGGTCTTTTCTAAAACTCCTATCCCAAATATTCATTTGACCAAAGGAAAAGAAAGATGTCTTTCTTGAGATAAAGGTCTAAGCGGATTTGTTTTATTTTTTTAATTTTTAAAATTGATCAAAAAGACTTAGTGCCACTGAACTGTACAATTAAATATGGTTAAAATAGTATGTTTTATATTATGTGACTTCTACCACAATTAAAAAAAACAATTAAAAAAAAAAAAAGACTGGCCAACAGTGTCTTAGACTTTCTGGCTAAGGAGCCCAACATTGATTTCTCTACTTCGAAGTCCATCCTCCAAATCACCTGAAATATGTACTCTATCACCGGAAAACTAGTGCTAGGATCATTTGTTTCAAAATATGGTAAGCAAAATAAAACAAAAAAGAAACCACATATGTCTAACTGTTTCTTCCTCTGGGCATAAGTATTATACTTCTTATAGCCACAACTCACTGCTTTTTCCCTGAAGTGAAATTTTCTTTTTCTCAAAATTCAAAAGATCATTTTCACTTTAGGGGTGGAAATTAGAAGAAAAACCCTGAGAATAAGCTTTTTAAATATATGTATCTTTCAGTCATTTTTCACACTTCTTTTGTTCTCAGGCCAATTGCTTAAAATTTTTTAATTATCTGGGTAAAAATTTGGTAGAGTAGAAGACCTCTTACTATTTAAGAACAAGGTATAACCCTTTGATTTGTCCTTTTCAATGGCCCAGATAACTGTCCTTTTCCTTCTCTTCCTACACTAACCCCATAGTTTTGACCCATATTGTTTGGCATATCAACTGTTGCTTTTACCTGCTTTTCATTACAAGTAATTTTTCTCCTTCAGCTTTTCTAAACCATTCCTGCATCCTATCCTCAGGCTGCTCTGGAACTTCCGGAGGTATCCATTCAATTGCTTGCAGCAATGCCAACTGCAAATTCCAGTTTACTCTTGTTAACGCTCCAGCATTCTGAAATGTGGTTGTCTTCCATGTCTCCTTCCATGTCTTTGCTTGGGCTGTTTATTTTTTATTTATTTATTTTTTTGCGGTACGCGGGCCTCTCGCTGTTGTGGCCTCTCCCGTTGCGGAGCACAGGCTCCGGACGCGCAGGCTCAGCGGCCATGGCTCACGGGCCCAGCCGCTCCGCGGCATGTGGGATCTTCCCGGACCGGGGCACGAACCCGTGTCCCCTGCATCAGCAGGCGGACTCTCAACCACTGCGCCACCAGGGAAGCCTGGGCTGTTTATTGTAACATAAACTTTAGGAGCCAGAATTTTCTGTGTTTGAATTTCCATTCCTCTATTTGGAAAATGACTTCTCTGAGCCTCTGCTGCTTATCTGTAAAAATTGGAGAAAATATTAATACAAACCTTAATAATTTGTGGTGGGGATTCCCTGAGATAATGCATATATAGTCCTTAGATCAGTGCTTGGGACGTAATGAGTTTTCCACAAGTAGTAGCTGCTGCATGCCCTCCAGTCTACCTGCCACCACCGATCATTTTTAGAAATCCTACTCATCGTCCAAACCAAGTCTAATTCCCACATTCTCCATGAGCCTTTATGTGATCAGTTATTAGAACCACTCGTATGGCTTGTCCATTTTCTTTTCCTGTGTGTAGTGTCATCCCCCCAAGTAAATCACAAGGAAGAACACATCCTGTCTTTTAACACTATGTTTTGCACATTTTGTGTTGATTAATAGTTAGAAGTGATACTTGTCATAACAGTTTATCAGCGTTGTCCAAGCAGAGAATATGGATGGCAGCAGGCTAACCAAACAGCTGTTACAGGATGAGTTTAAGTGCAGTGAACAGAGGAGGTTTATACAAACCACCTCAGAAAATGGACCAGAGCCCTGGAATGCTGGGAAATCATGTCTGACAGATTACAGTGGATGCAGTAAGCAGAAAAAGGGGCGGCTCATTTTAAGCAAAGATTTCGAGTAGATTATGAGGTTAAAGAGAACTGCAGATAGAAACAAACCTTGCAAATAGTAACTGCAGCTGCAAAGAAAAAGGGACATCTTCGTGAGAACTTATTGTGGTAAGGAATGCTGGTCATAAAACAGTCTTCAGCCCCATCTATACAGCAAAGAGCTATCGCATTAGTGATGTGATCATCCCCAAAGGTTAGAAGACAGTGCACAATGGTAGCCTATTGTGATCTGTCAGAAGGCGAGAAAATAACGTTTTATTTTTGGAATGGTCTAGTAAAACTTTTATACTCTTTGGAATGGTAATACATTTTTTTAATTTAAAAAGTTTAATGTCATTATCTTTTAAATTTGTGTTAATTTTTCTAAGAATTCATATTTTTTTGTCTGTAGATAATGAGGGAAAACTTTTTGGGGGTATCTTTCCCTCTTTTCAATTGTAGGATGTATAGGAGTGATTATTTATTTAGAAACCACTTGGTTTAGTAGAAACAACCTTTGTGCTGAGATCCACAGGGAACTGGATTCAAATCAAAGTTTTGCCTCTTATTGTATATTCTTGGATAAGTAGTTTAACCTTAATAAACCTCTCCATTAAACCTTATGGGGCTATTTCAATGATTATTCATGCCATATAAAAAAAAATGCCGTAAGAGTACCTAACCCATATCAGGTACTTGAGAAAAGTAGCTATTATTATAATCTGAGGTAATACGAGATTCATTAATTTTCCAGCCAGTCATACTGGTAAAAAGACTGGAACAAGTTATAATTAATTCACTGTAATTATTTCAGGAACTACAGTTTTCTAAACAAGGATGTCAGGTTTTAGGGTCAAATGCAGTATTTGTTAAACTCACATCTGATTCTGAGAAATATTTATTTGATTGGATCAAGTAAGAAGATAGAAGCTAAATTAAGGAATAAGCATGTTTTGGAGTTTGGTTTCACCACACAAAAGTATGGACGGAAGACAAATAGCTGCTTTCTCTCTTCAGCATTAGGCAACAATAATCCAATACGAGGGATAAGTTTTTAATGACCTAATGAATGAATCCAGCCAGGAGTTCTGAATTCTGTGTTTTAAGCCAAGACTGACAAATAAGAGTTGAAATAAGCAGGAAGAGACCTAGACAAAGAGAACAATATAACGAGTGAAAAATCAAAATGAAGGACCAAGAAGGTCCATGGAGGACCTCACCCACAGATGGTGATTTTGTAAGGGGTGGTTTATTCTTCTGAGAAGATATCAGAAAATTAGAAATCAATAAATATTAGAACACTCACTTTTTGTTTGTTGATATTACTTCAGAGACTGTTACTGTTAGAAATCTGTGGTTGCAAGCAACAGAAACCGGTTTGTTAGTGTTAACAGGCAAAAGGGGAATTTATTGTAAGGATCCAGGGGTGTTCCATTACCCCAGGGCAAGAATGCAGCCTGGCTCTTGAGACAAAGAGTTTCTCTCTCTCCCTCCCTCCCTCCCTCCCTCTCTCTCCCTGCCCCCCCTCCGTCCCCTTTCCCCCCTCCCCCAGTCATCCACTCCCCACCTTCCTTCTCTCTGTGGATCGTCACCATCCTGTCATTCTTGGTTTGGGCAGATCATCTTTCTCAATTACTCAGTCCACCTATTGGAAAATGCCATAGTGCTAGATTTCATATCTTCTATCTTTAAGAGACCAACTTTTACTACTGTTGGACACATACAGTTACAATTCCAAACTCCCAGAGAAGGAACTCCAATTTGCCAAAATTTTCACTGCATACACTGAACAACTTACTGTGTTTAAGAATCAAATGATATTGATGGAACAAATGCTGATGACACTGTCTTGCAGAGAGCTGTTCATTTACAAATTTGCTATTCAGTGGTCTAAATCCAACACTTATGAAGATCCCACCAAGACTATCACTGTATGTGACACAAAACTTTCCATGGATAATATCCTTTTTCAGTAAAAATTATCGTCATTACCAGATACTTATTTAAGGCAATTGAGTCACCATATTGATGTTTTCTTCATATAGAAAGGCTTTCAGATTAAATTTACAGGTAAGACATAGAAACTACAGAGGGAGAGGGTGTGTGTTTGGATGGCTTTTACATCTCCAGCACCACCTCGCATTCCACTTTAAGTATCTTTGTTCTCCCATGTTACACTCCAGACTTAAGAACCATATGCCAACACGGTGGCGAATAAAACTCTGAGAGTGAAAAAATGAAGGATGCGCTGGTAGATTTTAAAAAAATCAAAGAGCTGATTCTAGTACGGCTTCTTTTTCTGACTAAGAGATATGTATAGACTTTCCAGTCTCTTTTTAGTTTACTAGTCAATTTGTTTTTAGTGATTGTCAAAAATCCATATTCAAAGACATATTTATTCAATATACATGTACATATAAGAGCAAGAGTTAATTTTCCAATTTTTGTCACAGTGATTTGGTGAGAGTACAGGGAGGAGAAATTAAATAAGAATTAGACAATTCCTTTTTAAGAGAAAATAAAAATCTGTAAATTCCTTGAAGGAAATTTAGGGTTTGAAATGATAGATAAGGTCTACCACCCTTCAATTCGTAAGAAGAAATGCCTCCAAAGGAATGTGCTCAGAGACATGCTATAATCCTTTATTTTATTTAAATTTCCTTAATAATAATATTTAGCAACCCAAAAGTCTCTCATTGTTCTAACACTTCACTGACCTAGCAATCTTGTTGGCATAATACGGTGCAAAAGTAGAATTTTCTCCTCCATTTTTGATGGGCTATATTGTGGTGTTATTCAGGTTTTTGTCTAATTCTAGTTCTCCACCTAACTTTAAAAGTACTTGATCTGTACTCCTTAATCACTGGTTGTTAGAAAAGTATAGTTTTTTGAATAGTTGATTTTCATTACTCTCTACAGAAACACCTATGGTTGGAATTTTCCTCTATCAAATAACACTTGGATATCACTGCAGTCTTTATCTTTATTAAGATTTATAGATGAAGACATAGACAAAGATTAATAACTCGTTCAAGGTCATTCGGGAAGGGAGAGGAGGATCAGACTTAATCTAGACCTTTGAGGTTGTAACTCTATTTAGTAACTACATCAGACTTAATAGATTTACTTGCCTACAGATAAATAATCAATATCAGAATTAAGAAATAATTTGCAGCTCTGAGTGTATGACAGCAATTCCTTCTCAAATGTAAGTTTACAAGAATAACTGTCTTAGAGAAGAAACAAAAATGTATGAAAACCTTGGGTGAGAGGCTGAGATTGGTTGTAGAGAGTGAAAATATAAGGAAAAAAAAAAAAATCTTATGACCCAAGCAGATTTTCTCCATAAAGATTAGCCATTTTAAAAGTTTTATCACAGCAGTTTGAAGCCACAAAGACTTCTGCCTAAAGGTGAAGGAAGATTAACCAACTATGACCAACAGTTCAGCCAATAACTCAGATTAAAACACAAAGGAATAAGTTGCAGGCTTCATAAATACTTTCGGTATGTCAAGGTCAGATAAGGACCAGAGTCTGAATAGAAATGCTTTTGGAAGCCTGAATAGTTATGATACTATGTGATTAAAGCACAAATGAGGTCATGTACTGTATTTGGGAAGTGACAGATCATGTTCTGATTAAACTGCAGAGTCCCTGGGTAATTCAGTGAATACATCTACAGCCAATGTGAAATGGAGGCTGAAAAGCAACTGTAGCCCCATGGGTTTCCCTTTGTGTTTGCAGCATTTACACTTGTTTGTGTTTGCAGTAATAAAATAATGGTGCTGACAATGAGGGTGATCCTAACTCTTTCCCTCTAATGCTTTCGTTTTCTTCTTAGAACTTACCGCTACCTGAGCCATGTATCTATATATTAACTGTCTTTCCCAATAGAATAAAAGTCATACAAAGGCATGCCCTTGAGTATTTTGTTCACCATTATGTTTTCAGAGCCTAGGGCTGAGCCTGACATGTGATAAATTTCTGCTGAACGAATGAGTGAAACTTGTGCTTTTTTTGGAGGAATATAAGTGTGTTATCCACTTAAAGTCTGGTAGGAGTCCTCTGTAAAGAAAATGCTAAAATAATTTTAAAAACACATGGTATTCAAAGCAAAACATAAATATAATATTGACCTTATTCTGGAAGACTTGAGAATTGAGCAAGTATGAATATTACATCACTTTCATAGAACACTGTGGGCTTGATAAGTGAAGAAAAGTAAGAAACATAACGAAAAGCAAAAATAAAAGAGCAGAAAATAGCACTGTAGTTATTAGTTTCACTGGAAAAAGAAATGGTGACTATTAAAAAAAGAGAAGCCTCAATGGAAATTACTCTTGAGAAAACTATGAGTAACAAATGGGACTTTCCAGCCGATCCAGTTCTCACAATAAAGTCCATTGTTATCATTCTATCTGATCAAGTCCTGTTTGAAAGGTCTGACCCCTCTTAAGGGGGCTTTAGATATCAGTGTCACGCCCTTTGATTTGACCCATGATAGAGAGCTCAGGTGTATTGAATGGAAGTGAAGGAGTTTTAGGAAAAAATTCTTGAAGTCAAACTTCTTAACCTTTGGTTTAGAAGCAGTTTTACACACAAAGTGACTTTCAGTCTGCCTTTCTGAGGCTTCCCAGTTTCCATTTCCAGAAGGTTATTGTGTATGATTTCTCCTCTGTCTCTGTCTGTCTCTCATCTCCAGTTCTATCATTCAACAGTGTAGTTTCTCCTACACCCTTTGCTTCTACCAGGATGAGGGTATAGCAGCTTTCACTGAAATTTCTGTATGTCAGTTTTTTTTGAGTAATACAGGGACAGAATCAACAATAAAACTAGAAGAAAATTTTATAGCTGGTGTGTGTGTTTGGAGTTTTGTAGGGGTGGAGGAAGGGGAGAGGGAGAGATTGGTGGATAGATCTAATGGAGTATTCATCTCACCTCTGGAGGAATCACTTGGGATATTTTTATCACTGACTTGTTACTCCCAACTCTGAAGCTAGGTTGGTCTCATTGGTTCATTCAATGTGGTCTCCTTGGTTCTTCCCCAACAGCCAAGCCGATGGAAGAGAAAAATACCCCAAGGTCCTAAAATATGCATGAAGTGTCAGGAGAAGGAGAGGTTCAGCCTCCCAAAGGTCTTGCCTCCCTTCTTTAATCCAGTCAAGCATTAAACAGGTCACTTAGCCTGACAGAACCACTAAATTTTATGAATTATTCAGAAATACTTTTTATTTGTTTTCAGGTAAGATGAGCTCTGTTTCACAGAGGGCATGCAGGACCCAAGGGCTCCCTACTGTACTATATATCAGAGTTCTCATAACCAAAAACAGTACATATACACATTTCCTGTTCCTGCAATTCAACACTGTGCTGTATCCTCAAACGCTGCAGATACTCAGATGTGGCCTTCCTTGAAAGCAGAAAGCAATATTGTCTCTAAGAGGTGATTTAATGGAGAGTGTGAAGGTGCTAATTTCCAACTCAAATATTGTTTTCACTTTTAATGAAAGGTCTAAGGAAGGGGTAGATGGGAAGTCTTAACTTCTATGTAAACAGGGGCAAATAGAGTTCAGAGGTGTTCACGGGTCAGGTCCACATAGGTCCTTTGTATAGCCAACCCTTAAGAAAATCCAGCATAGTCAGAAAAGGGATCTGATGAGATTTCCTTACCAGAGAATCTATTTGGCAACCGCAGGCCTCACGTATGTATCAGTCAGGCCTAACAAGGACCCAGGCTGTGAGGCCACACCTTCAGAAAATAGAAACAGGGACCAAGGAAAGAGATTGAAAGAAATATGTATTTATATATTTCCAGGTGTATATATATAATATATATTGAATATAGTTGATCCTTATTATTCACAGATTCTGTGCTTGCAAATTTGCCTAGTCACTAAAATTTATTTGAACCCCTAAATTCATACTCACTGTACTTTTGCAGTAATTCAGAGACATGTGCAGAGCAGTGAAAAATTTGAGTTACCCATGTCCCCCACTGAGGTTGAACTAGGAAGTGCCCTTCCTTGTCGTTCCAGCTCCACACAGAGACAACCAGAGGATAGAGACCATATAGAGACCACTGCAGTTTAGTGCAAGAAGCTCCCACTCTGGGGAGTTGAATGGGGTTTGAATCCCAACTCTGGCACCTGTTAGTGGGGCAACCTCCAACGAGTCACTTAACACTAAGAAACCTCGTTTTCTTTTTTGTAAAATGAAGAAGGTAGAACCTTCTTATTATTAGGTTATTTTTAGGATTTAAGATTACAATCTATGTTAGTTGTGTGTGTATGTGTGTGTATGTCTGTGTGTGTATATGTGTGTGTGTGTGTGTGTGTAACACCAAATTTAGGGTGGACCCACCCTAAATCCAGGATGATCGCATCCCAAGATCCGTAATTTAATTATATCTGCAAATAAGGTCATTTTTTTGTTAGTTCAGGATGCTTTAACAAAGTATCATAGATTGGGTGGATTATAAACAACAATGTATTTCTCACAGTTCTGGAGACTGGAAGTCCAAGATCAGGGTACCAGAATCGTAAGATTCTTGCATGAGCCCTTTCTGGGTTGCAGGCTGACATCTTCTGTTATGTTCTCACATGGCAGAAACAGGGCAAGTGTGTTCTCTGGAGACTCTTATAAAAGGGCACTAATCTTATTCATGAGGGCCCCATCCTCATGACCTAATTACCTCCTACAAACCTCCAACTCTAAATACCATCACACTGGGGGTTTAGGATTTCAGCATATGAATTTGGGGAGGACACAAACGTTTAGTCACTAACAGTCACATTCACAGAAACTGGGCATTGGCCATATTTTTTTTGTGGGACCCTATCATACCTACTATATAGAAAATGAAATTAAAACATGATTAAAAACCTATTTGAAATCTTTCAGCTATCCACAGGCTGCCTGCCTTTTCCCTTTTAAAGAGGTCAAAGGGGGAAGAATCTTTTGTTGAAGGTCCCTTGATCTTGCTTCATTGAACATAAGCCCTTGGTATCAGTACACCCATTAGGGGCAAAAATCATCTTTACCTGAGAAGGGATGTTGAAGTTCACTTCGGTACCCAATACAGCAAGAGAAACACATCCTTTACAAACCTGTCACCAATTTGAAAACACGTTCCCTCTCTGTGTTGTCCTTTGCTATAATGTTTTTTGGAAATTCACCTTTAAATTGATCTGTTTTCTCTCACAGTCTGGAAATGGGTGCTCTAATTTCAAATGCGGAAGGTGTCGTCTAGTTTTTCTTCTTTAACAAAATCGCATGTGGATGTTGACTGATTATGCATCTTGTTCTGCTTTTAACATGCCATTTCTTCTTTCCTCCTTTTTTGGGAGGGGAGGTGCAATAGTGATATTACCCTCACACTGGAGAAGGATGGGGGTGACAACACCTTTTGTCACTCCCAACGTTTCGTGATTGAAGGGTTAACTGCCTGCCATTTTAAAGCTTCAGGACATCGCAAATTCAGACTGAGGACCCCTCCCCAAAAAGAACCAAAGATCCAGGTCCCTGCCAACAGGGTTTACTCAACTGTTTCTCATGTATCTACTTTAGGCTCCCCACACTTATCACTTCTAGATTTTCTTCTTCATTCCACAGATACCAGTTGGCTGCACTATTCAGGTTCACATTTAATTTCACTGTTTTATTTTATGATTGATCTATATTGAACTTTTTTATCTTATTAGATTTTAAACTCCTAAAGTCCAGAAACTACATTGCTCTTTTACTTCTTTTATTCTTTTTTTTTTTTTTTTTTTTTTTTGCGGTACGCGGGCGTCTCACTGTTGTGGCCTCTCCCGTTGTGGAGCACAGGCTCCGGACGCGCAGGCTCAGCGGCCATGGCTCACGGGCCCAGCCGCTCCGCGGCATGTGGGATCTTCCTGGACCGGGGCACGAACCTGCGTCCCCTGCATCGGCAGGCGGACTCTCAACCACTGCGCCACCAGGGAAGCCCTACTTCTTTTATTCTTGTTGCACTTCCTGGTAGCTTTTCAGCAAACCCTTATTGAGTTCATTGAAGTTAAAGATGCAAATTGACTGTAAAATTTCTCATAGGCCTTACCCTCAAATGAAGCACTGACCTCTGTCTTATTAGAATGCCATTTTATCACATCTACTAATTAGGAGCAGGCCTTTCCTTTAACTCTACTTAACTAATAAGCAACAAGAAGAGTAAAGATGACCAGGAGAGGAGAGAGTAAATGGGATGCAAATGAGCGCACTCTCAAGAGGCTTGAAGAACACAGACAACAGGAAAACATTAAGGACCGAGAGAATTTATGAGATTAGAAGGGAAATTCCATAACTCACTGGAGAAAGTCAGCAGTGTCTACCCTATTCCTAGCAATGGGTGAGTAATTCAGGAACTTGGCAACCAAACCAAACTTGGCAACCATATTTTTCTCTGTTTTTTTTCCAGCTTCACTGAGGTATAACAGACAGATAAAATTGTATTATATTTAAAGTGTACAACATGATGTTTTGATATATGTTCCCTCAATTGAAGAAATTCCCTCAATTGAGTTAATTGACATATGCATCATGTCACATATTTACCTTTTTTCTTTTTTTTTGGTGAGTACACAAGTTCTACTCTATTAGCAAATTTCAATTATATAATGAAGTACTATCAACTGTAGTCACTACTTTATACAGTAGATCCTGAGACCTTATTCATCTTATAACTGAAAGTTTGACCCTTTTACCAACTTCTCCCTACTTCCCCTGCCTCCCCACCCCCACCCCTGGCAACCACAATTCAACTCTCTGTTTCTATGAGTTCAACTTTTTTTCTTTTTTAGATTCTACACAGAAATGATACCATGCAGAATATATCTTTCTCTGTCTGACTTATTTTACTTAGCATAATGTCCTCTGGGTTCTTCTATGTTGTTGCAAATGATACAATTTCCTTCTTTTTTATGGTTGAATAATATGTAATTATACTGATACATAGTGTATATATCATATACACCTTGTCTATTGTGAATAATGCTGCAATGAATATGGAAGTACAGATATCTCTTCAAGATAATGGTTTCATTTCCTGTTGATGTATACCCAGAAGTGGGATTCTAGATCACATGGTAGTTCTATTTTTAATTTCTCGAGGAACCTCCATACTCTTTCCAATAGTGGCTGTACCAGTTTACATCCCTTCCAACAGTGTATAAAGGTTTCCTTTTCTCTACATCCTCGCCAGCATTTGTTATCTCTTGTCTTTTTAATAATGGACATCCTAACAGGAATGAGGTGATATCTCACTGTGGTTTTGATTTGTTTCCCTTATGTTCAGTGAGGTGCGGCACTTTTTCATGTACTTATTGGCCATTTCTACGTCTTCTTTGGAAAACTGTCTATTTAGATCCTTTCTTTGCAAGAAGTGTTTATGCTTCCAGTTAAAAACTGCTTTTGTTTGTTTGTTTGTTTGGTCCTGTGAGACTCTGGAATGATAAGTCATGTTGGCTATCAAAGGTGATTTGAGGTCCCATCCCCCAGATGACTGCCACAAAAGTTGGGCACTGGATGTGTGTACAAGTTCCTTCGAGGAAGCAGATGGAGCCTTGGTCTTATTGTTGGAGTGAGCCAGAGGGAGAATGTGGGGAAGTGCTCCCCGGTGCTCTCAGGCTTGCAGAAGGATTACCATGAGCACCTAGATGCATTCTGATTGGAAGCCAGACGTCAGGCAGCAGCCTGTCAAGTATGCAGTCAAACCGCTTCCAGGAAAAGACTGGAAGATGGGCATGTTTGCCTCTTCCCTCTGCACTGAGCCCTGGGAAACAGCCATGGCGGATGCTCACATGCCCAGTGACAACTCTTTCTTTGTTTGCTCTAGTCCTGTGGGACTTGTGAACTCACGGCTCATTGACTTTCAGATCTGATGAATTGAAGGTCCATCCCTCACGTGGCAGTCTTAAAAGTCAGGGTGCTGGATGTATGGTCCAAGCCTTTTGCTCCTCAGGGAGAAGCTGGGAGTGGGGTTTCCCTCCCAACTGTATGGCACTCTGCTGGGGGCAGGGCTTATGGTGAGAGTGTCTCAGTCTTTCCTACACGTTTCGATGTGGGTATTTTCTCAGTCGCCTGTTGTGTAGGTGTCATTCAGCTAGTTTCTAGATTTCTCTCAGAGGGAATTCTCCACGTGTAGCTTTATATTTGGTGCTTTTATGGGAGGAGGGAAATTTAGGAGCCCCCATCTTGGTGATGTCCTCCAGCCACCGTATTTTTCTTAATGAGCATTTTCACATGAACATCTTTGTGATCCTTCAAACTCAGCATGTTCCAAACTGAAATAAACTTCCCTCTCAAACTACCCCTCTTGCTGGTGATGTTGAAGGTATCATGTATACTCCTAGCCATTATGCTTTAAATCTGGGATTCTCCTGGGCTTTTCTGTCTCCTTCTCCCTGCCAGATTAACCAAGAGTCATTAGCTGTCATTTACTGAGCTTCACATCTTATGTCACTAGAATTTTCTGTATGTTATCTTGTTTAACTCTTGTGACAGCCTTATGTGGTACCTATTAGTATCCCAAGAGAAGTTGTGAAATTCACCCAAGGTATAAATGGTACCATAAATGTATCAAAAATGCATTTGAGAGAATAAATATCGTGGTATGCTGCCTAAAGGCTATGCTAGCTATGCTTTCCCCTGTACATTTTAAAATTTATCACACTGCACTGCCTTGTTAGACCCCTATAGCATTTACCAAAACAACTTTGCTAGTATATCATTGTCCAATATTGAAGAGTTGAAAAAACAATGCTATGAAAATCATTATTTTGCATCCTATTAACAAGGATGCCATTTATTCTCTTAAACTGTGTCAGTGTACCATAGGAAGAATCTTTCCGTGACTCAGTACTCGGATTAGTTGTATTCTGAGCAACTAACTTGATCTTATTTTATGGGTTTAGTGAGCCGTATAACTGATAATCTTTTTTTTTTCCTGTTGAAAAGCTCAGAATCAAATCAGTGATGCAAATCTAAGAATTTCACTGAACCTTCTTAGATTCCCTTGACTACCTCCTCCTTTCTTCCTTGGCTGTCTCCCCACCTAAGCTATGTCTCTCTCCTCTTCTGAAATTGAAAGCAATGAAAGACAAATGGGATTTAACATCACGTGTGGCTACAAAGTAGCCAAAAGCAACCAAAATATACAGGGGGCACGGGGGGAGGGCTCCCCATTGGTGAACTATATATTACACAGGAGGCCAGAGGGGCCAGGCCAAACTGGCTCTCCTTCCTGTTCTCTGGGCCACTCCAGGGTGTGGTTCCTTCTCGGGACCCTTCCCAGGAATTCTGACATAAGGGTAAGTAAGTGTGCCGTCCAAGAGGCCCGCCGAGTTTCTTGGTGGCTTCCTGTGATGCAGTAGCCAGTGCAGTGATGTTTCCTATCACAATGCTTAACTTACTTCCTCGCTTCATTTCTCCTTTTCTTCCTGACTCTCACTGCTTCAGGCTTAAACCCGTGAAATAAAATGTTTGTACCTTGATCCATGCTTCATGTTCTGCTTTCTTGAGAAGTGGGGCTAAGACAAATAGAAAAGAATTTGTTGCAGGCGTAAATCAGACCTTCTCCTTGCTGCCTTTTGGTTGGTTGGGTGGCTTTAAGGGTAGCGACCACCTTTTTTGATCACTGAACTGGGTCTACATTGCCAAGAATTTGTATTTGGCAGAAACTTTTCCTTTTGATGTCTTAATAGAAACTAAGTGTAATTCCATTGTTATCCCCCCAACTCCAACATTTTGACCCCTTATTTCTAGTTGGAACTACAGGAATGACAGGAAACACAAAAGAGCAACTGACTGTAGCCTGCTGTTAATATGGTTGAAATAACTTGTCAGACTTCCACTGTGAAAGCAGATTTTTTTTTCAGCTGGCAGAAATCAGAAGAAGTGCCATAAAATCAGAAATAAGCTGTGAAATGTACTTTAAGTTAATATGAAAGTGTGCTTGTTCCCTTGACCTAGCATTCTGAAAAGCAAGCAGTGTTGTCTTTTGAAGGATAATAAAACTGCAATGAGGGATTCTTTGTGTCCAGGAGTTGAGGCAGGGGAGGATTCTCTTTTTATTTATTTACTATTTTGTGGCAAAATAAAAGTGACAGTTCTCTGTGACCTGAGTCAGAAATAAGTCCTAAAGCAGAATGTTAGCAATTTTTATGGTTCATCCATCTTAGCCACCCTAACAACACCATTCATGTGTACCCTAAGTTCACTTTTTGCCCCCAATGTGTTTTCCCCTGTAGTGTTTCTAATTGTTTTGATCTTTCGTAACAAGTTAACAAGACATCTCTTTCATAAATAAATGTGTGTGCTTGGTATGACAGAGCCTTTATTTCTCCCTCAATGGACTCTGTTTGGTCAAAGCAGAATGTGGGCAGTGTACTGTCTCCCTCTCAAAGACTATTTTAATTTTACTACCGTTTTTTTTTTAATATTCAAAAACAACTCATGGCAGGGAAATAATCAGCTCATGTTAAAAGTAAGGCCATTTTTTTTTTCTCATTGCTTGTCCTTGTTTATGAGAACTCAGGAATAGGAAAAACAAAAAACTGTTAGGAATTATCTACAAAGCAACAAAGAACAGCGATTGCAAGGAGAAACCCAGCATTTTGTTTTTCAAATTTCAAACCCTGCCACAGGAAAGAATATTACGTAGAGGTCTGTTCCAGTGCATTCCAAGTCTTCTGGATGCACCATGGCATCTATTCTGAGGCCGTTAAAGAACATTCTCCTTGATCTTGTCCTCCAAGGTACTGTTGGGAAGAGGAAGCATTGCACTCAGTGAAGAATGAGGGAGATGCTCTCTGCTCTGGCCAGAGGACACAGAGTAAAGGAACCCTGGGAACTTTGTGGGGTCTGATCCCATGCCCTGGAGATTAGAATTTGCTATAAACCTACATGCTGAAGTCTTGGGAAGCAGTGATTAGGAGCCTGACTTTGAGATGAAAGGCCTGGATGAGATCCCAGCCACGTCAGCCGACGACCCCAGGGCCTGCCGCGTCATAATCTTCCTGAGTCTTGCTTTTCTCAACTGTTAAAAAATGAAAATATTCACAACCACCTCATTAAGTACTCAAAGGTCAATGATATCATTTTAATATAGCTGTTAGGCCATCATCATTTCATGAGATGGGGGCAGATTTTTTTTTAGTTGTTTTCATCAGTGTATTTTTAGCACCTAATGCATAGCAGGCCCTCAAGATTAATTTATCAAGTGGTTTAAAAGGACTTAAAATTACCATTGACTGACCTATGTGCCAGGCAATCTTCTGTTATTATTGGGATGATTACAGTGTTATTTTGTTCAGGATTTGATTGGTTTCTTGGGAATGATCAAAGAGAGTGGTTTTTTGGTTTTTTTGCTTTTTTGCCGTACGTGGGCCTCTCACCGTTGTGGCCTCTCCCGTTGCGGAGCACAGGCTCCGGACGCGCAGGCTCAGCGGCCATGGCTCACGGGCCCGGCCGCTCCGCGGCATGTGGGATCTTCCCGGACCGGGGCACGAACCCGTGTCCCCTGCATCGGCAGGCGGGCTCTCAACCACTGCGCCACCAGGGAAGCCCTAAAGAGAGCAGTTTTTAAGCTGCTCTTCCTTGGAGCGGTCTCAAGGTCACTGCAGGCTGTTAATGAAGGCTAAAAAGATGTGACTCTGGCCATCTTTATTCTCCTGGTCACCATAAAAGTGCCTCCACTTATATCCGTTTTCTCCTCTGAGGTTTCCACATTGAGTTGATAAGAGCGTTCCAGGGCTAAAACAGCGTTTGGAAACTACTCATCTCAACACAGCTCAGCTTCCACACTAACTGATGGTCCCGCCAGAAACAACACCCTTACTTCTTGGGTCTTTGGAGTGTCCACCTTTGTCAGGAGGCCCCAAAAAGCCCCTGAGAACATCTTGAGAGCCTAGACTGTGTCTCCATTAACCTGACCAAGAAGATGCTCATGTCATGCACTTGTATTTCCAAGATCTCCATGGGGGGAGAGACCACCTTCCAGCTGTGCCAAGTTACTACGATCCGTTCCCTGTCAGTTAGTAAACTAGAGGGTTGGGCTTCCGGAATCCCGAATATGCAGTCAGTGCTCTGTTGTTGAGGAAGGATGGAATTAGGTGCCTTGATAGCAGCCCTAGCGAGAGCCTCTCCAATCCGTGTGAAAACCACAGCTTTTATGGCCCTACTGGCAGCTTCCTTCAGTCAGTTATGAAGTGGTTTGTTAAAGTAGGTGTTAGCCCGTTACACCTCCTTCCTGCATCCCCTTTAAAATTCTAGAATTTTCTTTGTCCTTCTTCAGTGCATACAGATGTAAGGCCCATCAGGTTTATCAGGTACTTATTTGAAGTAAGGGGTGCTAGAATATGAGGGACAGGGCCCTCATATTAATGAATGCTTTGATTAATGAATCTGGCAATTCAGAAATGAAGGCAAAATAATCTGAATTTTATGCTGTCCTTGCCTTATTTTTCATAGTGTAAACCTAAAATGCTGGTATTCTGGTGTCCTCTGTTTTCTTTTAAAGGCATGTTTGTTTGTTTTTTTAAGATTTTTTTTTTTTAATGTGGACCATTTTTGAAGTCTTTATTGAATTTGTTACAATGTTGCTTGTATTCTGTGTTTTGGTTTTTTGGCCCTGAGGCATGTGGGATCTTAGCTCCCCGACCAGGGATCGAACCTGCACCCCCTGCATTGGAAGGCGAAATCTTAACCACTGAACTGCCAGGGAAGTCCCCTGGTGTCCATTTTTAACTTGACACCGCTTGGCTATGTTTCTTCTCGTTTCTGTTTTGCATGCTCAAATTTAGGTTTCCAGAACCACGGTTTAGGAATAGCAGGAAACACAGAAGGCCTAAGAAGAAGTAGCTTATTATTGGGAATCGGTGATTTGGGTGCTTTTCCTGCTGCGTAGAGACAGTTGTAGAAGCCTCCAGCCTAGAAATGCACCCTCTCCTTAATACCAATCATCCTTTTTCTCCTCCCTCCTTTTCCAGTGTTCATGTCCTCCCTCACCAACCCCCCGCAGATTTTAAAGTCCAGTTTCTCCCATAATCATCTACAGTCAGTGTTCCCTTGGTGGGTCGTGATAGCTTCCTAATAATCCATCAGCCTATCCTCAGCCTTTATCATCCTTAACCCTTCCGTAGCTTTTAACCACCCCTGATTTCTCCAATCTAACCTTTGCTTAGTTTTTAATCCTCATTCTATGACAACTGTTCTGATTACTTCTTCTCCGTCTCTTTCATTTGTTTCTCTTCCATTTTCACGCCTTGGAATGAGAGCATCCCCCGAGATCCTGTCTCTTTTCCTCCTCTTTCTCATCCAGTTTCTGGGACTTCAACTCTCATCCTCATATAAATCATTACTTCATCTCCAACGTCTCATTTTAGCTTCATTCTGATTTTCTGAGTTGCGTGATAGAAGTGTCTGCTTGAAGGTCTCCCTAATATCTCAAGTTTAGCAAGTCCAGAGCTGAACTCATCATATTTCCCCTGCTGCTCTTCCTTCTGAGTCCATATTTCTTTTAATGAGTCCACCATTATACCAGAAGCCTTGAATCAATTCTAAATCATTCCCTTTTTTCACTTTCTGTATATAGTCCAGGGCCATTCTAACAACTTTCTCACTGTCTGACTTGCTAATTCTTCTTCGTCTCCCCTAGAGCCATCCCCTTCATTCAAGCTGCCATTACCTAACTAGTCCCCCATGTCCATTTTCTTTACCTTCCAATCCATCTGTCCACTGCTATCCAGATTAATCTTCCTCATGTATCTACTGGCTTGTGACATTCCCTTGCTACAAAATCTTCCGGAGTTCTTTCTTGAAGCCTAACAAAGTAGAAATTTTTTCATTAACCTTACGTTCCTCCAGCCAACCACCATGTGTGTTCTTTAACTGTCAGTAGTTTCCTGAGCCACCCCTCACTGCAGAAAATGGGACTAGAAGCCGTTCTCCATCAACGCTCTACGCTTTACTGACGCAGAGCTTCTGTTCATTCAGTTGCCTCTCTCTGTCCTGCCACGAAGCCGTAGTTCTCCACCTGTCACCTTTAAAAAAAATTGGGTCCCACACTCCAGTTATTACGCTAAGCAGCTGAGAAAAAAATCTTCATCATTGGATATAAAAATGCTAAATAGATGTTTATTAAATAGAATTCAAATAAATCAAACTAAGGAAACATTTTAAGACTTCCATATTGAATCATATCAGAAGGAGCAAGAAAGGAAAATAAAAAGAGAGAAATGAAGAGGAAGAGAAGAGAGACGTGAAAACAGAAAGTTGTGGGAAGGAGTCAGAGGTTTTAAACTTTTACTTGATGCATGCGAAAATCCACACATAGTGTCTGAGCCCAATTAAAAAAAATGTCTCCTTGACTCTATTTAACCTTTTAGGGAGACTGACATGGAGGAGACTTGAACTCTCTGTAGTGGTTGCAGAGGGTCACAGAATGGCTTAGGTATGACCTCTTGATAATAATGTAAGCAAGCAAATAAAAAAACATCTTTCAAATAAACGTATGGAATGAGCTATCTTTTGTTCAATTTGGTACTTGAGGACTTAATATTACCTAAGAAAAGGGCAGTTTTTCTGAACTTCCTCACATTAAATAAGGGTACTTTATGTGTATATCAACATTTCTCAACCCTGGCACTATTGTCATTTTGTGGCAGACACTTCTCTATTGTGAGGGTTACCCTGTGCATTGTCAGATGTTTAGCAGTGTCCCTAGTCTCTACTGACTAGATGACAGTAGCATCCTCTGACCGCCTTCCAAGCTGTGTCAAATAAAAATGTGTCTAGACATTGCCAAATAGCCCCTGTGTAGTAAAGTCTGAATTTAGATAGAGATACGTATATTTAAAATGCATGTTGTTCCTCCGAAAGCATTGAAAATGGCCAGGCTAACGCATTTTCCCATGGAAAAGCAACTGCGCCCATTTTTAGGTCTTCATTCCAAAATCCCTCCTGTTTACATTCCTTTGGGCTGAGCTTCTAATCAGTCTGTATTCTGCAGTATTATGCAAAATTCTTTAACATCCATAATACTTGACAGCTATGAAACAGACAAGACTCACAGGCACCATTCCAAACCACCTCTTATAATGAATATACAAATATGGAAGGAAGGAGCCCAACTGTCCAAGCTCTGTGGGATCTTCCCGGACCGGGGCGCGAACCCGTGTCCCCTGCATCGGCAGGCGGACTCTCAACCACTGCGCCACCAGGGAAGCCCCTCTGATAACTCTTGATTGGGGTCTAGTGAACACTTCAGTCATAAACATCCCCTCATTATGACAGAGCAGACAGATGAAAAAAAAGAAGAAAAGGGCATCATGCTAAAAGGCATTTCTATACGAGAATCCGTTTTCCTTTTAAACAGCTTCCCGCACTGTTCAGCACTGATCTGTGTACCTGAAGTGCATTTTATGTTATGTTTCATTTTGCTTTTATGCAAATACAGTACCAGGCTACAGATGCACTTAGTTATTTTTAATGGTAGCGGTGTTATTTGTAATACTCATCCAAGGGGTAGAATGAATCTAGAATGTTAAATAAATTTGGAGTAGAATTACAGAGAGGCAGCAGCTGCATTGGAACGAGGGCAGTTGTCGCCTGATATTCGCCTGCCGAGTGGCAGATTATTAGGTGACCATGTAGAACTCTGACTCCTAATATCACAAAATCCCATTCTTACAGGTCACCAAAACCGCTTGGAGAGGTTACTACTCTATTTCAGATGTAGATAAAGAGATCAAAAAAAAAAAAATTGACCATTCTGGAAACCTGTTTATATTTTTTAAATAGCCACTTCCCTCCACTTTTAACACATACAGTACTTTTGTCCTAACAGACACATTTCTAGAATTTAAGTTTAAAACTTTAAATTGCTTTTCCTGTAAAACTTACTGAAAGAAACCAATCCCTGTTTTGATCAAGGCAATAAAATATGCTTTTTCTCTCCAAATAAAAGATGTGTTAAAAGAACCCATGGCAGAGTGATCTGTGGCTGAGCTGTATGTGTACTTTATACAATTACTGTCAGTATTGGCTATGTGTCAAATGTGTTTAGACTCAGCTCCCTTCTTTAGTATGTGTTTATTACAATGCAAGACCAATTTATTACCCATTAGTCTATCATTCTCACTCTTCCTATTTATTATTCAGCTTCTTATTTGTGTATAAAGCGATGTAGCTTCAGATTTGTGAATCTACACAAAGTGACACTGTATGTGCAGCAGCAGCGTGACTGAGGCCTTATTTCATTTTCTATTGTTTGCATTGCTGGTGAGTCTACCGGCAACACTAAATTTGTGGGCTCTGTAAACTCCTAAGTTATGATGGTTCTTCAGATGTTAATTATCCCCATTGATATACCCTCTTTATTATACACGTGATATACAGTATATACGGCTGTCCTTCGTAGTAGTCTGAGATAATGCTGCTGTTGGTGGTTCCTGTCTCTGTGGCTGGCAGTGCAGAAAAAGGCAGCATGGGCCAAGCAGCGCTTCCCACTCTGCATACACAGGGCAGTATTCAGAAATGAGCAATGCCCGGCTTCAGTTAGAGCTATTAAAATAGTCTGCATGTCCTCCTGCAACAAAGCCACCAAGTTTAGGGTATTTTAACAAAAATTTTATGCTAAGGAAAAGGAAACCAAACAATGTGTATTTTTCCCCAAATTCTATTATGGATTTTTAGGAAAAGAGTGCATTCTTACACATCCTGGACCTGCCATAAATTCTTCTTTCAATCCACTATTCATTTGAAGGAAACAAGTGATACAGGTTTCTCTTGAATTCAAGGTTCACATGGCAACTTTTATTCCGGAATGTAAGTACCTTCTTTGACCCAGGTTAATTGATATGTTAGAGGAGTGGTTTTCTTTTCTTTTTTTTTTTTCTTTTTTGAAGCTGGGATATCACTTGCTTAAGGTAAAGCTTATGCCAAAACTTGAGGGTTTATACGTGTGTGTACAGATACACACATGCAATTGTGTGTACATATACACGTATGCAGTTGTGTGTACATATACATGCATGTGATTGTGTGTGCGTATACATGCATGCGACTGTGTGTGCACATGCACGCATGCAATTGTGTGTATTGTACATATGATTGTGTGTACATATACACGCATGTGAGTGCATATACACGCACGCAATTGTGTGTGTTGTGCATATGCGTGCATGTGAGTGTGCATGTACATGCATGTGATTGTGTGTACATATACACACATGCGATTGTGTGTGTTGTGCGTATGCATGCATGTGATTGTGTGTGCATGTACACGGATGCAGTTGTGTGTGTGTGTGCATATACACACATGCAATTGTGTGTACACATCATACATATGGAAGGTTAAATCCAGGATGAAAATCAATATGGCTCCTCCCTGCCACCCCTGCCAGTGTGTCAGGGAACCTCAGGGGTACCCTGTTACTGCCTGAGGTCCATAATATAAAGCACTGCCTTGAAAAATAACTTCAAATGGTCATCAAATGCTGATAACGTGTGCAACTGTACAATGGTTCATAGAACTTTCACGCTGACTTGGCTCTGACAGACAGATCAGAGCTCTAATCTCCATTTGACACTAAAAGGAGGGAGGTGACACTTTAAGGGAGACCCAGTATAGTGATATAAATGTGAAAAAGAGGCGATATCTAGTGTAAAGAGGCAGGATGTGAGCATATGGAGGAAGACAATGTAAATAGAATGAGAATAACCAGCAACACAAGGAGAACTTGGGGGAGATGCAACGTCACTTGATGACAAGGGAAAATCATGCGGGTGAAGGGAGCTGCTAGCATCTGTATGTCAGTCACTAAGCCAAGTTTTTCACATGTTGTCCCCCAAACGAGTGTAGGAGGTCAGAGGTCTGTTCGTCCCATCTTAGAAGACAGGAATCAGAGCTCAAGAATGTAGAGGACAGACAGATAGCCGTGCTAGACTTGAAGTCAGCCTCTGGACTTCAGGCTGATTCCCTGAGCCACCAGGTCATACTCGATGCTAGAGACAGAAGGAATGGATCCAGCCTATATGTGCAGAACAATAGATCAAAGAGTCAGAGATCCTTCCAAAGCTTCTTCCATATAGCTGAGCTACTGGGGGTGGTTGGCGTGACACAGAGGGCCTGGCCCTGCTCTAGAAGAAATGGATCCTTGTCCCAACTCTACCATAAACTCGCCCTGAGACGTCTGACCTTTTCCCTTCATTTATGTTAAGACTGTCTCCTCATCTATAAAATAAGGAGGTTAAGATAGATGATTTCTGTGATCCCTTCCATCTTCCATGATATTTATATGAAACTGAAACAAAGTGATACGCAGAGCCTGCTGAGGGCTGAGGCAGTGTCATCCCCTGCCCTTGAAAGCCGCGTCAGCCTGACTGACACCTGCCGACACTGGCTTGCAGGTATATCCTGAACCACTCCCGTACCTTGCAGCTTACCTCCACTGAGATGGTGCTTTTTTGAAAACTTTTATTGAAGTATAGTTGATTTACAGTTTTGTGTTAATTTCTTCTGTGCAGCAAAGTGACTCAGTTATACATATATACATTCTTTTCCACTATGGTTTGCCACAGGATATTGAATATAGTTCCCTGTGCTCTACAGAAGGACCTTGTTGTTTATCCATCCTCTCTATATATAATGGTTTGCCTCTGCTAATCCCGAACTCCCAATCCATTCCTCCCCTACCTGCCCTCACCCTTGGCAACCACAAGTCTGTTCTCTATGTCTTTGAGTCTGTTTTTGTTTCATAGATATGTTGATTTGTGTCATATTTTAGGTTCCACATATAAGTGATATCATATGGTATTTGTCTTTCTCTTTCTGACTTCACTTAGCAGGGGATGGTGCTTTTGTATTCTAAGCCTTCCTGAGTACACATGGGAGCTGACCAATGACCTGAGAGGTGGAATGAGGTCACCTTCAGGACTTTCCCTTCTGAGCTGGCCTCCTCAGATCTTGAGTCACATTAGGCAAAAGATGATACCCAGCTTTGATTGCTTCAACTTCAGAGTCTGTGAAGAAACGAAGATGCATAAAGATCAGAAGGGGATAACATTTGAAAGGCTAGCATTTAATACCATTTATTACATCCAACACAGTGCTCAGCCCTTCACCTACTACTTTGTCTCATATTAACCCTCTCAGCAAACAAATAATTTAGGCACCATTACCCCATATTGCAAGGCAGGAAACGGAAGCTCACTGAGATCTGCAAACCCACTTAGGGCTGTATCATTTTAAGTAACAGAGCTGAAATCCAAATGGAGGCGGGGTGTCTCCTTGACTCCAAAGCCGCCTCTGTTTTTTGGGGTTATTTTTGCGGTTCGCGGGCCTCTCACTGTTGTGGCTTCTCCCGTTGCGGAGCACAGGCTCCGGACGCGCAGGCTCAGCGGCCATGGCTCACGGGGCCCAGTCGCTCCGCGGCATGTGGGATCTTCCCGGACCGGGGCACGAACCCGCGTCCCCTGCATCGGCAGGCGGACTCTCAACCACTGCGCCACCAGGGAAGCCCCGTGCCACCTCTGTTTTTTATAATCGTGTTGTAGAGAAACATAGGTGGTAATTTAAGAATGACCTTTAGATATGAAAGCAATAATTTTGTAAAAGTCTGTGACTGGATATTCTCTGTATTATCTGAGAATAGAAAAAAAAATGAGCTCTATTTATAACATGAGAAATTTGAGTTGGTTATAAAAAAAAAAATAGTTTCTTGACAAAACTTGTATGAGTAACTGGCCTTTCCTTGAAAGGGCTTATGTCAGCTCCCTTTGAAGTCTAAGCAGAACAAATTCGACACTGGGTCTTAACTTTTAGAATAAATTCGCTTTCGCCAGTAAGTTTTTAGAGCACTGATGAAATCCTAATGTGATTATCTATTGCTCTGTAACAAATTACACCAAAACTAAGAAAATGACAACTACGTTATCTTACCTGTGATTCTCTGTGCCTAAAATTCTGGCAAAATAAAACTGGGACAGCTCTTCTTTACACTCTGACATCTGGCCTCACCCAGGGAGACTTGAATGGGGGAGGTGGTGGAAGTGGCTCAAATGAGGTACTGTATCTAAGACTTTCTTTCTGGCTGTTCAGTGATTTCCTTGGTTCTTCTCTGCGTGCCATCTTTTGGGACTATAATACACAAGATGGCTTATTACCCACATGTCTAGTCTTTCAGCTGGGATGGCTGGACCACGTGGGAGCTGGCCAATCATCCCTCTCTCTTGCTCTTTACATGGCCTCTTCATGTTGGTATCTTGGGCATCTTCACCACATGGAAGTATCAGGGCAGTTGGACTTCTTACATGGCAACTGGCTTCCAGCAAGCATTCCAACGGATTACAAGGATTCCAAAAATCTAGTCTTAGAAGTCACACAATGTCAATTCTACTGTGTTATTTTGATCACACAGATAAGTCCAGGTGCCATGTGATAGGGGACTAGACGGGGTATAAATACTGGAAGCCGTGGCTTATTGGAGGCCATCTTTGGAGACTAGCTTCATAAGCCCCATGGAATTTTAGGGCTGAAAGATACATAAGTGCTACACAAATAACCATTCACCTAAGGGGAAAAAAAGAATATACTAAAAATAGACAAGTAGTCTTCTAGACCACCAAGGAGGGTTTTATGTGTGGATTAAAGGTAGTTAATGTACTCCCCAAATATTCTAACATCTCTCTAGGCAGAAAAATTGCGTAAGTCTCAAGTGAATTACATATTAATAATTTGTCTTTTCCCATTTATAAGGGTAAAAATAGCTTGGGGCTATAACTTGTAGCTTTCAATTTGCGTCTTCATTGCACCAGGGAAGGCTGCTATGTGACACATATGTTTGACTATCCTAGCTGAAAATAAAGTAGTATGGGTTTAATTTTATTGGCAAGAGACCAGCTTTCCATAATTTTAACCTAGTGAATCGTTATGGACCATAATTCAGATTTAATGATCTGACTCATTGAAATGATAAGATCCCAGCTGTGGGCAGGCATATTGTTGCTTCTCATCGGAAAGTATTATTTTACATGTCAGGTACTCCCTCCCCGTTCCTGTGCACCTTTAAATAGAAGGCAGATGCTGTCAGCTGGCCCTAACCAGCACAAATGATTGAGTCACTAGAGCTTATGTGAACACGTGCGGTTCTGTATTTGAATCTAGTAAGTCCATTGCTAATGACGCTGTACAGTTCAGAGATTTCACTGTTGGCAAAGACCATATGTTCCCCCAGCAGCTTCCTGTGTAATGTTCTGTTTACTGTATATTCAGCAGAGGATTTGAACAGCTTTACCTGGAGCAAAATATTCTATCCACAGACCGTTTGTCATGATGTGCTACCCAAAATAGATAAATGTTTCTAAAATATGTGAGAAGTGAGTTCTCTCACTAAGACAGCCTTGAATGAGATACCTTTGCTGCTAGGATATACAATGTGTTTGCCCATCTGTGGAGATCAAAAGAGAATTAAGTTGAGTCTCACATAAAACAAAGCACACAAAAAACTAAGATTAATTTTAAAACATAGCCAAATATCTTCTGTTGATAATAAAGGCTAGGAATAATGAATTTATTTCTTCTACCCACTCATAGTCAGGAAGGCCACCTCTTACTTGCCCGTTGGCATCCTGTTCTCAAATCTCTTGAAGTTAAATTGGTTATACTCTTTTATTTAGAAAGCAGAGGAGTTAAATCTGACCAATTTGATTGACCAGAAAATACTGAAATAACAGGAAAGGTTCTTATAGTGGTTTGCTTCCTTGTCCTACTGTTTTGACTGTTTAAGACCAAAAGCATGCAAAGTTTAATGGTTTAGCAGTTAAGAGAATACATCCTAAAAACATTCATCAGGGTGGAATCCTGGGTCCGCCAAGTAGTAAAATGCGACTTTGGCAAGTTCCTTAAGCTCTCTTAGCCTCAGTTTCCTTCTTTGTGAAAAGAAGGGGGTGTAACGCTATTGACTTCTTTAGATGGCTATGAAGGTTCGTTCAAACATTTAACACAATTCCTGATATATAAGCACTGAATAAATATGAACTTTTATCCAAACCACTGGAATATTTTTTTTTTGGTCTATGAATTAACTGTGAATGTTATTACTCAAACTCCCAGTATTACCCATGGAGGCATACGTCAGTTAGACTCAACTGAAAATAGAGGGGATGAAGGTTCGAATCCAGGGGTGTTTTGAAGTTAATCATATTATAATACTTTGAGATGATCTATTTCTGATTTATTTTACATAGTGTGGGCAATTATTTGGATGTGACTTCTTAATTCAATTCCTGCACAGACACTTACAGTTAAAAGTCCAACTTTCAAGTGCCTCATGGAACCAGTAACAACTTCCAGCGGTGGCCAGTTCAATCTCACCCCCACTGCAGAGTAAATTTAAACTAAACTGGACAGTTGGGGCATAGGTGGAGATGTACTCTGATTACCGTAATTCTATATCTTGAAGTATTAAACTCCATAGAGAAACAAAATGTTCTTTCATGGTTTTCTTGAAAGACCAGTGTGGGGATAAGGTTATTTATATATTTTTCTCAACCACAGCCCAGATTTTAGGGCTTCTTCAGTTTGTTTTAATAAAAGAGGAATGTATAGAGTGTAGCTATTCTTTGTAGTTGCTGGCAAGATAATACAATAATCACAGAGATGCTGTATGATGAAACTTGGTACCTCAAGCAGTAAATTTAAGGAGCTTATAAAACAATGGTTCAGGTTCAAATACTCCTAGCAACAGTAATAAGGAAAGTAAGGGAGAAAGATCCTCAAATCTTTGTTTCACACTGACAAGGCCTCGATATAATTAAAGTTGTCCCAGAGAATACATTTTCTTCCTTCACTCAAACAAAACCTTCAGATGCTCATTTCTGGAGTCAAGTTCACAGGCATCTCTATGACCCAGAGAAAGATAATTCTGTACAAGTCATCGAGGTAGACAGGTGATAAATGAGAAAAGGGGATTCATTTTGCCTCTGACTGTTTCAGAGGGGATTCTCTTCATTGAGATATCCTGAGAGAGGGCTTTCTGCTTGCTCTGTGTGTGTGTGTGTTTAATTACAAGTACCAGAGGCAGTAGGCTGTGTTTCCATCTTATCCTGGGTGTTACCTTTTCAGTGCTAGTAAGGCTTTCCTGAGGAGGAAAACACTGTATTCTTCTGAGTGTTCTTGTCATTGACAATCTCCTCACCCCTGTGGATACTTCAGAAAGTTATGTCAAATCCTCACTATCTACAAGGATTTTGCTTTTATGATTCAGACCTGGCACTTTCCATGCTTGCCTTTCGGGTCAAAAGCCAGAAAGTCAGCATCTTCAGAAGTCTGATTAGCACTTGAACTTCAGGAGATTTATGACCACTAGACTTGATTTCTAAAGCAGTTTTATTCAAGTACAGACCATGTATTCTGTGGACAGTGATATTTATATCCATATGTTTTATACCTAAAATATGCAACTTTGCTCTTCTTTTCGTTGCTGTGAATAATGCATTTTTATTTTTATTTAGAATGTTAATGATATCTTCCTCAAGTGGAGTACATCATCAGTTTGTTTTGTTTGTTGTTTTCGGTGGGGGGTTTTTTTGTTGTTTTTTTTTTCTTTTTTTCGGTACGCCGGCCTCTCACTGTTGTGGCCTCTCCCGTTGCGGAGCACAGGCTCCAGACGCGCAGGCTCAGCGGCCATGGCTCACGGGCCCAGCCGCTCCGCGGCATGTGGGATCTTCCCGGACCAGGGCACGAACCCACGTCCCCTGCACCGGCAGGCGGACTCCCAACCACTGCGCCACCAGGGAAGCCCTAATGTTAATTTTTTTTTAAATCTCTAATCAATATCTTACAGGCAATGAGAGACTCTGACAATGTACCAACTATACTGCTGAATGTATGACCTATGTTTTAAAACTCAAGGTCTACTACTTGCCCTACATTTATTATTTGTCTACTCTATACCAGGCAGTTTTGGGCAGTGCAGAAATTACAAAGAAAAAGGTAACTAGACCTTCTTGCCCTCAAAATAGAGATATAATGTGAGTCACATTTGTAATTGTAAAAATTCTAATAGCCACGTTAAACCAAGTAAAAATAAACAAGTTAAATTAATTTTAATAATATATTTCATTTAAGTCAGTATATCCAAAATATTATCTTTTCAACATGGAAACAATTTTAAAAGTTATGAATGATGTAGTTTATGTTCTTTTTTTCTTTTGAAATCCAGTATGTATATTAATCTTACAGCAAATTTCAGTTTGGCAAAACCACATTTTAATAGTCTGTTAGTCTAATGTCATTTGGACAGCATAGGTCTAGTTGTTGGAATAAGAAGGGCAATGGAGGCTTCCCTGGTGGCGCAGTGGTTGAGAGTCCGCCTGCCGATGCAGGGGACGCGGGTTCGTTCCCCGGTCCGGGAAGATCCCACGTGCCGCGGAGCGGCTGGGCCCGTGAGCCATGGCCACTGAGCCTGCGTGTCCGGAGCCTGTGCTCCGCAACGGGAGAGGCCACAACAGTGAGAGGCCCGCGTACCGAAAAAAAAAAAAAAAAAAAAAAAAGAAAGAAAAAAGGGCAATGATCATAAGCACAGGTTGATGAAGATGTGACCCATGGCATTATGAGGGGAGAGGGTACCTACCACAGCTTGGTTGGCAATGGATAATCAGGCTCTGCTTCCAACTTAAAGTCAGACTTCACCTGTCCTTAAATGAAAATTAGGAGTCATTCAGTCCATCTTAGTTGTAAGAATATAGATTTGGGAGTCAGTTAGGCCAGGGTTTGAGTCCCAGCTTTACCACTTACTGTTTGGATTCCTTGGGCAAGTTACTAGCTTCTTTAATACTCAATTTCCTCTTGGTAGCATTGTGATGAGTTTAACATAAGAAATGCACTGGGCACATTGACTGCCATGTAGTAGATATGCTCAGTGAATGTTAGTGGCTATGGTTATAACTGCGTAGAAGGACAATAATGCAAAGTATCCTACTGAGTGTGATGGCAAAAAGACAAGTCATCCTCAGTCCTGGCTGCACATTAGAATTTTCTGGGAAGTTTTAAAGAGTAACGATGGGAAATTCAGGAAAGAGACAAGTCAAATGACACCTCAAGGAAACTGACTGATAATTCCAGAAAGTAGCACATTCTACAGGATAATCAATTCATTTCCAGAATAAATCAATGGTAGAAGGAAAAGAAGGGCTTAATTGTAGGGGAGAGGCCTGTTCTAGATTTTAAAAGGTCTAATAGATTTAATAACCAAATGTGATGTGTCCGTTTATTTAATTCTTATTCAAAGAAACCAACTGCAGAAAGACATTTTTTTTTTTTTTTTGCAGTACGTGGGCCTCTCACCGCCGTGGCCTCTCCCGTTGCGGAGCACAGGCTCCAGACACGCAGGCTCAGCGGCTGTGGCTCACGGGCTCAGCCGCTCCGCGGCATGTGGGATCTTCCCAGACCGGGGCACAAACCCGTGTCCCCTGCATCGGCAGGCGGACTCTCAACCACTGTGCCACCAGGGAAGCCCAAGACATTTTTGATAGAACTGGGAAAATATTGTGTGGTCTAAGGTATTAGATAACAGCTAAGAATTAGTGTTCATTGCTCGTGAAATGGTGATGTCTGGAATTTGTTTTAAAATGTTTAAACAAAAAGAGGATAGGTCAACGTGTATGGCAAAATCTTAATAATTGTCGAATCTGACTGATAAGATTCATTACACCACCTTCTCGACTTTCGTTGAAGTTTGAAATTTTTCATAATTAAAAAATACATACTTATTAAACAATACTTAGAAAATGCCAAAACGAAACACTGCTTCTTGGGCCCCCAAGATTCTATTTTAGTTTGTCTTGGGAGTAAATGGGGATTGGGGCATTGCTGTCTTTTAAAAGCTGCTGAAATACTTCTAGCATACAGCCATCATTAACAGGTAGAAGCCTTGGAGGCAGGTGCTGATGTTTATAGGAGGGGAGTCTGGAGGTGGAGGCAGGTGTCATGCTATCATAAAGGGTGTTTCAAGGTTACTGGGAGCCAGAGTTTTAAGCTGGGAAATGATATAGTCATACACACGTTTTATGAAAAGACCACTCTGGCAGGGCTGTCGAGAATGGATGACTAATGGACAAATTATAGGCAGGGAAAGAGATAGGCAAGAAATGATGAGGCTCTAAACTCAGGGAGTGAATGTGTAGGTTTAAAGGGAGAGACAGGGTATAACAGCCATCTGCAAGGTAGGACGTAACCAAAATTGTTGAGATTTGTGGCAGAGGTGGGGAACTAGTCGTGAACCAGAGGAAGGAGATTCTGATGTCACCCTACTTACTAATTAAATAAAGGGATGGAGGTGCCATTTATTAAAATGAAAAATCTTGGCAGATTTTCAGGGAACAGAGAGGGAAGGCATGGCTTCTGTTGTGATCCATATAGTTTGAAGTCACAGTGGAAATGCTGTATGTAGGCAGGAAAAGCGAGTAGGAAAGAATCAGGAGGTATCGTGGAGTAATCGGGCAGTGTGCTAAATGCTTTCATTGTCTTGGGAATCCTCACCGCAGTCCTCTGAGGCAGGTTCTGTAATCATGTCCGTGTGACAGTTGAGGAAACTGTAGCTTTAAGTGGTTCAATAATTTGCTCAAGGACTCACAGCAAGTAGGCACAGGCTTGAGGGCTTGGAGCTGTCCAACTCCACAGTCCACAGTCCGTACTTTTAATCACCATGTTATAGAGCCATCCAGAGTGGTAAATTGATTCGGAAATGGGAAGAAAGAACAAAAATAATAGATTTGTAGGCCTTCATATTTAGAAGCCAAATATTTAGAAATGCAAATGACCCATAAACACAGTTCTGATAACAAGAGTTTTGCATAATGAGAACATTTTTCTTGCATAGAATATTACTTCATTTAGGGGTCTATTAATGCCTTTTCCAATATTTTAATTGTCTTACAAGCAGGGCACATAGGTCAGATTAATCTACTGCTTAATCATAATGCTAAAAAGAATGCTGATTGCGAGTCTACGTTTTGTTGCCGTTACTTATATTTCTCTTTGAAGGAAGTTTTGTGTAGATCGATGTCTCCAGAAGTTTAGAAATGAATGGCCAGTCAAAATGATCAGCGTCAGTGGTAGCACAAGTGTTTAAGGACATTGGTCTGTATTGCCTGAGGATGCCTTTATTCTACCTTCTCTCTTTAAATTTATAAGAATCTCTTTCCCAGATTGATATGGAAATCACCAGAATCCTTTCCTCAAGTGTAACTAACCATCAAAGTGAAAACGATTGCCATTAATATTAAAAACTGCTATTTTTAAAAAGTATTTTTCCAATTAGAAAGGGGTGTTTGTTTCCAGACCTCCTCCAAAGAATGTTGTCTATGCTCTAAATCTTCAAATCGTCGGGGATGATTAAATATCGTATTATATTGGGGTATTGGAGACATAAGTGGAACACCTCAGGGTAAGTAGGAAAAGCTCAGATTTTGCATAAGGTGCCCTAGTTTTAAATCTTGGTTCTACCCTTCTTGGTTTTGGGACCCTAGGCAAGTTGTTTAACATTTCCGGTTTGCAATTGCCTAATCATGAAAATGGGAATAAGAAAAGCCACCGGACAGCATCATGGTGACATTTGGCCAAGAACTGTATTCATTTTCTACTGCCACTAAAACAAATTCCCCTGAACTTAGAGGCTTAAAGCATCACAGATTTATTTTCCTTCAGTGCAGGAGTCCAGAAGTCCAAAATGGGTCTTACTGGGCTAAAGTCAAGGTGTGAGCAGGGCTGGTTTCTTCTGGAGGTTCTAAAAGAGAGTCAGCTTCCTTGCTTTTCTCAGCTTCTAGAAGCCACTTAGATTTCTTGGCTTACGGCCCTTTTGCCGAATCACTCCATCCTCTTGCTTCTCTTGTTGCATCTCCTGCTTTAAGGCACCTATCGCTCTCTGTACACGTTACAGGGAGATAATTCAGTATATGTCAGTGGGTCTCAAGCAGGGGCGATTTTGCTTCCCAGCAAGGAGATGTCTGGAGACCGCTTTGGTTGTTACAACTTGGAGTGGGTGGGCGCTACGGGTATCTAGTTGGTAGAGTCTAGGTATGCTGCAGACATCCCACAGCACTCACGACAAGCCCGCACAGCAAAGAAGTATCCTCCCTAAAGTGGCAATAGTGGTGGGATTGAAAAAACCCTGGTGTCTAGTCTAAGATTACTAATCCCAGAGTTCAAGTGCCTGGCTTCACACCTGGCTCCACCACCCGCTAAAGTGGCCTCGGCCATGTGGCGCCATCTCTCTGAGCCTCAGGTGGTTGGTTTGTTTTTCCATTTTTTCTGTCTGTAGAATGGGAATGATAATCATACCCACTATATAGAGTTGTTGTGAGGAGTGAATAAGATAAGGTACGCAAAGCCCTCAGAATAGTGCTTGACCCATGGTAAGCCTTCAATAAATGTTAGTTCTCATTAGTGCTGTTACTGGTACTCAGTGAAGAGCAGTCGTTGATTTTGTCTGTGCTTTGCAGATGCCCTTCAGAATATATTGTAAACAAGTGTAAGTGAAACCTTGTCAGGGTTTTATAAACACAGTGCATTTAAGTCCAATAGTAAGCCAAAGTCTTGTACCAACCATTGTTTAGAAAATCAAGATCTTTGTAGAATTTTAAGACCAGCTGATGAGGTATCTAAACCCCAGCTGCCTCCATTGAGTCTATCTGTCCTCTTTCACAAGATCTGAGGCCACAGAGAAGGACATGAGAGTAAATAGCTTCATATCCCACAGAATGTATCTCAGGTAATCAGACCTCAGCAAAACCACTTAGCATGATGCATTTCTGGCTAACATAATATACCCTATCGCCCTATTGGCTTTGGTGGATACATGTAAATTAAGAGACTTAGCAAATCACTGGTTTTACCGTGGTGTAATTTGTTTACTTTTGAACGTGCCGTCCTCCAACTCTGTGCTGTCCAATATGGTAGCCACTAGCCACATGTAGCTGTCAGTCACTCAAAATGTGGCTATTTCAAATTGAGATGGGCTGTTAAGTATAAATTATATACTACATTCTGAAGATTTAGCTTAAAAAAAGAATATAACATCTCAATATTTTTATATTGATTACATATTGTAATGACAATATTTTGGATATATTGAGTTGAATAAAATGTATTATTAAAATTAAATTTCACCCATTTCTTTTTATCTTTTAAATGGGGCTATAATAAACTTTAAAATTAGATACGTAATTCACAATATATCTCTATTGGATAGCGCCATGCTAAACTTTGCTCTATTGTGTTATTCTGAGTCAGACACCGTATGAAGCAACCTGTTTTAAATGAATAGAACATGCCAATGAACACAAGGAGGAATTGCAAAGAAGTTCAACTAAAAGATGAGATTTCAGTCCCCACAGGTACTATTTCCAAAGGTTAATTCTTTTGTGCGTGTGTGTGTGTGGTACGCGGGCCTCTCACTGTTGTGGCCTGTCCCGTTGCGGAGCACAGGTTCCGGACGCGCAGGCTCAGCGGCCATGGCTCAGGACCCAGCCGCTCCACAGCATGTGGGATCCTCCCAGACCGGGGCATGAACCCGTGTCCCCTGCATCGGCAGGCGGACCCTCAACCACTGCGCCACCAGGGAAGCCCTCAAAGGTTAATTCTTGGACCACTTGTATCATATTCCCTTGGGGTGGTTGTAAAAATGCAGATTCCTGGGTTTCAGTCAGTTACAACCACTCAGAATCTCTGTGCCCAGGAATCTGCATTTTAAACAAATTCCTGCTTGATTCTTACTTGCACTAAATTTTGAGAATCACTGACAGACAAACTTATCGAGACTAAAGGAAGAAGAAAGAGACGACAAATACATAGACACATGAACGACAGTATTATACATGATACTACTCACCACTATACATAAGAACGAAAGTAATGGCTACCAGTGAGTTACATTTGGGTTTTAGAGGATCTAGAATTCCAATATCACTTCCACAGTAAGACACAGAGTACCTCATAGCTTTCTGGATGCAAAGCCATCTTATCCAGAAAACATAAATGGAGTTTATCCATCTCTGTCTTCACCCTATTAAGTCATCCATAGGCCAAACTGCAAGAAAAAGTGTTTCTTTGTTAGAAGAAAACACTGATTATCAAGTGTCTCTTTTAAAGAACAAACTTCACTGGAGGAAAGGGGAATGTGCGTGTGTGTGTGTGTGTCTGTGTGTGTATATGCGTGTGTGTGTGTATATATATATATATGTATTTTTTATTACTGAGTTAGCTAAATAACGTACATATTAGAAATCCAAAGAAATCATTTGTGTGATAAATAAGCTTTCTTATTACTAAGCTACTATAACGGTTTTATGAAATTTTAATTACATTACACGCCTACTCAAATATTGGTTTTGAACATTAATCGAGTTACTTGAGAAGCAGTTCATGGAATGGGAAATAAGAATGAAATGGTTTATTTACTTATCCCAATGCATTAAAATAAAATTCAGTAGGGAAACTCATAAGAAGAAAATGAGAACCCTACCCAGAAATCTCATTCAATAGAAACCACGAGCGGGTTTTCAGCTGCATAAATCACCTTCCATTGTTGAATAGCATCATAGTTACGCTCATAAGACAGTGCTTAAAATGCAATATATATGACTTAGAAGTAAGTTACAGCTTACTATTTCTTGCAGCGTTATAAGATGAGAAACCCAACAGACATGTTGTGGTTATTAGGTGGGCAAGATGCCTCTTAATTCTATTCAAAACCAATGCTGTTTGTCAGGCCCAGAAATCAATAGAAAGAATGGATGAGAAGATGGTAGTAAAAGCATAAGGAGAAGTAGAAGGAAAGTACAGCCAGAGACTGACACTGAATTGAACTGACAGCTCCATACTGTGCTATTGTATGTTTTCTGTCCCAGTGGTTTCTTTCCTGTTATAAATTACATGGGACAGTGACTTTACTAACCTAGATGTCAAACTACTGTAGTACTGCTTCATATATATTCATTTTTTAATTACCCTTAAAAAGATCCTAGATTCAAGTTAGTAGCCCAGGTTGGAATGGAAATTTCATGGGATAGCCAAGCATTCATTTTATTCAAGAACAGCCTTTAAACAAGTATTGTCAGCTGTGTGGTGGCAAAGGACTTTTGTCAGTTATCAAATCAGTCATATCGTTGTCACTGACATGGAGGAATGTCTTTTGCAATCTAACTGGGACACCTCTAAATTAGCTCTCTATATATCTACAGTCAGAAATGATAGCCTTAAAAACTACATCCACAGCAGAGGTTTTCACCTACACGTGATACTCTCAAAAATGAATCATAATAGTATTACCTTTAATATAACTTCTAAGAAAGAGCAACTATAGAAATGCACACAGAATTTAATTTTTAAAGACTTTTACGCATATAGAGTTGCCTTGCGAAACAGACACAAAAGGTCTCTTATGATCATAATTGTGAGAACCAACCCTCCAAGATAATTGCCATGGCATGCAAGTTCATTCTGAATGTTGAGATGATACTTCAGATACTTTTTAAAATTAATATAAGTATAACCACTTTTTCTTGATAATAAAACTCTGAAACAGAAACAAGCCCAATTGATGCTGAATTCATAAGTAAATTCATTTTTAAGTGTTACTTAATTCTAGTCCATAAATAACGTATTTAAGCATTAAAGCCTAAAATATTACTTAAATTCAACCAGTTTCATTTCAGTTTAATTTGAGCTCCAGTGATTCTTTCTTAATTTGTAGAATTAAGGCTGAAATGCCACAGCTGTCTGGCTCATAGGATTTAATGTTCACAGATTCTTAAGGCTTTAGGGAACTTACCATGTTATTTTAATAATTAATTGGTTTTTTAAATGTCATTAGGTATATAAAATGGTTTGGCTGAAAAAAAATGGTGTCCAGGGGCTTCCCTGGTGGCGCAGTGGTTGGGGGTCCGCCTGCGAATGCAGGGGATGCGGGTTCGAGCCCCGGTCCGGGAGGATCCCACATGCCGCGGAGCAGCTGGGCCCGTGAGCCATGGCCACTGAGCCTGCGCTTCCGGAGCCTGTGCCCCGCAACGGGAGAGGCCACAACAGTGAGAGGCCCGCGTACCGCAAAAAATAAATAAATAATTGATTAATTTAAAAAAATTTAAAAATGGTGTCCAAAATATAAAATTCCAATGAGCAAGATTTTTCAGGCAAATAAAAAGAGAGAAACTTAGAAAGGCATCAGAAAATTGAATGACAAAGACAATCCTCCTTGATGTTCTAAGAGCTTTTGGAGGTTATGAAGGTGATAGATTCTAAATTAGAAGCATTCAGTTCACATATGTTTTTTTTTAATTGGAACAAGATTTTTTTGCAGGAAAGGAAGAAACATTAGGCTGTATGAAAAGGGATCTTGCAGTTGAGTCCTGACTGACTTGCAATTAAAAATGAAGGAGCAATTGAACATGTCAGAAAACATTTGATTCTCTATGCATTGGGCATGCCTGAATAGTTTAAATTGTCAAAAGATAGAAATTCTTCTTTAATGTTTGGAGAAAAGCACTGGCTTGCCCAATATAAATTAGGGATAAGGAAACAAATGTAAAAGTGTTTAATATAAAGCCAAAATTTTGACAGCCTGCATTGTATCTTAATTGTTTACATTTACATAGGAAAGAAAATATTTATTCAGAGAAAGGCTTAGAGTTATGTTTGTTCAGTTCACATCTGCTGACATGACAGGTGAGTCATAAAAAAACAAGAGAAGCAAAATTTTAAGGACACTAAACAGTCCTTTTTTTTAATATTAATGAACAAATGTACATGTATCACATACATTAAATGTATCACGTACATTACCTCAATTTCATGCTCACAAAAACTGGAAGGTAAATATAAACATTTTCTCCAGTTTTCAGAGGGGGAAACTGAGGCACGGAAGCCATAAGTAACTTCAGAGCTCATAAAGTCAAGTGGCACAGCTGTGGTTATTATGGAGACTAACTTAAATTTTCTTTTCTTATGTAGAATAGTATGTATAACTTAAGTTAGTGGAAAGAGAAGAAGGTTTTTTTTAAATTTTTTAAGAAGTCTTTTATTCTTGCTCTGAGCTCCTAAACCATTTTATTTCAACTCTCTTTTGATACTTATTATTTTCTACCTTGCATTATTATTTACACACTCTTCTTATGTCCCCATTGAACTTTAAAATTCTTAGTAGTTTCTTGACTTCATTCTTTTTCTACATGTATCTGCTTCAATTTAATAGAAGCCATTACTTTAAAAATATATGAGAATTAGGAATATTAACTTGTCTTCCCCCAGCTTTTCTAGTGTTTTTGAATTTTGTGACAGAGAAAGCCTCCTCTGTAGCCCTTACAGATGAGGTATTAGATCTAGTGTGGATGGATGTTTGGATGGATAGATAGATATCAGGCATAATGAATCGCTTCTGAGTTGAATGGTGCCTCTAGATCTTAAGGTCATATACAAGAACTAAATAGCACAAAAAAGGTGAGTGAAATGTGTTTATAAGAATACTTATAAGACACTTAAAGGCTGAACACTGAACATATTTAGGATGTGTTTTCATTTTTAAGTATAATAACGGTATTGTGGTTTTGTTTGTTAAGAGTCTTTATCTCATATCAACCCATAGTGAATATTTACGGATGAAATATAAAGGTGTCTGGGACTTGATTTAAAATAATTTTACCATCATGGGACGGATGGAGAGTAGACAAACAAGATTGTTCTCTTAATAATTGCTGAAGCTGAATGATAAGTGCATGGAGGTTCTCCCTATTTCTCTGGGCGTTAGAAATTTTCCAAAATAAAAAAGTAAAAATCAAGAAGAGTTTTGACAACATAATTGGTATTGCATTAAATTAACAATTGCATTAAATTGCATTAAATTGGTATTGCATTAAATTGGTATTGCATTAAATTAACGATCTCATTTCTGACCTTCTCGTAAAGTGCTATCATTAGATGTGAGCAACAGGCCCTAAAAGACGTGCTCCAACACAAACATCTGTCATGCTGGATTCAATAAACCCACTGAATATCTAAAATAGCCCATACAAAACTTCTGTTATATCCAAAATACATAATGTTTGAACAGTTACACAAAATAGAAGTCAAGACTTTAAAAGTTTCTAATGGGTAGATAGAAACTGAATGGTGTAGCACAACACTGACTCGTGGATGCAGGCGATATTGTTCTTACTAGGTGATCTCTACCATCCCTTGTAACTGGAAAACTTGATTTTTTCAAATCCGCTGGCCCACCATGTGAATTCATCAAAGGGATGTCAGTTGGGGCCTGTGATTAGGGTACAAGCCAATGGTTTGAAATGTTGGCAGTGGCAGTCCAGTACACGCTGCTCCCAAGATATATTTTGACACACTAGTCAGTAGTGGATTTTATTTTTATTTTCAAAGCCTTGTATAATACATGGAATAGTTGAGTGATTTCTGAAGCAGTCAAAATATCAACTTCTTCCACATGAACGAACCAAAGCACATTTTTGTACAGCTGCTTTGCCTGTCCTTAGAGAGAGATGATATGCCAGTCATTCCAGTCCTAATAAGACCTTCCAGGAAGTAGTATATTCATCAAATTAGACACTTAAATATAAACTCTTTTGTAGGACATGTCTCAGGTCTCCAGGACCCTATGCAAGAGGAGAGGCAATATATCTTTACCTTGGCTAATCCCCAGGACTTGAAAAAGTATGTTTATTTATTTTTTAATTAATTTATTTATTTTTGGCTGCATTGGGTCTTCGTTGCTGCATGCGGGCTTTCTCTAGTTGCAGGGAGCAGGGGCTACTCTTCGTTGTGGGGCGTGGGCTTCTCACTGCAGTAGCTTCTCTTGTTGCGGACCATGGGCTCTAGGTGCGTGGGCTTCAGTAGTTGTGGCACATGGGCTCAGTAGTTGTGGCTTGCAGACTCTATAGCTCAGTCTCAGTAGTTGTGGTGCATGGGCTTAATTGCTCCATGGCATGTGGGATATTCCTGGACCAGGGCTCGAACCTGTGTCCCCTGCATTGGCAGGCGGATTCCTAACCACTGCACCACCAGGGAAGTCCCTAAAAAGTATGTTTAAATTGGTCTTTAAAAACGTACAGAACTTTAGTATGATGCAAAATGATGTAATATCAGTTTTGATTCTTGTATTAGTAGAGTTTTTCTTTAGCGGTACCTAATGAACAGAAATCTCTTACATGATGCCGTCTGAGCTGGTCAGCTATAGGTAGGGAAGATATTTGAACACTGAAGAGAATTCCTAAGTCTGGGCTGGGATGCAAAGTTTAACATCTTATTACATAACAGAAACCTTGTCTAAATGTGAAACTTAGCTACTGTCCCCATTCATGATAGTAGAAAGCATTTCACCCAGAGGGTAGCATGCTAACTAAATTAGTCATCTAATGCTACAGAACAAATTACTCTGAAACTTATTTAGCATCTTAAAACAACACACCTTTATTGTCTCCAAGTTTCCATGGTCAGGGATCTGGGTGAAGCTTAGCTGTGTGTCTCTGCCTCAGGGTTACTCATAAGGCTAGAGTCAAGGTGTCAGCTGGGTCTGTGGCCTCATCTGAAGGCTCTACTGTAGTAGGATCTGCTTCCAAGCTCACTTATGGGCTGTTGTACTGAGAACCTCAGGTCTTCATTGGCTGTTGGTTGGAGGCCTCCCGTAGTTCCTTGTCACATGGGCTTCTCCACAGGGGAGTTCAGCACATGTGAGCTGCCTTGCCACAAAGTGAGCAGGCAAGAGAGGTAGAAGAAGAAAAAAGCCACAGGCTCTTTGTAACCTAATCATGGAAGTGACATACCATCACTTCTGTCATATTCTATTCATTAGAAGCGAGTTCCTATGTCCAACTCACACTCAAGGAGAGGGATTGCACAAGGGTATGAATGCCAGGAGGTGGGGATCTATGGGGGCCATCTTAGATGTTGCCAAACCACACTAATAGTATTTTCAAACTACTTGACAAATGTTACAGGAAAGTAGCTGCAGAGCAATGTAACAGTGTAGGTTTTGATGCTGATGGAAGGATATTTTATGACTCCCACATTTTCTCTTTCATTTTTTCTGCTCCTTCTGCCTGCATTGTCTTACCCCATTCCTTTTTCCCAAAGTTCACAAATATCTGCCCATCTTTCAAAATGAAACCCAACATCCCTTTCTTTATGGCTCCTTTATTTATTTATTTATTTATTTAACTTCTACAAGGTGGAGCTGACCTCTGCCTTCTTGGTTCTCCCACAGGGCTCTGTGCAGGTTTTTGATGGCCCCAATAGCTCTTGACTGCACCTATAGTCTCTGTGTCTCTATTCATCCAAAAAATTGTATGTAGCTTAAGGCAACGACAATGAATATTGGTTGCAGGAGTGAATAATGGATTCTCTCTCAATTGCTACATGCTTCCATGCATAGTATATTCTACAGGGAATCTCATCTTAGAAGGGGGGAGGGTCTAAAGTAGTAAATAAGGCAAGAACTGCTTAGAATCAGAACCAAGAAACTGGCTTAACCCATTAACAACCTACATAAGAGATACTCAAAACTGACACATTGATAATAGAAAAGCCACATCCCTCATCTTACTCTCACCCTGGTGCATAATTTCATTCAGTGGAATCGCACGCATCCCAATCGCAGGTTTCCTCATAGGAATGGCTGAGGTCTCCATTGCAGCCACATTGCAGCCCATTTCTGCCCTCTGTCCACATCTGTTTATCTGACTCTTATTTCTCCTGCACTTGAATATCTGCCTGAGAGTCCGTTTCCAGGTACCCAACTGAAAGATGCCTGCTTGCCCTCAAATCCAGGTTTCAGGAGCTTTTTTTTAAAACATTTTCCCCTTCCCCTATCTCTCCAGTGTCGTTTCTCATGACTTCTACTCTTCTGCATTAAAAAGCCTCAAGGAATGGGTGGCACTAACTCTTATCTGAGAATGCGTTAGCAGGAAGAGCTAAGGACAGTTGAAGGAGGGAAGGCTCTAATTTTGCACATTAGTAAATGCTGTCCTTGCCCCAGTCCTCTGGTTTGATTGAACTGTATTTTATGAATGATGTGTTATTTTTCCTGAAATAACAGGGTCAGTCACAAATCCCACAACTAAGCTGTCCCATCACCAAACATCCCCCCCTCAGCGAGGTTCCACATAGTACCTGCTAGTCCTACGTGGTTCCCCTCAGACAGCCAGGCCATTTGTGGGATGAAATGCCTCTGTACAAGGGATTTCTGTAACTACAGCAAGTCTCTATAAGCTGGAATAAATTCCCATTTCTTCTAGCACCTTGGTAATTTGAAGAAAGACCTAATTTAAACATAAGGTACCTAGGTTTTATTTTGCTTGTTCTACAGCCACTAGACAGTTAAAAAAAAAAAAAATCCCAACCCCATTTGTGCCTTATCTTTAAGGACTTTCAGTAAATATGATGTTTTTCATGTTCTTATATTTCAAGGGGTCTATTAGTTGTAATTCGTAGTTCTTACACGGATGGATATTGCTATTTATTGCGTTTGGTTAATCATGGTCATGGTGAATTGTTTGGAGTTTTGATTGCGGGCTTATCCTCAGTAGGACTTCACCTGTGGAATAGTAGATAAATTGGAATTTGGGTGAGTCTCTCCAGAAAGGATTTGTGTTGGCTTCCACCAGACTTCACAGGGGTACCATTGACGAGGACTGTTTTCGGGGAGAATCCTTGGATCACATAAGTGGTATAAATTTGCATTCCAAACTCAAGTGAGAACAGACCCAAGGTTAAAATTTTCTGGGGTCTGGTTTGTTTCTCTTTTCCTACTCGGAATTTATGTTGTCTCCCCTGTACTAGTGGGTCATTTTTTTTTTTCTAAGCGATATATTTCACAGAGTGTAAGCTCACTGCTGTGCTGATAAATGTCTAAGAACCAGCTCTTTGGGGGATAAAAAGGTTACACACACACACACACATAGATTTATTATAAATCTTAATAAGAAAGGATATATAGTGCACCTATTACAAGTAATAATAAAATATAAAATACTCTTAATTTTAAGTTCCATATGGCCAGTTGATTCTCATAGAATGCTTTTGTGGGTATAATCAAAGACCCGCAAGTGAGAATAAACAGAGGCTCTATATTCAGAGCTTGCCCTATCAAGGGTTTCAGCCATCCATCACATGCATTTGGCAGAGACAGAAAGGCATTCGATGTAGGGCGGTGGGAAAGCTTTACAGTAGGGGGAAAATGGGGAAGCTTCAGGTATGCTCTGATTGGAGGTTGTTGAGAAGGGCAGGCTAATTAGAAGCCGTCATCTTCTGTGATGAGATTGGGAGCTATTCGGTTCTCTGATTCATCCTCATTTGGAAGGGAGGATGAAAAAAAAAAGGGAAGTTTGAAGACATAGACCAAGTCCTGAATGCTCTGGGGCAATTGCTGCAGAAGTTTTAGGTCAGAGTGCTGTTGTCATACACGGTCTAGATATTGTCCATTTGTATAGTCAGTCTTTCATTGATTTGTGCCCAACTCTTGTAGCTGCTGTAGCCTCCCTATGGTCGCAACTGGCAAATGAGTGTAGTTCCAACATGAATGTTGGCTGGTATTTCTGGGTTTTTTTAGTGAGTAACAACAAAGATGAATGTATGTTGGAATTTCATTTGTTCATCAGTAATATGAATGACTGCTGAAATGAATAAACTAGATTTCAAACACTCAATTTTTTCATGCGACTCACAATGTAGTAAGTACAGACATGCCACACTTTTAAGGTTAATCTTTCTTATTAACAAAATCTCCATCACTTTCCTAAGTCTAGAAAATCAACAAAGCAGTAAATGAAGCCCTGTAGCCTCTGCCGTTTTCCGTAGTATAGTGCTCTATCATGGACACTTTCATGGTGCCAATGTGACGTTACGGAACATGGAGTTTGGAGGAAGTGTGCAGAAGAACACCACCATTTTGTAATATTTTCACTCTAGAGAGACAATAGACATAAATAACCTCAAATGTATGGTAATAAGTAATTAGGAAGAAATGCATTTTGAGGATTTATTACCTTTGTCTTTAATGAAATTTATTTAGTTGCAAATTTACATAATTTAAAATAATGGCTCTGTTTGACAACAGATTTACAAAATTTGTGAAAATTTAATGATTGCCAACATATTTTTGGTGTAAAGACACACAGAGTTTATATCAATAAGCAAAATAGTTAATGTCTTAGTCTTCCTGTTTTTGAGAATTTCAGTGTGTGTTTTTGTTCCACCGTGCACAGGCCAGGCCTCATCTCTTCCCTTTGAAAGACATTAAAACCCAAAGCCCTTGATTACTAGACTCTCAACCCCCAGGCCCACCCACTCCAGCAGCCAGATAGGGCATCTTGCTATTCTTTAGTTTCATCTTGATTTTGGCCCTTGGAGATTTTCCCTACTTTTTTTTTTTTTCCAGCTATTATACATTTAAAAGAGTGTTTTCAGTATCTCATCCAGCGTGTCAAGGTGTTTTGTCATGGGGAGGTTTTAAGGTATCTGATTTGAAGATTTAAGAAATAGCGCCAGAAATCTGGAAGGCACCTATCTTCCATTAGCACTTTGTAGAAATTTCTGACTCTGTAGAAGGAAGTTTTTCTGACCTTCAAGATTCAGCTTTTCAAGACTTAATAATAGCCAAGTTCAGTTTGCTTCCTACGTAAAAACTTCTTTGGTGATTCTTATCATCTGTGGCCTTCAAGAGACATGCTTTGATTGAGAAAATGAGGACTAGTCATTGCTAGGTGAGCAGATCGTGAAGGACATGCTGTAAAAGCAGAGCTGCCGGCTTCCCTGGTGGCGCAGTTGTTGAGCGTCCGCCTGCCGATGCAGGGGACACGGGTTCGTGCCCCGTTCCGGGAAGATCCCACGTGCCGCGGAGTGGCTGGGCCCGCGAGCCATGGCCGCTGAGCCTGCGCGTCCGGAGCCTGTGCTCCGCAATGGGAGAGGCCACAACAGTGAGAGGCCCGCGTACCGCAAAAAAAAAAAAAAAAAAAGAGCCCTTATTAATACTGTATTCTTCCTATCACATTTAATACTGTATTCTTCCTATCATATTTTCTCTGATTTAAATAATATTCATGTAGTATAAATTTCATTTTATGCAGAAATGACAACCAGTTGTGTCAGGCTAGATGGATCTGATTGATTTGCTTAACAAATATCTTCTTTTAGATGATCCAGTTATTCTTATAGGCCATCTTCGCAAATGTATGCTTGTTCAGTAGCTTGATTCCTGGCTGTGGATTCATTTAATCATGTATCACTATAAATTCATGAGCTATAGGTAGTGGTATCCAAGAAATGTTTTTTCTTAAATTATTAATAGATGTATCCAATGCTGGGTGTGGATTTAAATTGTTGTCCCTGGGACCAAATATGTTTTGTAGCAATAGTATGATTTAATGCATAATTTATTTAAGGTTTAGTAAAGATGCAGAAGGTATTCTTTTCCAAATGCAAACACAGTGAAACACTCTGCTAGATAAGTAAACATGATACTTTAAGAGGGAGTGTGTGAGGCAATAGATGTCATACCCAACACAGATAAACAGTAAAGGTATATTTATGTGATGATGGAGATGTTTTTGTGGCATCCATGTACCTTTGAAACACAGCGAGGATTATTGATGAATATGCCCTTTATAGTTGCTTTGGTTTACTTGTTTTTTGTTTGCTTTTTAGTGATCTTTGACAGATAAAATTGTTTTTCCATTAATCCCCCTTCATTCCAATTATTTTTTAAATTCCCATATGCTCTGATATTTCCAAAACAGTGAGTTGAGATATAAAACTTATCTATGGACATGACAGGGTTTTCCCCCTTCATTTTAAGCTGGCATTTGTTATTAACTGGATATTTATCTTTTTTTGGTATTTATTTATTTATTATTTTTGGCTGTGCTGGGTCCTCGTTGCTGTGTGCAGGCTTCTCACTGCGGTGGCTTCTCTTGGTGCGGAGCACGGGCTCTAGGCACACAGGCTCCAGTAGTTGTGGCTTGTGGGCTCTAGAGCACAGGCTCAGCGGCCATGGCTCACGGGCCCAGCCGTTCCGTGGCATATGGGATCCTCCCGGACCAGGGCACGAACCCATGTCCCCTGCATCGGCAGGCGGACTCTCAACCACTGCGCCACCAGGGAAGTCCCGGATATTTATCTTTTACCCCAACTTTGGGAACCTTCTACACTGTTGTATTCTGTTTTGTTTTGCTTTGTTCCATAGGCAAGGTCCTGTCTTTGGCTCAGATTTAATAGCTCCAAATTAATCTTTAATTTTTTTTTCATTTCAAAAGATGTTTGTTTTCATAATCAATGAGAGATTTTGGTATTACTCTGGGATACTTCCTTAGTGCCTGTAACCTGCAATTTAGAAAATGAAGCAATTTCCAGTCATCAACTCATGTTCTGCTTTGCCTAGCACAGGCCATGACATTTTTTCTTGGCGAAGTCAATAGATTTTTGCATTGGTTGGTACACGTTTATATGTGAGTGTGTATGTGTGTCAAATTCCAGTTGAATGCCCGATAAGAAATAACCAAGTGAATAGATCCCTAGTATTCTAGTGACTTAAAATTTGAGTTTTTCAAGAATCCCCATATTCACAATAAATGTTTGTATGATACATGAGTAACGGTCAACAAAGTGGAATTGAAATGGATACTGTCAACATTAACCAAACTCAGTCATTACTCAAGTGACATCGTATACCAGCCTTGCGGCTTGGTGAGTTTGAATTGGGTTCTACAAGATGAAAATGTCTAAGAAAGTCTAACAGAGCTTACCAAGTGTTGGAGGGAAGAAGAGATGGGGAGTTACTGATCAATGAGTATAAAGTTTCTGTTAGGGATGAGGAAAAATTTCTGGAAATAGATAGAGGTGATGCTGGCATAACACTGCAAATGTACTTATCGCCACTAAATTGTACATTTAAAAATGTTTTAAATGATACATTTCATGTTATGTGTATCTTACCACAATAAAAATTAAGTAACTAATTAGCTAATTAAATGTCTAAATGTCATAAAAGTTGAGGAACAACAAATAGGAAATACTGACAATGTTAGATCCCTAAATGCCATGGATCTGCCATATTAGCTAGTGGTATTTATGTGTTAGCTTTAGGAGACGGGGCACCTATTACTCTACTACACTTAAGTAATAAATGTACAAATATAAAAGCTAAAGGAATGTGCTATTTTTTCACCCCTGTAATACCTAGAGCTGTAAACCATGTCTTTTTCAGCATTCTGCAGATAACCGTTCCCTACTCATTAAGGTGAGTAGACTTCAAAGTTACTAATGATGATGATATTAATTATGATAAATTCATGCTGATTCCACTTGTCCTTACTGGTCACAGTTGCTTAGTCTGATCCCATGTCTCCTGGTATTTTACCAAATCAGGTGATTAGGTGATGATGACAGAGGGCTACTCTCTATTCACTTTGATTCACCTACAAACATCCATGTTTTCATGATTCTGGCCTTTTCATAGATCCATCTGTAACCTTCTCCTGTACTTGACAGGGTTGGTTGTTCATCCAGAAAGTATCCTGAAGCCAGGGTAATTTTTTATTGTCAAAGCTCGTAGGAGTCAGACATTCCTAGAGGAGAAATCTCAAGTTCTCAAAACTAATTTTTGCCCTGAGGTTACTGGGGAAGTTATATATCATACTCTTCTACCTTAGCAGACAGGACACTTCCTCTTTAGAAGAACTTGACTGACTCCGTGGTCTTAGGAGCAAAGAGTGAGTTTGGGCCTGGCTATATTAATCTTTAAATCAATAACAGAAAATTGCATAAATAAGACTTTATCTTGTTTTACATCCAAGGTAAATTCAAGCAACATTGAAAATGTAATATGTATGTTTCAGGAAAATTATTTAGGCAGGAAGAGTAAGTATTCTACTTCATGCCTCCCACTCCTACTGGCCTTTTATTTTCCTGATAAATTATTTTCATCCTCAACCAAAGGTCAACTGTTACTTCCTGTTTGATACCTTCCTCAACGTTCTCAAGTATAATTTTTTTTTTTTTTTTTTTGCAGTACGCGGGCCTCTCACCGGTGTGGCCTCTCCCGTTGCGGAGCACAGGCTCCGGACGCGCAGGCTCAGCGGCCACGGCTCACGGGCCCAGCCGCTCCGCGGCATATGGGATCTTCCCGGACCGGGGCATGAACCCGTGTCCCCTGCATCGGCAGGTGGACTCTCAACCACTGCGCCACCAGGGAAGCCCTCAAGTATAATTATTGTGAGCCTACCAAGCTTAATTATTTTTGTTTGATTTTAAGTCTGTTATTCCCTTTAGTCTTTGGAGCCCTTTAGGGCCAGGACTATGTCCTAATTCATTTTTCCACCATCTTCCTAATGCTTCAGCAACATCATCTTCCTGCTTTTTTTGACCAGGAAGTCTGTCTATCTAAGTGAATGAATGAATGAGTGCCTGAATGAATGAATGAATGAATATATAAGTAAATGAAAAATATCCCGCCTTATGCATTTTATTTGTTCTTCTATTTTGCTGATATCTAATAATGGCTTTGGAGTCAGTTAAGGGTTCAATTTTAATTTCTGATCCTTAGAAGCAGTGAAACCCTGGATCAATTTACCCAGCCCCTCTAAGCCTTAGTTTCTTCATCTGTATAGTAAAAATAATGATACCTATTTCAGAGGCTCTATAGCGAAGACAGGATAAATGAAGTCAGGTGATTACCATTAGCAATCTCTCAAAAAGAACTAATAGCGGCACCTTTTCTTAAAAGGCAACAGGGGGCTTCCCTGGTGGCGCAGTGGTTGAGAGTCCGGCTGCCGACGCAGGGGACACGGGTTTGTGCCCCGGTCCGGGAAGATCCCACATGCCGCGGAGCGGCTGGGCCCGTGAGCCATGGCCGCTGAGCCTGCGCGTCCAGAGCCTGTGCTCCGCAACGGGAGAGGCCACAACAGTGAGAGGCCCGCGTACAGAAAAAAAAAAAAAAAAAGACAACAGTCAGGAGAGAAATCAATAGCCTCAAAGGTCACTGGAGCTAATTAGAAACAAGGGATAAAATGATGGACATATTTCATAAGCAATCTTCAACCCAGAATAAATGGGTTGTGTTTTGGATGATTGCTTCTGAGTCAATTGCCTTAGAGCTGAGAAATAATGTTCTTCCATAGAAACAACATGCCAGTCGATAATTCAGTTCTTAGAACAGCCAACAGAGTGCTATTCACACAATAGCAGTGTTGCTGGTTAAAACACGTGGGAGAAGACAGAGAAGTTTAGCTATTGAGCAGGTCCAGAAAATCGAACTTACTGGAAACAGGTGATAAATTTAAAATGAAGTCTAAAATGGGCTTTTATATCCATTTTCAAGATGATAATCAAAATTAAACAGGAATCTCATGAATGAGTATTTGCAGAATCTATTAGATGGGGAAGAACTGGAGGACCATTACTGTTAAGGAGAACTAAATTAAAATCCTGTTAGCCATGCAAGACTCTGGAATCGTGAAAACTGTACGGAACCTCTTGAGTTTTAATTTCCTGACGTGCAAAATGAGAACATTAAAACTTGACACAGTTGCCGAGAAAGATTACATGCTACCATTTATTTTGATTCGTTAGGAATATCTTTCTTGTATCATTTGTCTTTCACTTTGGACCTCCAACTTTAGCTCACATCTCTGTACCAAAATCTATAGATTTTCTTGTCATTGCAACTATTCTATTACAAACATCTCCACTATTCAGGTGTTTTCTTTCTACAGAATTTTCAACTTTCCGTGTCTTTTCTTAAGCCAACTGTTTATCCTTATCCGTACGGCACCCACCCTTCAACGTCAGAAATTCATTTTGCTTAGGCTTCTGTTGATTTTGTCACCCTGACTCTGAACCAGATCTCTGTGATCCTGGATTTCCACAACTTTTGCTCCAGTGCTTAACCTCTCTTTTCTTCTACCTTCTCCTTAAAACCCATCTACAACCTGGATGAGTTTTCACCTTCTGTTGAGCGTTCTCTCTTGAAGATTTTATCTAGCTTTTTTTTTATTGGAGTATAACTGCTCTACGATGTTGTGTTAGTTTCTGCTCTACAATGAAGTGAATCAGCTACATGTATACATATAGCCCCGCCCTCTTGGACCTCCCTCCCACCCCACCCCCATCCCACCCAGAAGATGTTATTTAGCTTTGAACTCTGCCTTTGAACGTTCTCTTTCCCCGCTGATCCTTCCTGTGTGGTCTTTATCTTCTGCACGCTTGCTTCCCTCCTTCCCTCTCAGTCTAGGGCTTTCAGTCTGACTCTAGTGGAATATTTATTCATTTCTTTTGTTTTTCTTCATGATTGTCCTCATTCTTGGTGTCTTTCTTTTCTTTCTTGAGCAGACCTGCCTCCCCTTAAATACGTCCTCTCTTTCTCTTTTTATTAAAACCGTTCTGTCCCATGTTTGATCCTCCAGAACCTGTTCCTTTTAGAAATTTGCTTTTTCTCATGTGACTTTCCTTACATTTGAAATCCATCCATTTATTTGCTATCGTTTTATTTTGACTTGCTATGCAACATTCTAAATTCATCTTGGCAGGCATTTTTTTTTTTTTTTCTTCCTTTCTGTCTCTTCAGACTGGCTTTTATTTTTCTGACTCCCTTTTCCTAGGATCTGTTTCTGGAAAGTTTGCACTGATACATCAAATATAAAGTCATAAAATTGTAGAGGTGGAAGGAATCATAAATATCACTTATCCAGACCATATGTATTACCAAGAAGAAAAATGACTGAAAAACATCTTCCAAAATCCCAGCTCGTAAGTGTCACCTCCTTCCTCAGAAACTTTAGGTAGAGCCTCATGGAGCATTGAGTGTATTGATACTGTCAATTTCTGCCTGTCTGTATTTCAGTCATTTTTCTATTAAGAAATGGATGGATACAGTGCATATGCTTTTAAAGATTTTGATAAAATACACATAACATAAAAATCATTGTTTTAACCATTTTAAAGCATTCGATTCAGTAGCATTTAGTACATTCACAGTGCTGTGCAACCATCACCATTATCTAGTTCCAGAACATTTTTTTATCATCTAAAAGGAAACTCCTTACCCCTGAAGCAGTCCCTCTCTAGTTCTCCTTTGCCCCCAGCCCCTGGCAACCACCAGTCTGCTTTCTGTCTCTAAGGATTTACCTATTCGGCATTCTTCACATAAATGGAATCACAGAATGTAGCCTTTTGTGTCTAGTCCCTTTCAGCATATATGGTTTTATAGCATACATATATGTGTATACGTACGTATAATAAACTTTTTCCCTTAAATATTATTCTACACGTATAAGACTCTTTTCCATTCCAAAATTTTGCACACTTTGCTTTTACTAGTGGAAGCATTGTGTCCTTTTTCCTACAACTGAAACATCTTTTCTGAAGTAGCGTTTAACTCACGAAGCACACAGATGAAGCGTGTCTTAGATTGGCCTACATAACAGTTGTACACCTGTCACAGGCCTGCAAGGGAAGCTCCCAGAGGACATTCAGTCTCACTTGACAAAGTTCCTTCACTCATTCCGGTCTTTGTCCTCCAGTCTCTAAAATAAATCCAAGAGGTAGACGGATAGGAAGCTTCCAAAAACTCTTCCCTTGCCCCAGACTTCGTAACTCCAAACGTGTCCAAAGGCCACCTGTCTCCTTCAACATCCACCATCTTCTAATGTAGTTGAGAACAAGAAGATTTGTCACACTTATGCCCTTGAGTTGTTCCCATGGCAACTGGTTGCACTTTCCCTCCACCAGTGACCTCTGCTTTTACTTTTTGCAAATCTCTGTCCAAAAGTCGTGCACTATTATCCTCCTTGACAGAACGCTGGGCCCCTTGTATGCCATTGACCAAGGAATGAATGGTGGCTGGTTATTCTTGCTTTATCCACCGCCCCGTCTCTGTCTCTTTACTCTTTATTTTCTCTAACACCACATCTTATCTTCCTGCCAGTGTGAGGTACAGAAAGAAGCTGGTTATTCGGTGGTTAACTCTTACATGAAACACACACACATACACACACCTACCTGCAAAATACAGATGTTAATTATCAGCAATAACATAGTGTAATCTTCTAGCAATAATATACTGTAATCTTCTATCGTATCAGCAATAATATCCTGTAATCTTCCTTTTAGTTTGCTTGAAGGAAGCGAACTTTTTCCTGAATGCAATATAATCTACTCAGATCACTGTCTTCAAGCACAGCAGGGTTCAATATTCATTATTATGCAGATTGCTATCAATCACACACACTGATTAACAAACAACAATATTTACCTTCTGCCACCAAGGCTGTGCCCAAGAGCCCACCTACATGAAAAACAGAGTCATCTACTCATGGATGACAATACAGGCCCACGGTAGAAGGTTTAGAATTACTGCTTTTCTGTCCCTTAACACAAAATCACATTTCTAGGCAACACCTCACTGCTTTTTCTTTTTTTCCCCCAGCAGATGGTTATTTGAGCATCTCATACGAATCAGGGGGCTGTTTGTGGGGGAGGGAGGGGGTATTGAGATTGGGGGGAGGTTGTTTTTCCAGTGTCAAGTTCTTTAGATTCATCCCATTTTAATTAACAATATGACTCATCACAATTTAAAAAATCGTCACAATATTATTTCTATCTCAGTGACTGTTATACTCTTGAGAGACAGCCTTTTACAATAAACCTTACCTAGAAAGAATTGAACAGATATCTCTTAAAAAGTGATTTAATAGTCTTACCTTCTGTCTTCTTTTTTTTCCCACCTTCATCTTGATAGGAAAGTCAGCACTAATTAGCATGTATTTTCTTTTTCCGCTCTTTTCTTCACCATAATGCTGTCTTTCCTTCCTCTACCTACCCCAGTGAATTTTTTCAGCTCTTTGGCTGTCTCGTCTCTTCTTCAGCCAACTACAGCTTACACCTATGACTCACTCACCCTGTCTTGTCCTGGATGGCTGAGAGAGATGGAAACCATCTTGACAGAGCACATGTACAGCCCGACAGTTCTTCATCTCCTCCGGGTCTCCTATCATTGGTCATCTTCACTCCTCCTCGCCGTCCTTGAACTTCTGCAAGCCCCACCCGTTTCCCTGTGTCTCTCTGGCTGGTGATCATGTTAGCTTCCTCCAAGCATGCAACATGCACTCAATCAGACCCTTGTGACAATTCTCCAAGCAACCTGATGACTTACCATTTTCATCTTTCACCCAATGAATTACCTATTAAAAAGACTGGGGTCAAGAACCCTGCTTCTCTGCATCCAAATATGATTCTTTATCCTCCTCTTACTGCCAAAATAGTGATGTCAGTCATGTCAACGTCAGACTGCTTTCCTGGAGAGATCATAGTATACAGGAGTGATGAGTGCTGTTTCTCTAGGTCACAAGTCAGGAAGGATTTTCTCCAAAACAGAACTGTCAAATATTGGAGAATTAGTATGTGAAAGCACACCCTGCTGTTCCCACTTCTGCCCTAATCCTAGATTGGGATGACACTATCAATTAATCAAGCAAGTATTTGTTCAGCACATACGCTGCCCTAAACAGAATTAAAGCCAAAAGAGCCACATTTTTCAAGTGATGTAAAGGGCAAAAATATATCTGTGTCCAACCGGGCATATTTGTTGTCAGCAGATGGATGGGCACCCGCTTCTATTCATCTGTATTTCATTGACTTCCTTTCCAAATGCATGTTCAGCAACCACAGTCTCCTTTGGAAATCTTCCTCATTTGCAAACAGAGGAAATCCTTCTGCCACCTTGTTCTTTTCAAGGTGATTCATCTGGAGTCTGTGTACCACCTGTGTACAGGTTATTTTTAAAACCATTTTGCATATTATTGTATTTTCTTCCTAGAAATTTATAGTAGTCTAGTATCCCAAAGTTGTCCCATGATCTAAACCCATTTTTAGGCCGCCTGTGAGGAGCAAGATGTCTGGGTCCTCCTGGCGTCCAGGCAGCAGGTGAGAATTATGTGTCCTCCACGAGATGAGGGAGTTTGTAACACCATCTGATGTTTAGAAATAAATGCTTCTAATTTGGGATTCCTGCAAGGGATAGAGTTATCTCTGGACCCTTTTAGGCTGTGCTAACTCACCTGAATGCACACTTGGTTGAGCATGTGGACCAGCCAGACTGGAACTCAGGGGTAAACCGGGTAGATACTTCCAGAGCCTTTTTTTTTTTGGCGGTACGCGGGCCTCTCACCATTGTGGCCTCTCCCGTTGCGGAGCACAGGCTCCAGACACGCAGGCTCAGCAGCCATGGCTCACGGGCCCAGCCGCTCCGCGGCATGTGGGATCTTCCCGGACCGGGGCACGAACCCGCGTCCCCTGCCTCGGCAGACGGACTCTCAACCACTGCGCCACCCGGGAAGCCCTGCCAGAGCCTTTTTATGAGGCAGGCACCGTTCTAAGTGTTTTACAGGTATTAATTCATTTAATCCTCACATTAACCCTGGGATCTGGATGGATATTATCTGGAGGATAGATATTATCCTCATTTTACAAATGGGGAAACTGAAGCATAAAAAGTTTAAGTAAATTGCCTAAGATCACACAGCTAGTAAGTGTCAGAACTGGGGTTTCTACGCAGACAGTCCAGCTCCTTCTCTGCCTCTAAAAGCCTCGTGAGTTACAGATTTGGGTTTTTTTTACCTTGCTTATCTTATCTAGCCTCCCACAGGAATGAACCGCAAGTGACCTCCCACACCTTTAAGCGTGTTCCTCTGGAGACATCAGATACTCTCTGGGGGGTAGTGCAAGGGTAGGAAAAGTAAATCACTGATCTCTCCACTTTCAGCATGATCCCCTCCCTGCTGGTATTTCCTCAAACTATGGAAGGTGAGCTATTCTCTTAGAGGGTCTTATGACTCTTATTTTATCAGAGAAAAAGGATTTTAAGATGGTGCATAATCATAGATGAAATACACACACACACACACACACACACACACACAATTGCACATTGGCCCTTGGAGGACTTGAGCAAGTTCCTCTGACACAAGTTTAACTCACTGATCTGTATCATTCTCTTGCATCGCAGCCACAACACATCCCAGGCAGGTGTCTGAGTAGTCAGCAACATGTTTTGTAATTGTAAGTCACCTCCGTACTCCCCCAAATACGCTCTGATTGATGGCAGCCAGGGTCATTCTATGACTTGGTCCTCTACACAGATGTTCATGGGATGGAAGAAGCATGGCAGAAGGGAGTAACCGGAAGATAGGGGTAAGAGGCAGGGGGACTGTTAAAAAAATAGGAGTCAGGACACCTTGGTCCATGAGGCTCTTGTCTTCCATCACTCCTAGAGGGAGCACCTCTAAACGTCCAGAAGCACTGGCGCACTTCATAGATTGGAACGCGAGTTTTTTCCTACCTCATGTGATTTTCCTCAGTGACCTTAGATCCTCAGTCTCTGTGATGCTGACACCATCGCTCTACTAATGTGAATTACATGATATCATGCAGAACAACCAGTTCACCGATGGAATGTTTTATCTTGCCAACTGATTGGTTTTTTTGGCATCCTGTTGGGAGTCACTAGGTGCCATTTAAAACGTATCACTTAAATCTGAATTTTAAGAGGAAATCTTAAAATCTAAACTGAAAAATTTTATGTAATATCTTTGGTCTAAGCTGGCTGGCCAAGCAATTAAAAAACCTTTAATACAACACTGCTAGTGGAATAGCTCATCTCTAAATTTAATTCACCATAGCTTTAACCTTTAGCCAGGTGTTTAGAAAATAAGTAGTGAGAAGAGGTGATAAAGACAAAATTTGACTTTACATGAAAAATTTGGATTTCCGCCTCTCTCTTTTTATATGCAAGTAAAAGCATTCAGTTGAATCTTTCAAAGTTGGAATATATTTCCAAAAGAAAAAACCATTCATTATTTACTAAGTTATGTTGCTGATATAACAAAGAAACAATCAATAGCTTTTGGAATGCATAGCCCATCACAGTTCTTTGGAGTGATGAAGAGAAATATTAACATGCTTTGATTTTGCCAACACGTACCAGACATTGTCTGCCATTAGCGTAGTGAGCAGTTCAAAGGTAGAGGAGATGATTGATGAACATCTCCTTCAACTTCACAAAAGACTTGAAGGTTTAGTTTGATTGCAATACAACTAACTTCATATGTTCTGAGCTGTTTTAAGTTGAAATGTTACCTTCTTGAAACAATGCGTTTAAATAACAGAGGTTTTAGACAATTGTCCACATGTTTATTTGTTCCATTAGCAATTTCTACTAAAATACTTAAGCCGAGCTAGTGTACTTCACTTGAGGGTGGAATCTCTCATTAGATCACCTAGCTTGAAACTAATATTCACAGCAGCTGGAGTTGGCCATTGTTTATTGAGACCCTGTTGTACACTATTCACCAAGCACGTGACATAAATTATTTCTAGTCTTCAAAACAGCCCATCTGGGTCGACATTATTATCTTCATTTCACAAATGTAGACAAGGTTTCAGAGAAGTTAAGATAAAATGGCTGGTTTGAACCCTATTGCTTTCTTGATAAAATGGAGTCCATTACTATAAGTTTGTAAACACATGGTTATAAATTTTATGTCACCAAGGATAATAGTCTGAGAATCAAGCTTCAGTTAGGTTCAATTAGGTATATGGCATATTTCATCTTAAATAAGTAATAGCATTTTTTTAACCTCTAAGCGTCTGATACGGTTTTCTTGTCCAAACTAATGCTTTACAAGTGTGATCTAGTAAAAGGATGAAAAGGATGAAATTTACCCCAGGTCACAAAATTCACTAACAGTGCTTGGCAAAAAGGAATTTTTTTCTCTCTCACTTGGATTCTTTCCTTCTTACTCTGTATCCCCAGTGCTTACCCCAGGGCTTCCTACATCCTAGATGATTCATAAATATTTGCTGAAAGACTGAATGCATGAATGAATAAGTACATGAAGGAATGAACACATAAATCAACACGTTACCTACGTGTGCATTTGCTATTCTTAAAGGTCTCTTATTTGGTGACATGGATTCACATGTCCTTAGAAATCTGAATCCAGATGATAAAAACCTGGAATAACTAGTTAGTCTATTATACAGATGCTGTTTCTGTCACCCCAAGAAGTCCTATAAAGTGGTTTCAATGTATTATAAATTAAGCACGATCTCTTCCTTGCTCTTTGGACAGAAAATGACTAGGAAATGCAAGTCTATGGACACATACAGTGGTGTTTGTTAAACCTTTGTTGGATTAAATGGAATATTGCACAGCAGTGGCAGTAGGTCATTTTTTTTTTTTTTTTTTTTTTGCGGTACGCGGGCCTCTCACTGTTGTGGCCTCTCCCGTTGCGGAGCACAGGCTCCGGACGCGCAGGCTCAGCGGCCATGGCTCACGGGCCCAGCCGCTCCGCGGCATGTGGGATCTTCCCGGACCGGGGCACGAACCCATGTCCCCTGCATCGGCAGGCGGACTCTCAACCACGGCGCCACCAGGGAAGCCCACAGTAGGTAATTTTAATTAAACTCCCAAGTACCCTGTGACGGTTGTTCTCATTAGTTTATCTCATCATTAATTAAGATTTCTTGAAGTAAAATCCATCAAAACGAGTTCATAATGTCTCCTGTCCGGAATTTAATGGCATCACGCACATTACTTTTTCATATTAAGTATACCTATCTCCCAAATTTTGCATCATTATTTTGTTTTTGTAGATTCTTTCCTTTCTGCTTTGATATTAATTTTACAATTGAGTAATTGCCTCTTTTTATTAGAGATTTGCCCCCAGTGCTCTAGATTTTTCAAGATCACTCTGAGCATTATTAAGTAAAATCATGAGTCACAGAGAAAAGTGCTTTTTTAAAAGTGTTTTAGTGGTTCTGGTGACGTTATGTATTCTTTCTGCAGTGACCTCACATATTCTAGCTTCTGAGTAAAAGCTGCAAATAAATGCTTTTATCTGTTTGTGATTCTTAGATAAAAATAGAAGTTTTCAATGGTTTAGTCTCCTTTGGGAAAATTTTGTAAATATCTTCCACATTTTCAAATGTCAGCTGTTCCCGAGAGAGGATGCTTAAATAAACATCATCTATAGTCTTAGATGTTATCAATGCACACCGCTTTAACGGCAGTTTTCCAATATCTGTGCTGTTAATAACAGTTCAGAGAAGATTTGAAGTGCTTTTGATTTGAGTCAATGGTCATTTGAAAACTAGCTGTGCTAAATGATGTATGTTTATCTTTGCATCATCTCCCTTAAACAGATGGTATCTTTGGAATTGTTGCGACACTTCATTGTTTCTGGTGGCTGATGACCCGTAGGAAAATCCCAGTGTACACAATACATGAAAATAACATTGTTTGCTGTTCTTTGCTACAGCTAATTGTTAAACGGAATTTCAACAGATGTGACAATTTTACCAAGATGTCAAAATAAGAGCAAGCCACTGACAAATCAAATCTGTCTCATGTTCGGCCCTTTGGTATCACTTGGGTTTGTTTCCAGTATCAGGAGACTGTATTAATGTCATCCCTGATAACTTGATCATTTCAGATGGCACATTGTCAATTTTTTGTCCTTCTGGATGGCTCACTTGGCAGTCACATGCAACACTTCCAGGTTTGTCCTCCCCTCTACCTCCCCCGCCCACAAAATTACCAGAGGAACAGTGTCTCATCTTTTTTAGACTTGTTTGGAAATAAAATGAGATCATCCCCCAGGAACTTTTGGAGGTCATGGGGAAAGATGTTCCGTTATGGAGGAACTCACAGTGTGCTAAGGAATTTCGAGTTTAGCTGTGAATCTGTTAGACTGATATAACCTTGCATAGTTAAAAAGGTAACTCCCATAACGATTCAGTCACTGTATCCTTGACCAACACGGCAGGACCAGCTCTGAGGAAATGAGGTCAGCACACAGTGGTATCGTGCATTATTTTGTGTGTCATAAAAGTGGCCCATTATCATCAATGGCAACTGGACAGGCAATAATGTTAAAATACCAGGTTCTCATTACAGTGTGCTGACATGGCAGAATACTCAGACCCACTCTGGATAGCCCAGCACAAAAGCCTTTTATGATGTGTCATCCTCCCCAAGGGCTAATCAGAAACAGATAAAAGAGAGGAGGTGATAACGATTGTGCCAAGTAAGTCCTATTCTAAAGGGGTAATGAGACTCAGGTGTCATTTCGTTTTTACAGAGAAACAACTGGTGCGGTGTATGGTAAAAATTCTTAGCTGCATTTTCTCTGACTAGCATATTTTTATTTCTGATCAGCCTCCCAGAAATACCCATGGGACAAAGATGTAACTAACTAAAAAGAATACAATGAAAATTCTATTGTTTCTTCTGTTTATGGAGTGACTGGTGTTATGTTGTACTTGTGCCGCACTGTTCAGGTATGAGAAAGGAAAACGTAGCCTTACGTTTTCTGTTCTGTTTAGGTTCAAGTAGTTCTCATTCTTTTCCATAGGCTTCTACATGGGAATAGAATATATTACAGCATGTGATATAGTTCAGAAAATACCTCACACTCAAAACCCTTATCAAGAGAAGCAAGTTATAGTACTGTTTTTACCATATAGGAAAGAAAAAAAAGAGAGACGCCACTTAGGATTTTCATTTACATGCTTAATAAGTATCACCTTAATTATTAAGTATTTGGGAAATACTTAAGTATAATATTAAATATAAAATTATTAAATATTTGGAAAACACTGTAGGTTTAATGTTTTTTTGAGCAAAGGAAGTTTGGTAGATTAAAAATGACCACAAATAATTTGTAGTGCCTCCTGGCAGGAGGAGTGGTCTGTTTCTCTACCCGCTCTATCTGGGCTGACCCTGTATCTTGCTTTGGCTGTGGAGTGGGGTGGATGTGCTTCTGTGAGACCTCTCAGCTGGAGCCTCATGAGGCCTCGGAGCTTCCTCTCTCAGCCTCTGGGAGTGCTGTTACCAGGAGGTGAATGGAGCTGGCCTGCCAGAGAGGCGAGCGGAGAAGAACCCAGGTGCCCTGGCTGCCAGCCTTCAATGTCAGATGTGTGTGCAAAGCCTGCTAGGCATTCCAGCCCCAGTTAAGCCACCTGTGGCCTCATTCATGATTTCAGATGAGACCAGCCAAAAACCAACCAGCTGAGGCCAACCAAAATCACTGATTCCCAGAATCACAATCAAATAAAGGATTGTTGTGTGAAGCCGCTAGGTTTTGTGGCGATATGTTATGTAGGAAAAGATGACTAGTACTGGAAAAGTAGGGTGAAAAGTCACTCCTGGCCTGGCCAGCCCTCTCCCCATGGCCCAGCACACTCAGCTCCATCTCTCCTGCTGTGATCACAGGCCAGTTGTAAAAGGAGAAGCACCATGGTCCTCTGACGTGAACTTTGTGCCTTTACGTTTCCTAGGAAAAATTATTTCACTAAGGTCTTTGACTGAGTTAAATTACAAGGTGAGAAACCCTTCCTGGGGCACCTTTTCTTGTCTGGCCCACCTTAATGCCAAATGCTTGATTCTGGTGGCCCTTCTTAGTGTTACAAGCTGCACGCAAATCTGCTTAACTGATAACTCAGATAAACTTGATGATATAATAGGAATAAGAATGCACCTATAGTACAGCTAGATAGCAGTGGGATGACCACTGAGGACTTGGAGGGTCCCCAATTCCTGTACTTGCCTGAAATAGGAAAAAAGAGTGACACAAGGTCTATGAGAACTAAGGTAAATTTCTTCTCTTCTAGTAGATTTTTTACTTCACATGAGCTACCAGACCCCTACTTTTGGGCACACCTTTGATAGACAGCTCACTTATGTACTTTAATCTCCTATGCATCCTTTGCTCTATTTATTTGCTGGTCCAAGAAAGCGTAAGCAGCCTTAGCTGAGCCCAAGTCACGAGCTTGCACTAATCTTGGTGGCCTGGCCTAGCACAGCTACTAAGTGCTTTAAGAGCAAAGGAGTGTTTACTATCAATTTTGTTTGTTTGCTTTTCTTTTTTTTTTTTTTTTTCTTACTTAGGACTGAAAGTGATGTCATGGATTTAAGCAGTTTCTCCCTAACCAGTGTTTTGGACTTGAATAATAAGGCAGAAGGAAGAGTGAGGAAGGGAAGCTTGATGGAAAATCTCCAAATACAGAAAGTAGTGTCGTGACTTTGCCACTTTTCACTCCATTTCATTTCCATAAGTGATGATGGAGTGACTGCAGTGTGACACTCATTCTGCTGGTGCCAAGGAGACTGAGATGAGAAAAGTGAGACACCTGTAGTCAGAAGTTTGGCATCCATTGGTGACGGCCAACTGGGCAAATGAGTAATTGTAATTCAGTGCTACATGTACTATGATAAAAGTACATGTCTCGATGTACAGAAGTAGTAGTTTCGATTATGAACAGACAGGAGAAGTGAATAGGAGAGATCTCTGAAAGCTGTACCGTGTTTCCCAATACCACGTACACTTCTGTGCCAGAAATGGTTTGTGTTCCATACATATGTGCTCATGTTTGCTTAAGAAGACTGAAAATGCCGTGTGTCCCCTTCAGGTTTAAGCACACAGTAGAAGTTCAGTACGTATGTGTGATTCCTGATGCAACAAATGTTACTGCTCTCTTCCACCTGACCTCGAGTTACGAACTGTGAAAGATCTTTCTGCTGTTCATTCTACACAGTACCTATCACTGCATAGACCTATGAAGGCTTCTATCTGATAATAACCAAGTGACCTAAGACAAATATTTAAGGAACGGATTAGAGAAATTTGTCGTTGCATTAAATCAAGTCATTTTTAGATAAATAATGAACATTATAAGGTGCATTCTAAATGCCTTACTCTCTTTACTAATCAGGATTCATTGCAAGCTCCCAAGACGTAGATATAACATCGTGGTCCCCTAAATCCCTCGAACGCTAGACACACTGTAACCCTTCAACAACTGTTGACAAATTTACTGAATTAGTTTTTAGAATCTAATAAGTAATGCCCTGGCCAATGACTCAGTAAAATTAACTGTCATTTCTTAAGCTCTTTCTAGAAATGCTTATGAATGTATGGTAAAAATAAGTGTTAGAGGTTCTCATTTTAAGGTACAATTTGTAACTGAACTTATTATTTTAATTCCTTTCAATTCAGATCTTTCAAAAGAACTCAAGTATAAGGCGTAGGTTTGATCTGGCGCCCTTAGCAAAGTGACCATTAAAATAGAGGAATTGAGGGGCTTCCCTGGTGGCACAGTGGTTGAGAGTCTGCCTGCCGATGCAGGGGACACGGGTTCGTGCCCCAGTCCGGGAGGATCCCACATGACGCAGAGCGGCTGGGCCCGTGAGCCATGGCCTGTGGGCCTGCACATCCGGAGCCTGTGCTCCGCAGAGGGAGAGGCCACAGCAGTGAGAGGCCCGCGTACCGCAAAAAAAAAAAAAAAAATAGAGGAAGTGAAAGAATGCCCATTTGCTGTGGGGCGGAGTGGGCTTTGGAAGTGAAGAGCAAGAAAACAGAAAATACTGAGAAAAGTAAGAGCTCGATACATGTAATTTTTTTATCTTAAAGAAGAAAATTAATTATGAAGATCAAAGGTCTCTTAAATCTTTAAACTTCTATAGCCTTATCTAAAGGCAGTTTTATAATTCTATATAATTATAATTTAATTCTGTGACAAGGAACTGGCTAACAAAATTAGTCTAAAAAATAGTGATTAATACAGTATTTACAAGGCTATTCACTTGCATTTTACTAGCTTTTTCTTTAACTGAATGTGTTCCTTAACGTAAAACAATTTTCAGGAAGTACTATCTTATTTGTAGCAAAACCTTTTCTGAAAAAGCACATGGTTAGTTACAAACGACCTGAAATCAAAGACTTAGAGGAAAGTCACATTTAATCCAATTAAAATGGCCATACACTTTCATATCCTTTTTAAACAAAATTTCAAATTAGAAACCTTTATAGGTTTTCTTGGACTGGCTTTAGAATACATAAAAGTGATCTCATCATATCCTATTCTAATGAATAGGGATTATGGAAATTTCCATAGAAATTCATTTAATATTAAATATGTAGTTATAGATACATGGATATATTAATACATATTTATAATATACATATTTATGGACATGAAAAATTAGAGCTTAGTGTGTGCAGTACTCTCATGAATTAGTATTTAACTATTTGGAATGATCTAGTAACTAAAAGGCTTGAGAAATTTTTGATGCCTGACATTGGTATTTGATTTAATTTCCCCTGTTCCTCAGTATTTCCAGATCCTACAAGGATCTGGGCATCGTCTGTCAACAATGGCTTCTTACTAAGCAAGGTTTGTACCTTTGTGCTGTCTTGACATTAGATATTCAGAAGATCCTCAGGAGCGTGAAAAATAATCTGGCAGCACAGCAGCTGAAGAGATAAGAAAACTACGCTGTACCTTGTAGTCATCTGACAAGTGACTTTCTATTGATACTTTTCCCCGTTTTATGGCTGCCAGGCGGTTTGGGTGAGGTTAATATTAACTGTAGTTTGGTACTGATTGTATTGGTTCCATCAGCAAAGCCCATCTGCTTGGTTCATATATGGACACATGACTCAGTTCAGACCAAGGAGAAATGAAGAGATAGTTGATGGGGGCTTTAGAAGAAGGGTCTCCTTTGCCCTGCTGTGACAGCTACTAGAAGAAACCCTCACTCCCCCGGATGTAAAAAAGGAAACCCAGGGTCCTGACTGTGCACAGTAGCAGGTAGTAACCTTAGGATGAAGTGTAGCCTAAGGAGACATAAAAGGCATCCATTTCCTCGATGGTATCACTGAGCTGGAAACCCAGCCAAGCACGAAGCTGTCCTCACCTCTGCACCTCCTGGTATTCTCTCCCTCTTACTTCTCTTTTTAAAGCTGTCCCTGCACCATCCTGTCACTCTTTTCTCTGTTTTGCCATTGAAGGTCCTCTGGTTGTTACAGTGAACATATTAATGCTTTTAAGCAATCAACAAACAAAGGACAGTCACATTCAGGATTTCATCTGACTCTCACTGAGTATGATTATTATCCCCATTCTACAGGGGAAGAAAGTGAGAGAGAGAAAATTAAGGGACTTATCTAAGATCCATATGGTGAATTGAACTGCACTTTGCAAGATATTTTGAAAAAAATAGAGATCTTAAGGGACCTCTTTTTATGTTTTACTTTTTTAATCAGAACATTTTTATTGAGCTATAAGTGACGTATAACATTGTGTAAGTTTGTGTACACGTGTTGATTTGACACATTTATATATTGCAGTACAATTACTGCCGCAGTGTTAGCATCTCCATCGTGTCCTGTAGTTATCATTTCTTTTTTTGTGGTGAGAACATTTAAGATCTAGTTTCTTAGCAACTTTAAAATATAAATGCAGTATGGAATTCAGCCATGAGAAAGAGGAAAATCCTGCCATTTGCTACAACAGGGATGGACCCTGAAGGCATTATGCTAAGTGAGATAAGTCAGGCAGAGAAAGACAAATACTGTATGATATCACTTATATGTGGAATTGAAGCGTCCTCTTTATAGTCATTCTCTTATTGGTCATACCTCCACAGAGAGTATGCCTAAGCTAAGTCTCCAGGAATGGCACCAAACCAGTGATTGTTCTAAAGGGCTCTTTCGTAGCCTACTGTAGCCCCCAACCCATGTGCCATGCACAAAAGTCCTAGTACCATAAATCAGCTCTGCTTAAGGAATGAGTACTCACAGACACAGCAAAACCTGAGAAACAAAAACTGAGAGATGAGATGTTATCTCACTGGAAAGGTTTAAAAGAAGGCAGCATATGGGGAGCAATAATCAAGAGTTCATCAAATGCAAAAAGTGCTTAACCTGTTCTTCCTGAGATGGCCAACCTCATCTGGAATGTAATTATGCTTATGGTAGGCTGACACCTCCTTTTTAGCAGGATACTCTTCCCAGCTCTGCTAGGACACCCCTCCATACCCACTGTTGCTGCTGCTGGAAATCTAAAATTAAATGGGTAATGAGGCACCCAGTGATAGGACACTGCGTTCTATCAAGGAACCTCCAGTCACTCACACTTCACACCTCATTAATTAGGTGCTAATTGCAGGAGCTACTTGAAAGTAGTTTTTTGCCTTACCCTGTGCCCTAACAACCTGATCTTGGTAAGAAGCTCCCATCAACATCAAAGCCTCAGAGAAATAGGTCTAATATTTGCAATGTTGAGGTTACAGATTTTAGCCTCAAAGGAAAGATGTGCAAAAGCCTAAGTTTTCCTAGCTGGGCTAATGTCCTCATTATATATTCAATCTGCTTTCAAAGGGACAAAATACAGCATGGCACAATTATCTTTCCTACAAGGACTTGTATTTTGATAGTTGCCTAATAATCAGTTATTCAGAGTAAGGATCATGTAATTTCAAAAAATGAAAAGGACGTTACTCAAAAGCAAATTAGATTTCTCCTAAGACAACAAATTTTAAAATATTTTTGTGGGACTTCCCTGGTGGCACAGTGGTTGAGAATCCGCCTGCCAGTGCGGGGGGCACAGGTTCAATCCCTGGTCAAGGAAGATCCCACATGCCTCACAGCAACTAAGCCCGTGTGCCACAACTACTGAGCCTGTGTGTCACAACTACTGAGCCCACGTGCCACAACTACAGAGCCCGTGTGTCACAACTACTGAAGCCCACGTGCCTAGAGCCCGTGCTTCGCAACAAGAGAAGCTACTGCAATGAGAAGCCCGCGCACCGTAACGAAGAGTAGCCCCTGCTCGCCACAACTAGAGAAAAGCCCGTGCACAGCAACAAAGACCCAATGCAGCCAAAAAAAAAAAAGAAAGAGAAAGAAAGGAAATATCTTTGCAATTACAATAATACAGCATTCTACACTGAGGATCAGTTTCATGAGGATATTCAACTTTAATAAATCAACTGTTTCTGCCTGATTTAGTTCAAAACAAATTAGTTCACTTCCTTAAAGTTGAGTCACTAACTCTTCTACTTTGCATGATGAAGACATGGCTAAACATATTCACAAAAGTTTTCTAAAAGAATTCACCTTTGAATAAGTAATTTATTAACAAAATCACTAGAGAATAAGAGACTTGAAAGAAACTAAAATATGAGATGTAAACTTTGGAAGTTTCTTTTACTGAGCTAAAATATTTTATATTCTAAGGAAAACCATAGTCTAAACTCAGACAAATTACCAAAAAACTTGTGAAATATAACTTGTTTGAAATATACGGATTATCGGTAAGTAATCCCTTGTTACATTATGTACCAAATTATTGAATGCCACTAAAAGAGTTCATGAGTCATATTTAAAACTTTGTGCTTGGAGCAAAAGGAAGCTCTCCTACGCTACTGATAAAAATCGCATACTGCAAAAAAAAAAAAAAAAAAATCACTTGAAAACACATCTATTGACCAAAAATCAATGTGACCCTCCTGGATTGTCTTTTATCTTAAGGAGAGTGTAGTTTAAGATAGATGATGGTTGCAACCCAGAAATACAGAAGATATGCAGCTTAGACTGGCTTTTGTCTTTCCCTAGGGAAGCTTAGACTAGGGCCTTATGGGGCTTTAGTGACAGGCTGGAAGCAAGAGGGCCAGGGTGGAAAATACCCACTAAACTATGGGATTCCTCCCTCTCCTTGCCTCAGTGAAGGATCACCAGCCCCAGTGATTGTGTCCCAATGTCCTGCATCTTTGATTTTGATAGCTAAGATGCCACGATACAGTAACCCTCATGCTGGGCAGCAGGAATATTTAGCATCAGGGCAGTGACAGCGTTGGGAATGGGAAGCTCAGACCGGTTGGATGGCTCTGATGAGGACAGACCCATCTCATAAGGCAGAGAAGGCTGACAAAATCAGACAGGGTGTTTGGGCCCCAGCCTGGACTGAAGAACTGGTGTCCCGGCCTACAGATGAAGCCACAAAGGCCAGGCCCAGTCATACTAATTAGGCAAATGGAGCCTCGCAGGCAGCAAAATGGTAAACCCTCCCCAAGCACACTTCACCCTGAATTGGCAAGATTTATTGCCACCTGCTGTCTAATGACTGAGGTGCTTGCTAGGACTGGTTTATTGGCTTAGGGCAGAGCTGGCAGATTGAAGGTCTTCAGTGACATCCACTGAGGAAGCCTAAAAGAAAAAAAAAGAATAGGGATTGATAGCCTCTGCGTATATGGATTTTTAATTTGGGATTATTTAGTTTCTTCAGGGAGCCTGTGAAAGTCCCTAGAGATCTTTATAAATAGAAAGGATACTCGGTCAGAAATCAGGGAGAGGAAATCCATCATTTCTGGACATGTTTTGCATCCTATGTGGTGCTTTCAAGTTTTCCCTGTATGGCATTTTCCATCACTTTACTTTGGGATGCGTAAACCTTCACGAGGTCATGTCCCTAAGAGCATAAATCCCAGAGTAGAGACTTCCTGTTAGTCCTCTCCCCTTCTTTTTGAAGCTACTGAAGACCCCTGTTAAAAAATAAATATAAATTTTAAAAGGTTGTGTCCCGCAATTATGTGACTGCCTATTTTTTCCTTCCAAATTAGAGAATGCTGTTGGAAAACTTCTGAAAAGCCAAAAAAAAAAGATAATAGGCCCCTTGCCCCAATGAGATGCAAATTCCAGGTGCTTGCCTGGGCCGGTTCACTAGCTAAATGACTCTTTCACAGAAGCCTTGCAAATTTTTATCTCAGCAAAATGAAAGATTTCTGTAGGTCATAAAAGAATCTCTCTTTCTCTGATGGTCACAACTCATTAGTGTTAAATCCGCAATTGTCGAGATTCTCCTGAACTAATTCAATTAAGATACTTGGTCTGCAATTGGGATAAACTCTTTTCCAAGGGACAACAGGATTAGAACTTTAGTGGGCATAATCAGGTGTCTCTTGATGTAGTCAGCTGAGCCCAAGAGAATAGCATGGTTTTCCACTTATGATTTTCTATAAAAACGAGAATGTGTTTTTATTGTTTTGTTCTGCAGTGAAATGGCAAAGCATAGCCATTTCAGAATAAAATGTTTAAAATAACATATACTTAAAGTTTTAAGAAAATGGTGACATCTGTAAAGATTTGAGTGCTTTTCTCATTAATATTTACCTTGTTTCAGTTATTTTAAGTCAAAGTTTCTTCATGGGGGATGTACAAGGTCAACTTCAGAGAGATCGTTGACTCTCCCACCCAAAGTTTGTGTGTGTGTGTGTGTGTGTGTGTGTGTGTGTGTGTGTTACTGAGGAGGAGGTTGTGAGGTTTTCACCAGGTTCTAAAAGAGATGCATGATCCAAAAAAGGTAAAGAACTCAGATTTTAAATGAAGCCTACGGTCCTCTCTGCCTTTCTTCACAGAAGTAGTCTCAGGCATGAGTAGGGTAGTTCTTCCAACTTGCTTGGAATCCTTTCATGTGTCTGGGTCAGATACACCACTTGGCTCCAGAGCATCCTGGCTTCAGAGTAGCTTTTCCTCTAACTGCTTAAACATAATCTTCTCCTTTGGTTCCATAGCAGCTCCTAGTTTCCCAAGAGAAGTTTAACTTTCCCAAGGGTCTCCTTTTGACAGCCCCTCCTACGCCAATTTCCCGATTTCCTCATCGACAAAAGTCACACAGCAGCCTGATGCCTTGGGAATTTGTGATTCCCCAATTGTTTGTTCCATTAACATTTATGCTAAGGTCTTTCTGTGATTAAAAAGTAATACCCATTTATTACCTGCTACCAAAAAACCCGGAATAGAGAGAAAAGGTCATAACAGTATAGTAACCATTACCCATTAAGCAGAAACAATGACTTTTAAGCTTTTTAAAAAATATTTTCTTTCATATAGCTATAATATTATGTACACTTTGATAATGCATTATTATATATGGTTACACATATTTAAGCAAAAAACGTAGATTACACTCTATGTATCAAAGCAATACCTGTTTTAAACAAATATAAAATAGCTAGGTGGCACAGTAAAGGGGTGTCATTCTTGGTATGAAGTTGGACTGTTTTTTATTTAAAAAGATAATTACCCTCCTGCAGTTAACAAGATGTTTGATGTTTGATTCTTGAATATGGGTGCGTCTCGATTCGGTGATATACACCTTTCTTTCCAAAGGAGATCTCTGTCTGACTAGGGTGCATTCAAAGTTTTCTCTTGAATCCATTTCCTTATAATTTTGCCATATCCTATTCCGAGTAGGAACTGATTTACTGTTAGCCATTTGCTATATTCTAAGCAATCCCCATGCATTTTTCTCCTTTAGTATCTACCAAGATCCTGTGATGTAGGCACTGCTTTTATCCTCATTTTAGATAAAGAAACTAAGGCTTAGAGAAGCTAAATAACGTATCCAGGGTCTTAAGGCCAGGAAGTGGCAGAGTCGGGTAAGCCCAGCTCGCTCTAAGCTGGAAGCCTGTATGCTAATCTGCTTTGCTAGTGGTTTTCGAAGTATGGTCCCGGGACCAGCAGCATCAGCATCAACTGGGACTTGGTTAGAAATGCAAATTCTCAAGCCCCATACTGAACCTATTGAATCAGAAATGCTGTGGGGTGGGACCCAGCAATCCGCACAAGCCTTCCAGGTGGTTAGCTGCATGCAAACCTCTGAGGACCGAGCTTTGCAATAGACTGCAACCAAATCTTCAAATGTAACTGATGCTATACATTTTTTAAAAATCTATGTTTTTTAAAAAAATCACGTTAGACTCGCCAGAGTATTAAGTTAGTGTTTTATTGCTTAAGCATTCAGAATTTTTCTTTGGGGATTCCTTGAGTGTTTTATGCATTAGTTCATAATAATTGAAACTTAAGACCAAGGCACCAGGGCTTTCGGTGAAAATGAAGGCCGGGGCATGGTGACTGAACACAGTTGGCACTGCCAAACCATCCTTACGTTGTTCATGAATGATGAGCTGGGTTAGGATTCAGCTGGACAGATGACTAAAAAAAAAATAAAATGCTGTTATACAAGTCAGGCTTACTGATTGTGAATAAGAAAAATGAAAATTAGTTTTAAAACTGATCCAATATGTAGACATATTTTTCAAATTAAGTGGGTCCTTTATTGGAAACTACAGCAACCCCATAATCTTAGTTCTGTCGACCCAATGCGGTTTTCATACCCCAGGGTCTGCTATCTTGATCCCGGTTTTTATGGTTTGGTTTTATTTTTTTTTTCTTTACTCTGATGTGGCTACTGATGAAGGAAAAACTCATACATTTAGAATCTCACTTACATATTTCTGAAGTCCAAGGCCTTTTGGTGGTAAATGTATTAGATTTTTAAGAACTTAGATGTGATCGGGTATAATTTAATATAGATATGGCCAGCCTTGGTGTCCCTGGGTAACTGAAATTCAATTTTTTTTAATTAGTATTTGAAAGGGAAGACCTCCTCTAGCCGTCGTAATCACATTTTCACTGTATTTTTATTCCTTTCCAGATCTGACTGTCTTAAAATTTAATTACTGTTAGCAAGACCTTTATGAAAAGAATAGAAATATTCTCGTAATAGTGTTAGCATATTAAATGCAATTTTCAGGTGGCCCTCCTAGGATGCCAGCACTCTTCAGTAGAGCCAATGTAGCCACCTTTTTTCTGTCCTGACAGTCCACATGCATTCAACTCACAGACGTATCCTTTCCCTGACTCCTCTGATGCTATTAGAACTTTGTTGTCCTAGTAGTAGAGTGTTCATTCGTTTGTGATAAGATTGTCAAATCTGATATGCATTTTAATGCTGTTTGTATGAATACTATTAAATGTGCTGATTATAGCCCTTCGACGCCTTAATGCAGACTTGTGTTGGTTTGTTGTTCTGTTTCTTTTTAACCATGTTAATTGTTTACAATTCAAAATAGGAGCGTTTTGAAAAAGAAAAATCAAAGATTGCCCTATAAGAACGTAAAAAAAAAAAGACATGGTTGCATAAAAACCAAGGAAATAGTGACTCAAGGAATTAAAACAAGTGGTTAAAAATTGTAACTGACCAAGTGTTAAAAGAAATATGTAAAGGGATGTCAGACCTGGAAGCCTGAAGAAATGTGAGGGACAGCTTGTCTGGACCAATGAAGGCTCAGGGCAGTCCCCCCTGCTGCCCCTTGGGTACCATCTCACTTCCGGTGAGAGCAGCTGAGTGTCATTGGGCTCTAGTACTCTCAGGCAACTCCTGGCACTTCTGACAGGAAAAGGACGGACACCTGCACCCTTTTACTCACCCCCAAGAGGTGATTTGTCAGCCTGTAGGCTCCTAATTACTTGGAATTAACATATCCCTATTTCTGTGTTTGGTTTTTTTTTTTTTTAATTTATTTATTTTTTTATTTTTGATGGTGTTGGGTCTTCATTTCTGTGCAAGGGCTTTCTCTAGTTGCGGCGAGCAGGGGCCACTCTTCATCGCGGTGCGTGGGCCTCTCACTATTGCGGCCTCTCTTGTTGCGGAGCACAGGCTCCAGATGCGCAGGCTCAGTAGTTGTGGCTCATGGGCCTAGTTGCTCCGCAGCATGTGGGATCTTCCCAGACCGGGGCTCGAACCCGTGTCCCCTGCATTGGCAGGCAGACTCTCAACCACTGCGCCACCAGGGAAGCCCCTGTGTTTGGTTTTAATTGAGATGTTTCTTCCCTAAATCAGAAATAGTGTAAGAATCTAAACAAGATGTCTCTCGCATTTTGATTGTTTGTAATAGTATATCTTCTTTTTTCTTGTAACCAATACAGAGTGTTCTGTTGAATTATAATAAATTAGGGCTCCTAGCCTCCAATTGGTGACATATTAATTCTACTTCTAAAAAGCGACACCGAGAGTGGATTTTAGCAGAGCTCGGTATATGGCAGTTGTGCACAGGGTTCCAATAGTTTGGGTTATTTAGCTTTCAGCTGCCTCTTAAAAGTGAGTCGGAGAAAACTTGATGTCTGCTTTTCAGAACTAGACCACATTTTCATTCCATTATTTTTAATACGGGATAGTAAATAACTCAAAAGAGCCCAAGTTCATTGCCGTATTTTGCTTTCTGTCAGAGAAAAAGACAGCGAGACAGCTATATGGGCTTCATTGTAGGGTCAGTTAATGAATTTTCAATTCCCATTGCATTTATGCTTTATTATTTAAATTTATAGACGTTTGGGCTGTCATCCCAAGTGATGTGGTTTTTTGCAATTTGCCAAGATGAGAAATACCCATCTCTAACTCTATCAATCATCTATCTATATACCTATCTACCTATCTTTCTACCTGTATATCTTCATGTGTGCTTATTTCATTTATATGCATGATGTTCCTTTTGATTTGCAACAAAACTGGTTGGAGAGAACCTAAACCTGATGTTAGCACACTGGATGTTACTTTAAGGATATAAAACACAGTATCTTGATGTTAATAATTTGTGGCACAGAAGGGATGCGCGGAATTCATGGCTGGAAATGGCAACATTCATCCTACCTTCTGCCTCAGCCCGCCTCCCTCAGCATCCCTTGTAAGTACTGCTCCCTCGTAAGTACTGCCTACAGCGGTGTCTGTGACCTGCAGACATTCAGTCTCCTGGGAATGCAATGGAGCAGATGAAAAAGTCCAGAGCTGTTAAAAAGAAGCATTATAATATATGAACCCTTAATGGTTTTGTTTTCTCCCTGAGCAATTAGTGAAATAGAAGGAAGGCAAAGAATGGAGAGCTTTGGCAACTGCCCAAAGTATTTTATGTTAAAAAAACAAATAACAGTAGAGTTCCTAATCAGATGACCTTAACATTGGGAAATTGTCCTGGGTTATCCTGGTGGACCCAATGTAATCACAAGCGTCCTTGAAAGTGAAAGAGGGAAGCTGAAGAGGAGGTTAGAAGATGCTATGTGAGAAAGATTTCATTGGAGATGCAGGAAGAGGCCAAGAACCAAGGACTGCAGGCTGCCTCTAAAAGCTAGAAAAGGTAGTGAAACAGATTCGTCACTAAACCCTTCAGAAAGGAGTGCAACCCTGTTGACTGACACCTTGATCTTAACCCCGTAAGACTCATGTTGGACTTCTGATCTCCAAAATCGTTAGATAATAAATTTGTGGTGTTTAACGCCACTAAAAAATAAATAGCCAAAGTTTTGTATATCGCAAAGAACGTCGGAACATACCCACTTTGAATAAGAAGAGGACATATTAAATGAATTTATTTTTCATTTTTAGCAGTTCTTAAGACAGAATTTTGAAACATGGTCTACAAGTATAACTGAAATAGGAATACATATGAACATATATACATATTTGTGTGTGGATATATATATTTATATACTCACATATATATTCCACTTCTTTAATACTTAGTCTCTTTCTTCAAGGTCAACTTAGGTCTCACCCTTTAGCATGGGCTTTCTTGGTTATTCTAGTCTACAAGGTAAACTCCCTATACTCAACTGGTCTTTTTCTTATAACCTCAAATAGTTCATAATCTAGCCAAAGAAGGAGAAACTTCTTATCTACATCATTTATTGAAAGCATAGCTAAAATCACTTTGTATTTTTATTTTCTAAATACTGCTGACTCCCTAACCATTCTATAAGTACTTTGAGTACATGCACTGATAACTCTTTTCTTTATTTTGAATGCTAATGGTCAGTATAGTGCCCTAAAAACACTTATAGTTGATAATGACATGATGATACTGAGAACTTGGACAGATCTTTTTTGTGAGCCTTAAGATAGCTCTGATATGTTGATAAAGACACAATGATGTTAGTAGGAAGTGCCCAAAACATACTTGGATTGAAACTACAGAAAAATGTATGGTGGTCCTAGGGCAGCGTTAGCTGAGAGACCTTTCTAGAGTTATGGAAATACTCTGTATCTGTACTCTCCAGTATAGTAGCTACTAGCCGTGTGGCTATTAACCACTTGCAGTGTGGCTAGTCACTGAAGAACTGAATTTCTATTTTAATTGACATACATTTAAATTAAATGGCCACATGTGGCTAGTGGCTACCATATTGGACAGCATGACTACACTTTTAGTTTGATAGATCACTCTCCAAGTTCTGAGGGTAGGGGAGTAAAGGGATAGGGTCATTTTCATCTTACCTAACGGTCTTGTTCCTGAAGCAGTGAATTAATAACGGTAGAGCAGTGGTACCCAAAGAGTGTTCTACAACTTAGACAAGTCAGTGAACTGCTGTTTACTAGTCCATGACAGATCAAGTACAGAAATTGAGAGTAAGCATTTAGAAACTTCTATAACCACTTGACATGGATGTAACATCCAAATGTGGAGTCAGGGGACTCATCTCACTGAATAGGGCATAGACCTCTCCAGGTTTTTTCAGGCCTGCACAGTGAGTGCCACCTGGTGTGAGCACACGCAGGTGCAGTAGGACCATATATTATACTGGCCCATGAAAGATTAGGAATTTCTAAAAAGCTATCCACTCACAGAACAGCTACAAAGAGTTTGAGAAGCCCAGGTGTAGAAGCCCAGGAATCAGAGGTCAGCAGTCTAGTCTATTTACCATAAGCTGGCTAAATTATACTGACTCTCAGAAAAATAGGTCTTAAAAACAGAAGGACCCTTCGAAATTATAGACTCCAACCCTGGACAACTAACAAATGGAAAAACCAAGTTCTAGGAAGGATGTGACATACCTCAACACTTTTATCAGAGCTTGAAGAACTCCCTTCCTGGCTCTCAGGCAGGCTGTTTTTCCACTATGCCAAATGGACTGGGGCCAAGAGACATCTGATTCCCTAGCACAGCAAATGGAAGCCTAAGAACATGACTACAACACATCCATAAAATCCACCTTGCAGACAGTGTGTGCCTGTACCAGCTGAGGTTCTCCTCCCCTCTTTAATGGGTTGTCACCAAAGGGAATTTTAAAAACCAAAGCTAATGAGGTGTCCGCAGGGATTGGTGCATATGAAAAAACAAATCAGTGGAACCAGCCCTTCTATTAAAGCTTTAGATTTTGAATAAACTATTGCATAATTTCTATGTTTTCCTGAGCCATAAAAGGATGGTTTGACTTTTGATTCCCCCCCCACCCTTGATTTGTTCTTAGTCAGTGGAAAGATGGTAATGGGATGCAGTGGTTTATGACCTCGTATAAGAAGCCCAGGAAGAATCCAGCTAAGCGGTATTCTTTATATTGGAAATAGCGCAGCTGTTTGAGCGAGTGTGTAATGGATAGCGTTGGTGCCACACTCGGATCCCCTGTAGAGGCTTCCAAGACCCACAGCCACACCTTTCTCCCAAAACTGCGCCCGTCACAGGGGCAGTCTGGCTTGAGAAGTTGCACTTGTTTCCCTTCCTCTCTCTCCAGGAGATGGGGGCAATCTGCCGCCACCGATGGACTGACTGATAGGGAGTTTCCTGTCTCACGAAGTCTCTGTGTGTTTGGATAAGGAAATAGACAAAAAGGCTGTCCCTTTGCCTCAAGGCAGGATTTACCCTGTGGGGCAGCTCACTCTCCAGAGCTCTTTGTAGGATCAGGCTGAAAGCAGCCTCCAGCTGGAAGCATACCTGTGCTAGCTCCATCCCTTTCCTTATCCTGCCTCTCACTTCCTCACAGATTCCTCTTGAGCGTGTGCCCCCAATATACCACTCCTACAAGCATCCCCGTCTCAGGCTGTGCTTCTAGGGAATTTGACCAACAACAGAGTGTAAACTAACTAAAACCTTTTAAATAGCTATTAATTTATTACCTCAAATATTTTGGCTTGAATTCAGAATAATGTTTAATTGTCATGTTGTTAAAAAAAAGGAGATATATGAACTTTCAGATCCTTTGGAAACATCTTGAAAAGTCTTCATCTCTTGCCTGATTTTGGACTCATTATTTTTTTTTTTTTTTTTTCAGTGCTGAGGGGCGGGGCTGAGGATGTGGGATGAGGAAGGGGTGCGATGGGGAATCAGAGAAAACTTCCGGAGGGGAGCCCTCCACTGCCAGCCCGTGAACTGCTAAGGCAGGGCCCTGTTCGGGAAAAGGGGCACTCAGTGAGCACACAGTGCCAGGGACCAGGAAGCAACACAAATCAGTGGGAAGAAAGACATGTATGAAAGCTCCAGAGTTTGCAAGGGACAGCAGTGAACCCTCCAAACACGGGGAAAGGCTTTCAGCAACTCCTCTCCCTGCACTATCAATGACCAGGGCACGGGCAGCCCACGATGGACTCATTATCTTTGATCCCTGATTTCAGAGCAAAACGTCTGCTCTATCACAGGGCAGGTAGCTATTCCTGAGCATGTGTTCATTGCTCTTTCTTATCTGATGAGACTACTGGAAAAGTTTCTCAGAAAATATAACAACATAGCCCAAGTACGTGACTGTTTCCTTATGCAAATAAAAAATACCCCATCTTTTAGAATCAATGAATATTTTTACTCTGTTATTTAGTGGGAGAATTAATCATCCAAAATTTGTCCTTGTAGGGGGAGTAGGAGAAGCGGGCTTTATTAATGTGTGATAAATAAAAATTTAAAATAAAAAACTTGGGAAATTTAAATTTTCCATTTTGTATTCAAATCATGTCAGTGGCAGAGGAAATGGAATTTATTAGGGAAAATGCTGTGACTATTTGCATCATTTTCCGGTGCTGAAACGTGAGAAAGATCTGGCTGCTTATTACTCTAGCCCAGTTTAACTTTGCTTTCAGATGCTCATTCACCAACCTAAGCCTTTTTCTTTCCTCAGTCGCTGTGGCACTCACATAAAATATGCACTTGAGCTCATGTAAAAATAATGCATTCTTCCATTTTCCTCCAAATTATTTCACAGCCTCCTGTGTTTGTTAATAAATTAGTTGTCAGTCATCTCTTTTGGTAGCTGTTTCCGTTAGAGATATTGTAACGGTGTGGAAGCCATTGAAATTCCAATTGCTGTCTTCAACAATACTTTATTTCTCTTTATTTTATCCATTCATGTGGCCCAGTTTCTTACTGATCATTCAAGAAACATCTGATAAATGACGTCTTCCTTTTCTTCTATTTCCTCCTGCAATCATAATAGTACGGCAGAATCCCTTTCAAATTTGCAGAACTCCCCCGCCCCCAAAGAGTTCTGTGGAATGACGTACTTTGGGTGAATACAGCTAAACTAGAAATTTTCTATGATCGTGAATTGAAGCAAATCATTGCTAATCATTTCTAACTTTCATCCATTGCGAATAGGGGCCCATGATCTACTACAGTTTAACCAGAGCAAGACTTTCCCATAAAACAATGAAATATACATTTTTGTGCACAATTAAATAAATATTTATTTTCAGCCAATGGGACTCAAAAATGCAATCCCTGTGTCCAAAGCGATCAAATTCTAAAGGAGAAGACAAACACAGAAACAAGCATCCCTAATACAAAGTGATTTAGTACCAGATGTTTGGACAAGAGTCTGGAAGCAGAGAGCGGTGGGGGAAAACTTGCCCATCTGCTGTTTGGGAGAGACTTAGGGAGAGGTCAGGGAAGAATTTTAGTTGCTATAGCTTGAAAATTTTAACTGAAAAGGTTAGTTGTAAAGGTATTAACACTAAATTATTTAATTCACTTATAGATCGTTACTTAGGTAGTTCTTTTTCCTCTAGGTCAAAAATCAAACTGTCCCTTTTGTGCTAAAAGCTTTCATTTCTCTCATAACTACTTTCCTTCCGCAGTCACCAACTTAGTAAGGATTAGGTATGTCTACTAGTGACAGGAAATCCAAAATAAAAATGGCTTCTATAAGATGGGGCAGATTTTCCCAGCTGTTGGATTGTAAAATATAATGTTGATCAAACTCCGTAAAACTGGTTTTTGCTTCAGCAACACCTCCTCTGCCATATGGTGTTGACATGAGTTTATACAAAGACAGCCCTGCTGTTCCTATGGCCTGCCTGCAGCTCTCGTTCTCATAGATCTACTCAAAAGATTTTTGGATGGGCAATTTAGAATTTTTTATTCTTACATGTGGGAAATCCAGTTCCTTCTGAGAATAAAGAGGTCTGTGTCAGTTCTAGGGGCTCCCCTTCTATGGTATGGATCTGGGAGGTGTACATCCTAATTTGGGTTGATATTCCAGCTATTTGTGTCATTGAAGAAGATGTGCCTTTGTCTGACTATCTTTGACCGAATTCATGAGAAAATAAATTTATATTTAATAGACAATATTTCTATATTAGTTGATGGTCAGGAAATTAAGAGAATACTAGGAAGATCTTTCACACAAAAGAAAAATTTGTGCAAACCCTGAACACTGGGAACATACATGTTCATAGTAAATGCCAATTTGCCAGTGCAAAAACCAGAGCTCTACTTTGGGCAATATTGGGTGCAGCAAATGTAGATGTTTATCTCCTGATGGCCAAATTGTATTGAATATATAATTGAGGCTAAGTGTTGAATGAATTAACAACTGAATAATACCATCTTTCAGATATGTGGGCAAATCACACACCTAGAACAAAATACTGCCTTATTAAATTCCTCCTTTAGTTAGTAGCAAAGGCATTTACAGCCCTTTAACGTTATAAAAGCATGTACAACTGTTAAGATGAGTCCTAAAAGAGACAGAGACAGAGAGAGACAGGAGACAGAGAGAATTATTCAAACCTCCAATAGTGGGCTTCCCTGGTGGCGCAGTGGTTGAGAGTCCGCCTGCCGATGCAGGGGACACGGGTTCGTGTCCAATAGTGAACATTTCTGAGTGTCTGTGAATACTGTTCCTTGGTATGTGTGTGTGTGTGTGTGTGTGTGTGTGTGTGTGTCACAAGATTTACTTACATCACAAACAAGGAAAATTGTTCTCAAGAGTTCTGGACTGATTAGAAATCCAGACAGTAACTGGTTCTTTGCCTCATGTGAACTAGAACACTAGTTTGGGGAATGAAGAGCAAATGAAATTTTTCCTGAAATCACACACCTGTTTTTCCATAACAGAAAAAAAGTTGAAAGGAGCAAAATCATTTAGCTGGAATTTGAGGGACAATTGCTCTCTTTTTTTTTGTACTGAAGAATTATCGCAAGACATTGTCTATTGTTTCAAACACTGGGGCCTCCTGCAGCTCAGAACTGTGCTGGTCTCCTCTGGTTCCCAGGATTGTGATTGATCTCAGCTGTCTTGTTTTGATTCAGTAGCTCCCAGAATAATCCCAAATGTACATCATCACAGGGCTATGAAGCTACATAATTATTGAGGAGGTGGGTGCCATTTTTCTTTCTGTACATGTTTTGACATTATCCTGGGCATTATTTGATGCATGAGGTAGGCTTTACATAAGTAATAAAAAAGCTGTTTTTCTTTTATTGTCGCTCAGTTTTTATCCCTGTAATAAAACAATACCACAAAATGAATGCTCCAAAACTGAAACAAAGATAGCAGAGTAAATAGGATCTCAAAAAGCCAAAAATTTATTCATTTTGCATAATGTGATCATTAAATACATTTCGTGAAAATTTCCTTTTGCAATAAAGAGATTCAGATTTATTATAGCACTTTCCTTAGATGACACATAAAGATATTTGTGTCAAAAATGAGATACTTGTGTAGAGAAATGAAGATTCTGAGCAGAGAAATAAAACATGTAGAATTAATTTCTATTAAAGAACCCTCAAATATAATTTCACTGAAACTAGGCAAATGTGGTAACAAAGAGGGGAAAAGCTCTTGCTAAATTACATCTACATGGGCAAACTAAAGGGCATACCTAAGAATTAGCCCTACAAATTAAAACAAAAACTAAAAATACTCTTTCTTTAAATCATTATCTGCATGTATAAGTATTTTTTTTAATGAGGCAAGGGGCAATATCTTGATAATTATCTCTAACTTTATTTGAATAATTAAATATAAGCCCCAAAACGGCTTCTTCAATTGAATAACATTTCCTGTCTTCAAATAACAGGAAAATCAAAGTAACTGCTGAATCCAAATAAAATGTATTTCTCTTATGTAAATAAAGCCCAGCTGTTAACAGTACAGAGCTGACAAGGTAGCTCTGTAATCAATAAGAACAGCCCAAGGTCTATCTCGTTGCTCTGCCATCTCCACACGAGGCTACTTAAGGGCCCAAGAGACTGGTTAAGCTCAACCATCACATCTCCTTTCCATCTAGAAGAAAAAAAGCTCGAAGAATGTCATGTTTTTCTCTTTTTTTTATGCAAGTCAATGGAGTTTTTTAGTCTTATTGGTTCTTTTTATTATTAATGTTACCAAACAGACAGCAGCTCCTTGTAGGCTAAAGGTGTGAATTGATCTGTTGCCCAACCCAGTTTCACTTTAAAGAAAAAAAAAAAAATTAATGTTGAGTGGCATCATTTTAACCTCAATTTTTTTTTTTTTGTCTTTTATATAGTTACACCTAGAGTTTCCAGAACAAAACTTTGCTTTGTTTTCTTGAGAGGTTCAGTTTCATCAGGGCTACTTGCATATAAATACCTCCTTGACTAGTGAAGTTACTTATCCGTTAATGTATTCATTATTTTATTTATTCCTTAGTGGCATCTAAATTTGAAACACGCTCATAAACATTAAATTCTGTGATCTTACAGATAGTTCATCACCAAATATATTTTCAAGGCCAATGAAGGATGTAACAAAAGTTGTCTTGTGTTATAATTTTGTTGGAAAATTTATTTGGAACAAAGATGAAAGCAGTAGGGTCACTATAACTCTTAGGGTAAAGTAAATAGAAGATAAGAAATGAAAAAAATGGAGAAAAATAAAACTTGGGTAACTTTGGAATAACAGGAATTCAAATATATTTCAGAATATGGCAGACAGCAGCAAAGTGATGACTGTGTGTTATAAACTACTCTCTCCTTCTTTAAACAACAGTTATACTTTAAATATTTTTCTTTTTCTTATACTGTTAGAACCTGTTACTTGTAGAGACATATATAGAAGAGTGTAAAGAATAAAAAACTTATTATTCACTGTTCTGTCTCCCAGGGAAAAAATGCTAACGACTCTTAATATTTTGTTGTGTGTTATGTTAGTATTTTACATATATTTATAATTGTGTATATTTTTAAACTGGGTTAATTTTTTTACACCCTGCTGCAAATCACCTACTCTTCTGCAAATCATCTTTTTTTCAATCAACATGAGAAAATGCTTGAAACATAGTACTAAGCTGTCTTGTAAAGCATGACTTAAATGGTTGCCTAGTATTTTTATCATGTGTCTGTTGCAAAATTTAACTAGTCCCACATTGAAAGAGCTGTTGGTCGTGGGGTTTAGTGAGCATATACGGTAGCAGACCAGCCTATGCTCCAATCCTGATGACATCTTTACTTTAAAAAAACTTTAGATCAGATTTGACCTTCAGTTTCCTCACTTGTGAAGTGGGACTAAATACTAGGACCTACCTCATGAGTGTATGCTAAGGATCAAAAGCAGTGCATAGTAAGGACTTATCCCTGTGAACAAGTTTTTATTGGACATTAGAATATTTCTAATTTTATGTTATCATAAATAACTGTTGACCCAGCACACTGTTGGATGAGGCATAAATTACCATTTTAATCAAACATACGTACATACATGCACTCCCTCATTCAGACAACCTTTATTGAGCAGCTCCCATTTTCCAGGTACTCTTACATTTTATAATGAGCCTCTTTATCATGTGCCTAATAAGAACCAGTTACTATTGTTTTGACAAAAACTTTTATCTGCAGTTATTATATAATGTTAAGTCTTAGGTAAATGATGCTTCAAATATCCAGTAAAGATTCTGTGAAAAGATGAGTCTAGAAAATGTAAAAGTGACTTTAAATCTGACTAGTTCTATGAAAATACTCTTTCTAAAGAGATTTCCCGGTATTCAAATTCCTGTTTTGATCATTCAGATGAAGCTAGTGTCACTTTCCTACGTGTAGGGGCAAAAAGCAATGGAGCAAAAGTGTCACGTTCAAAGCTGTTTCTGCACAACCAAAATGCTTTGGAGCTTAAACATTCTGTAGTCCTTCTTTACTCTTCCTGATGTCTCTTGGAAAGCCTTGTCAAGATAAAGGAGTCAAATGGTACTACATTTATTCTCTGTTATTATTATTATTATTTTGCATCTAAAGAGAGGTTCTTTACAAAATCTGCAAAGACCTGATCAGATCTCAAAGGTAGAATGTTTAATAATGAATAAAATGACCTCAAAGTGGGTGTACCAGTCTCATCCACAAAGGGTCCAGCCCTCTCCCTGCCTCTCCTTCTCCCTTCCCACGCCTCTCCCACAAGGCAGAGGGGCCTTCCTGAATCTCAGATCCCTCCCTGACTCTCTTCTCAGGGTCCCTGTCTACTCCATTTCACTGTGTCTCTCACTGATTTCAACATCTGACTTGGGCGCAGGGGTGTTTTTCAGAAATACAGATCCCTGAGTTTCTGCCAGAAACACTGAATCAGAAGCATCTGTGTGTGGGGCTTGAGAATTGTTACAGGTGATTCTGACGCAGTCCAAAGACTGGCATTTGGAAGTTCTCACCCTATGGTCGGGGTCTGTGAAGCCCCCCACCCCGTTTTCACCCTATGCTACCCACATGACCTGGATTCTGCCTCCATCACCTCATCTATTGTTATTCCCAGCCCCTTCGTCTGCCACATGCCAGCCTTAGAAATGACAGATGACATTTAGCAAGTGTCCTTTTGTGATAGGCCTTCTACTATATAAAAGTACTAAACCAGTTAATATACTTAATGCATAACATTAAATGACATATATATGATGTTAGAACCACGGCTGATGCGTAGAAAGCATGCAGTGAATGTTAATGGATTATATGTATAATTAAATATCATAGGTAGATAAGGGCATGCACTATTATTTTTCAGATTTATTAAGATAGAGCTGACATATACCATTGTATATGTTAAGGCATATAACGTGATGATTTGGTACAAACGTATATGGTGAAATGAGTACCAGTAAGGTGGGTTATCATCGGTCACCTCACATAATTACCATTTTTGTGTGTGTGGTGAGAACATTTAAGGTTTATTCTCTTAGCAACTTTCAAGTATACAGTATAGTCAATATAGTATTGTTAACTATAGTTGCTATGCTGTACATTAGATCCCCAGGACGAGTTTACTCATCTTTTAACTGGAAGTCTGCACCTTTTGACCAACACCTGACCATTTCCCCCACCCCCTAGCCCCTGGCAACCATCAATCTACTCTTTGTTTCTATGAGTTCAGATTTTTTAGATTCCACATATAAGTGAGATCATACAGTATTGGTCTTTCTCTGTCTGACTCACTTCACTTAGAATAATGCTCTCAGGTTTTGTCCATGTTGTCACAAATGACAGGACTTCCTTTTTTATGGCTGAATAATATTCCATTGTGTATATGTATATAACACACTTTCTTTATCCTTTCGTCCACTGATTAGACACTCAGGTTGTTTTCATTATCACTAGGCTATTGTGAATAATGCTGCAGTGAACCTGGGGGTTGCAGATATCTCTTTGAAATAGTGATTTCATTTCCTTCTGATATATTGCCCAAAGTAGAATTGCTGGATCATTTGGTAATTCTATTTTTATTTTGGGGGGAACCTCCGTACTGTTCTCCATAGTGGCTGTATCATTTTACATTCCCACAAACAGTGCAGAAATATTCCCTTTTCTCCACACCCTCTCCAGTACTTGTTATCCTTTGCCGTTTTTATCATAATGGTATGCATTTTTTTTTTTTTTTTGTCCTATCCAGTCTTAACCAGCTAAGCTCAGACTAGCCATAGATGACTCCCAGTTCCTAGAAAACAACTCAGGCAAACTTCCTATTCGTTTTTTTTCTTTTTTTAAATGAAGTATGGCATGTATTATTTTAGTTAATCATTATAGCAACACTGTGAGGTAGATACCATTATTTTCCCCATTTTACAGAATAGGAAAGTGAGGTCCTGTTCATAGAAAGAGAAAACAGTAGCCCAATTATGAACATTTGTCATTCCTTGAATATGCTGTGATTTCTCACCTTGGTGAATAAGGTGAGAAAATTCATGTGCTGCATTCTCACCAACCCCAAATCCCTGACAATTGCTTTCCCATGTAGTCCCTATTCACACTTCATTGGTTGTCATTGCCTGTTTTACACATTGGTTTTGCCAACTAGATTTTAAATTTCTCAAGTGCAGAGATCATGTTTTATTGAAAAATGCATGGCCAAGACCTATACTGAGTACGATACATGGCTATTGTTCAGTAGCTTAATAAAAGAAACAAAATACAGGCACACCTTGTTTCACTGTGCTTCACTATATTGTCCTTTGCAGGTATTGCATTTTTAAAAAAATGAAAGTTGGTGGCAACTCTGAGCTGAGCAAATCTCCTGGCGCCATTTTTCCAACATCATTTGCTCACTTCATGTCTCTGTGTCACATTTTGGTAATTTTTGCCATGCTTCAAACTTTTTCATTATTCTTATATTTGTTGTGGCGATTTGTGATCAGTGCTCTTTGATGTTACTAATGTACTTGTTCGGGGTGCCACAAACCACGCCCATAATGATAAATGTGTATGTTCTGACTGCTCCGCCAATCAGCCGTTCTCCCGTGTGTGTCCTTCTCTTGGGCCTCCCTATTCCCTGAGATGCAACAATATTGGAATTAGGTCAGTTAATAACCCTACAATGGTCTCTAAGTGTTCAAGTGAAAGGTGGAGTCACACATCTCTCACTTTAAATCAAAAGCTAGAAATGATTAAGCTTAGAGAGGAAGGCATATGAAAGGCCTAAGCTAGACCTCTTGCGTCAGTTAGCCAAGTTGTGGATGCAAAGGAAAAGTTCTTGAAAGAAATTAAAAGTGCTACTCCAGTGAATACAAGGATGATAAGAAAGGAAAGCAGCCTTCTTGCTGATACGGAGGAAGTTTGAGTGGTCTGGAGAGAAGATCTAACCAGCCACAAAATTCCCTTAAGCCAAAGCCTAATCCAGAGCAAGCCTCTAACTCTCTTTAAGTCTGTGAAAGCTGAGAGAAGTGAGGAAGCTACAGAAGAAAAGTTTGAAGCTAGCAGAGGTTGGTTCATGACATTTAAGGAAAGAAGTCATCTCCGTAACATAAAAGTGCAAGGTGAGGCAGCAAGTGCTGATATAGAAGCTGCAGCAAGTTATCCAGGAGATGCAGCTAAGACAACTAATGATAACTAATGGTGGCTACAGTAAACAAGAGATTTTCAATGTAGATGAAACATTGCAATAATGTATTAGAAGAAGATGCCAAATAGGACTTCATAGCTAGAGAGGAGAAGTCAATGCCTGGCTTCAAAGCTTCAAAGGACAGGCTAACTCTCTTTTTAGGGGCTAAGGAAGCTAGTGACTTTAAGTTGAATCCATTGCTCACTTATTTTTTAAAAAATCCTAGGGCTGTTGAGAATTATGCTAAACCTACTCTGCCTGTGCTCTGTAAACGGAACAACAAAGCCTGGATGACAGCACATCTGTTCCCAACGTGGTTTACTGAACACTTTAAGCCCGCTGTTGAGACCTACTGCTCAAGAGAAAAGATTCCTTTCAAAATCTTACTGCCCACTGACAATATGCACCTGGCCACCCAAGAGCTCTGATGGAGATGTACAAGGAGACGGATGTTTTCATGCGTGCTAACATAACATCCATTCTGCAGCCCTTGGATTAAGGAGCCATTTTTGAATTTCAAGTCTTATTGTTTAAGAAATACATTTCATGAGGCTACAGCTGCCACAGATAGCGATTCCTCTAATGGATCTGGGTAAAGTCCATTGAAAATATTCTTAAAATGATTCACTATTGTAGATGCCGTTAAGAACATTCTTGATTCATGGAGAGGCCAAAATAGCAGCATTATCAGGAGTTTAGAAGAAGTTGATTCCAACTCTCATGGGTTACTTTGAGGGGTTTGAGACTTCAGTGGAGGAAGTAACTGCAGATGTGGTGGAAATAGCAAGAGAACTAGAATTAGAAGTGGAGCCTGAAGATGTGACTGAATTGCTGCCTTCTCACGATCAGACTTCTTATGAATGAACAAAGTAAGTGGTTTCTTGAGATGGAATCTGCTCCCGGTGGAGATGCTGTAACTATTGTTGAGATGACAAGAAAGGATTTAGAGTATTACATAAACTTTGTTGATAAAGCAGCAGCAGGGTTTGAGAGGATTGAAGGATTGCCTCCAATTTTGAACGTTCTGTTGTAGGTAAAATGCTATCAAACTGCATTGCGTGCTACAGAGAAATAATTTATGAAAGGAAGAGTCAATCAATGGGGCAAATTTCATGGTTGTCTAACTTTAAGACATTGCTGCAGCCCCTCCAAGCTTCAGCACGCACCACCCTGATCAGTCAGCGGCCATGAACATAGAAGCAAGACCCTCCACCAGCAGAATAATTATGACTTGCTAAAGGCTCAGATGTTGCTTAGTGCTTTATAGAAAACAGTATTCTTAAACTAAGGTATGTACATTGTTTTTCTAGACATGATGTTAATGCACACTTAGTAGACTACAGTTAGTGTAAACATAACTTTTATATGCATTGGGAAACCAGAGAAATTGTGTGACTCACTTTATTGTGACCTTCACTTTATTGTGGTGGTCTGGAAGGGAACTCTGATGTATGCCTGTCCGCTGATAGCTACCACTGCCCACCTGGTGGTAACTAGTGGAATCTCAGTCGTAGAACCTCAGGAAGAACTAGCCTCTAGAGCGAGAATAACAAGAGATTCAGCTCTCCATCCAGCCAACTCCATTCATTTGGAAATGGTTTTCTAGAGCACAGTGTTGAGAAGGATTCCGAGATTAAGTCTGGACACAGAGCCAGAGAACCATCACCCACGTCACCTGTGGTCTTGGGAGAGGGAGCGTGGAGACATGCATGCACTGCATTTGCTGTCCTCCTGTGGTCAGGCTTTGAAAATCAGTAAGAACACTTGACTGGATTTTAAACGGCTTTAGACAGACTGACAAAGTGGTGCCCATTCGACTGAATGATTGATCTTTCTTTAGGCTATATTTTATGAGGAGGTGATTGAATTAGAATAAAGATTACAATTTAGTCAACGTTTTGCATATGTTTGGTGCCGTCCCTAAATGAAATGGAATTTGAAGAATGTAAAATACAAAGGGTCAGTTTTCCACACAACTGAACTTTAAATGTTTTCTTTGTTTACTATGTATAAGCAAATAATGTGGGGAAAAAGGTATAAGCAAATGTAAACCACAGCTTTGAAAGACACGCACGTGCGCACACACACAAAATGAACTTTTATTTCATGGAAGTGTAAATGTTCATCTTCAAACATCACAGAAAATGTACTTGACACTGTCACAGATAAAATATAATAATCGTCCTACTGCCCACTGAATTCTAGAGCCATTTTATTAATGAAGAACAAACTTGAATTATGTTATTCAGGATCAAAAAAATAAGTCTAACCTAGTGATACTGAAAGAATGGTAATGTCTGCCTCTTTTTAGAATTTACTTTCTTCTCAGCACTTATCTTCGTAAACAGCGATATTTGATATTTCCACAGGAGCAAAGGAAGAAGAGTGTTACTTTTTGATGGAACATTGTGACTCGCAAGGCCCACATCTGTATGAATTAAGCCAAGCCCTTAGGGACACATCTAGGGTAATAGTTCATAAGGATAAAATGTAGAGTTGGGAGGAAAACATAGGATTTGAAATTTTGCGTAATGTCAGAGTAGGCAGTACTTACGTATCTTTCTTAAGTGGAGGCGTGGCCTTTATTACCAACATCTTGTTACTGTAGAAACCATAAATATATGGTAAATCTTAATACGTTACTGATGTTTAAAAGCTCATTGCTCCATTGATTTTCTTTCTTCCTTAGTAAAATCACAATGGATAGAACAAGGCAGAAAGTTGAGGACATCAATATGGACATCCCAGCTAAGTGTTCCTAAAAACTCAGTGTAGTACGGTGAAAAGTCCCACATCAAATATTGCATTTTATAAACCAAAAAGGAGCTACATAATGAAATTATTATTATAACATGTTTTTTTTATCTTATTCTCCCAGTTACTTTAGGAAATATTACTTAGGAAGAAGAAATACATACATACATATATCAAATATTTTCTACTGTTCTCTCTAGAAAAAGTAACTCTGACAATACAGATTTTTATCTCATATCAGTTCATGATACTTTATCCCCTGTATCTTTTTTTTTTAATTAAGCAATGGTTGATTTACAATATTGTGTTAGTTTCAGGTGTACATCTTCGGATTCTTTTCCACTATAGGTTATTACAAAATATTGAATATAATTCCATGTACTATACAGCAAATCTTTGTTGTTTATCCCCTGTATCTTTAACCATTAATAAAATACCACACCAGGGTATTTTCTTCCACACCATATATCTTCCATTTGAGAACTAGACATTCAATAGAAATTATTTTATAACGTTTTAAAGGTTTTTCCAGTTGTGTATAAACAAATTTTCCCTCATTTTGAATCCCAAGCACATTTTAATTTCTACTCACACTTGATTTATAGGACAATCCATGAAATACCTTTATGCAATTCTACAGCGGTAGTTAGGTTTTAAGGAATGCTTCCAAGGATATAATGTAATTGTGAAGGTACAAAACTGTACCTATGAGAGCACTTTTCAACATACAGGAAGTGGTAGGTGAAAGAAAGGGCCATGGCTGAAGTGTGGTCTTGAGTTCTGTCACATGAGATTGCTTGGATAAATCACCATTACACATCACTTAGGGATAATGGGTGCCTTGGTGTGTATAGTGATGTAACATCACTCTATCAATATTAAACTTTAGAATTGACATGTATTTTAATTTTATAAATCTGAAGATTTAAAAAATATTCTCTCTGTACGTACGACCTAGAGCTAGTTTTGTATATTCCCATAAAACTGTGTATATACATATAGTATACAGACAAACATACAGGTAAACAATCTACTTATATAGTATATGTAGACACATATCTATGTATATTTATACATATATTCCAGACATACATACATGTGTACTTCATGTAATTTACATTATATAGTATATGTATATATATTTATAGTTTATATGTATGTGCGTATACATATATGTGTATTTTTAAATTTTTGGTTTTTATAGATCCTGTATTAGATCAACAAACCTCATTTTGTAAGTTTAGTTCTGATGTAGCATGTATTTGTTTAAGGTTAATGTTAATTATTAAAACTAGAATCTATAATGCAACCATATAAGGTGTGAAAGAACATGCCTTTTCAATGAAATAGAAGGGTGTTTTGTCCCTTCACTTGAAGGTGTAGCTTTTCTAAATTGATCAATTTAATTATTTACTTTTTCTGTAAAGGCAGTGCTTTTTTTTTTTTTCCTCCAGCTTTACTGAGGTATAATTGGCAAAATCATGTATATTTAAAGTATACAATGTGATAACTTGATTTGCGTTTTATATATTTTTAAAATTTTATACAATGTGTTGTTACCTTTGGTGCTGTCTTCGTCAAAGCAATTAGGGAGAGGAGATTGTTTGCTTATTTGATAGCCTAACGGAGAATATTATTCTTGCTTTTATTTTTAACCTGTGGTGTACTCAAGGTTAATTCAAGGTATCAGGAAGGTGTAACTGTGACAAGATTTAGTGAAGACAGGGCAAATTAATCCAAGATCAGTGGTCTGGATATCAATTCTTATCATGGGATCTTGACAAAATGAAGTCATTATTTCATTAGACTTTTAGGTATACTAATAAATGATTCTCAGAATAGACTGTCCTTAGCTTTGATGTTGGCAGTTCTATCATCACTTATGAACTTAAAAGGACAGTGAAGAAGAAATTTAGGGAAGTGGTAGAATCATTATAGACACAGAAGAAAAGCATATGTGCTAAGCTTTTTTTCTGTGCAAGGAAGACAGTTTCTCTCCAAACCTGTTAGTTCTCAGAACCCCTTGGTGAATATAAAGAGGTCTAGTTGATCTTTTTACAAAATTCTCATGGAGCTTATCATATCTGATTTATTTTTGATAGAAACAACTTAGTGAAGTGAACCCTGGTTTTGGAGCAATTTCAGTAAGATTTTGGAGCCTGCAGATGGGTTTATACTAAATTCCTTCCTTATCCACAGTTTTCGAATGCTCAGTCTGAGAGCGAATAATGAAACTCCTTACCTACATCATGTCATAGAAGACAAATAATACATATCTGTATAAGCTACATTTGCTTATGTAAATCAATGTATCTGGATCTGTTTCTCTCTTGCAAATTCATTTTTTAAAGTAATAAGAAATTTCAATTCATGAAAATTCTTAGTATTTTCAAAATAATTTGTTTTCTTCTTAGCCAAGTATAAAAATAAATGTGTCTCATCCACTGAAATTTCTGTTTCAGATTTAGTTTGCACTGAAAACACTATCATTGTGCTTTGTGTGAATTAGTGCTATGAGAATTCAGTTGGAGACATTTTTTTAAGAATTCATATTGTTTTTATTGAAAAAATACAATGTAGCTATTAGTTGATTATTTATAGTTTTTAAAAAAGCTATTTTTTGGCCAAAATTGCCATCATTTTTAAAGAGCACACTGTACTTGGGAATATTATTTTAAATATGGAGTAAATCCAAAGTAGATAAACCACCTTATGTTGTTTCCCAGACATAAAATGTTTATGTTTGTTTCTTCATTTTATTTAAAAGACTACAGTGACCTGGTATAGTGAAAACAAAATACTTTTATTTACAAGGTATCAAAAAATTAAGAAGGCCTTTATTTCAAAAATACTCCTAGAGGAGATTTTTTTTTTCAAATTAAAAATAAAATATAAGTTTTATCAAAGAATAATTTCAAACTCACACTTCTGTTTTTCTGTTCAAAAATTTTAAATTTCCACTTAAATAGGTGCATGACCCTAATCTATCCCAGGTAACTGTCATATTCTTGGTGAAGTTTATGCCAATGTGATAACCTCTTGCTCTGGGAATTTAATTGCATGTACAGGAATATTCTACCTTAAAAAACTATAATATTGCCTCATAAGTTATTTTTATCTTCACTAGTTAATTTGATATTTCAAAATATTATTAACCTTTTGAAATTAGGGCATTGTGGATTGACTATTTGTTCTTACAGAACACGTTTTTGTTTCAGCCCTGATAATTTAGTTTCCATTACTTTTCCCCAAAACAGGTTAAGAATCATTGCTAATTCTAAAAAAGAAAATTTGGTTCTACTTTACTTCATTATTCAACTCTGGGAAGGTGGAAATCAGTATGTGCCCCTCATTAACAGCTCTCCAAGGCACAGCCGAGAAGCGCAGTCAGTCAGTGAAGGTGTTACAGCAGTGCCTGAAGACATTAGTTCTGGAAGGCTGGCACTAACGGTGTCTATTGCTGATCTTTACATTTGAAGATGCGAGCGCTTCTCATTTGTGTGGTTGTGTTTTGTTTTTCCGATCTGTGCTTTAAGTTTATAGCTTTGGTCAGTACCTTGTACTATTTTTAAATGAACCCACTCACTCATTTATTCACTCATTTAACAAACATTTATCATATATATACTGTGGGTCAAGTTCTACATTATATGCTGAGAACTGAATGAGATAGAAGACAGACAGAACCTGTGCTCAAGTAAAGCTTAAATTTTAGTGGTTCTATACTACAGGTGTCATTTTGCAATGGGGCTTTCAATAGAAACACTTATGATATACTTCTTCTGGCCTGATTCCAGTTTCTTGGAACATAAATTTGATATAAATGTTGACTTCTTATTTTTTAAAGTATTACAATGGCACACAAAGCCCTTCTATATATGGCTCTTGCTGGCATTTCCTGTTTTGTCTCTTACATGACCCCTTCCGCATTGCACCCTGTGCTCCAGCTAGTATTAATTGTTGGCATTTCTTAAGTTCTGTTGCCTCAGATCCTCTGATCCCTTTCATACATTAAGTAGAATTAGCCTGGTCTTCATCAAAATTTGTTTTTAGTTGTTCTAGGGAGCAAACAAGCATGGTCTTGGAACTTAGTGTTCAGTGATGACACTAATGGTTATTATTTGAAAAATAATCATACAAATATATTTTTCAATTGTAGTTTTGTAGTGATGGAATAAGAATAACTGGAATTTAAAATGAAAAGTATTTTCCTCCAACTTCATGGAAATATTTTGAGTATTTTTCATGACCCTCATAAAAATTATCTCAACAGTAGCTGCTGGGACTATGAGGTAGAGAAACTAGTACATGTCTATATTGCGATCATTCCCCGAAAAGATGCATGAAAAAGCAAACGGCTATGAATGAGTTTCATCATGTTGAGATATCCTAAGAAAAATTAGCTTTTTTTTCAGAAGAAAATGAAGGAGTTATTTTATTTTATATGTTCCAAGCTGATAATTTTAATCAACACATTAAAATCAAATCAATTGTGATTTCTCTGTTCTTATTTCCTGGAATCATTCTTACATGAAATCTGACATCTTTCCCCAACCACTTTGAAGATGTAGTCCACAACTGAGTGAGTTTACTCTTAAAACTGCAGTTTCCCTGAGAACGCTTGGAATGGTATAATGGTGATTGTGTAATTATAATCCCAAGGTGCACAAAGTAAATACAGAAGACAGATGAAGGTTGAGCTGTGAATGCAGACTTCATTGGGAACAGTTTCTGATCATTTCAGCTACTTCATTTTTGAGTTTGACTATTTATTCTGCAGAAAAGATCTTTCTTTTTTGCCACACACTGTGCTTGAGATTATCAGACTTGGTTTCCATAAAACTTTTCCATTGGTGTAGCGGTCTTCCCTTCCAGGGAATCACAGTGACGTTCCAAGAGGGTGGTTTAGAATCCTTAGGTGCATGGACCAGAGAGAATATTTTTCTCACTGGTTAATGCTTTCTTGTTTCCGCTTGCCTTTTTATTGAGAATAGTTGAAAAAAGCAAACTGGTCTCCTGATTAGATAAGCACCACTCCAGCTCACAGTAAGAGGCCAATGTTTTAAACAAAATAATGTTTCAGAATTCTGTGGCGTTCATGCCAACTGGTCCAAGGAAACAATTTAAAATAAGAGATTCTGTGTGCATTTCAAAATATATCTTTACTCTCGGGATTTCATTTGTTTTTCTGTGATATTTATTTAAGTAGGGTTGTGCAAGCTAGTCATTTTTTACCAAAATAGTCACATGTCTAGAAATGGAGTTGTAGCAATCTTGATTTAGAAGAAAGCAAGCCGATTTCTGATCCTGGGCTTGGCCACTATTTAAGAAAGTCATCTATCTTTTGACGAACTTCAGTTTCCTCACTGGAAAAATCAAGGGGTTGTCTTGCAGGTGTGGTATTCGAACTGTGATCAACAGAGAGCCAAAGCTCCTAGTGGGGGTCAGGACTAAGTAGGCTGATAAGGGATGCTCCAGGTCCCCTCCCCACTCCCCCCCCACCACAGTCTAAATCCAAACCTCTCCAGTTTTTCCTCTCTTTTAAAAATGTTGTTTTTCAGTAACAGCTTTTAGCATTGGATTTCCTTGATGAGGGACTGAATGAATGAATGAATGATTGAACAAATAGTTCATGTTGGCTCTAAAATTCCATAAGGGGCATGTTATTAGGCCAGATTTATGCCCTTCATGTGCAGGAAAAGGCAAGTGTATACTTGCTACTTCATCTGTTAAAAGCAATTAAATTCCTCTCTTTGTATATACATTAGAATAAAGTGGGCTTTCTTCTGAGCATCTTACCCCATTGGCTAAGTAGCTACTGTAGACATCAGTCCCAAGACAGAATAGTGACATTGTGGGGGAAATTTGGGGGCTTCTCAACTCTTGGTGCCCAGGGCACTAAGGCTGTGGTAAAAGCTCTATTCTCTAAACCAAAAGAAGGAAGGCCTTTACCTCTTTTCTTAGCTGTTATCATACAAACCTAAAAAGACATGATTCTGAATGAATGTATGTATGTGTGTGTGTGTGTGTGTGTGTGTGTGTGTGTGTGTGTGTGTTTCAATTCAGAAATCTACCAAGATTTCAAGAATTTTGAGAAAGGAAGAAAGGAGCAATATCTTGGCTTTATTTCTTCAGAAAAGAAAAGATTAGCCCGTAAAATAGTGATGTAAGATGATAAATAAAATGAGTTGTAAATGCTCTGCATTTGCTTTATATCGGGAAAGTGTTCAATTAATGTTACCGATATGCAAGTGATGTTGAAAAGAGACAGCAGAGGCACTACAGCTTTATCAACAAGTGAAGAGAAACATAAGGGAAAATCAGGAGAATCAGACATAGAGCACAATGAGTCCTTCCCTTCCTTTTACCTCCTCTTTCCATCTCAAGCTCTGTGTTAGACTTTAATATATTCTGGCTGTGTTGATTTCAGATACCGGCACATGACTTGCTCTGGTCAATTTCTGTGAGTAGTGTGGCCAGAAATGTTGAGCAACAACCAAAGCCCTCCTTTATAGAGTCTGCTGATTTCTGTGGTGCAAATCAGCACCAAATATGGAATGTGGAGGGATGTGTCATACCATGCTATTGTATATTTCACCACATAGATACAATAGATGTGGATAAACTCAACAGCATAGATGATAGTAAAACAGAGTAAACAATTAAGAGGTGATGAGTTTTGAGCATTCTTCGATTTTGATGTAATCTACTTAATTTTAAGTTTATATAATTTAATTTTTAACATCTCCCTCACCAAATTCCCAAAAACTTAACATTGTCTCTTGCAAGCTGATACAAGGCAGCTCCAGCATACCACTACTTCAGCAAAACTGAGCCCAGTCCCTCTAACAAAACTTTAAGGACAAGCTCATGTTTCACCATGCCTTCTCCACTCCCCTCTAACGTAGCTGAAATATTCCAGATAGAAGCTGTTGCATCAGCGCTGGTCCCAGACTGAGACAGTGTGGATCAGATGGAAAACAAGAAATAAACCTTTTTGTTGTAAGTCAATGAAATTTTGGGGTCGGTTGTTATCGTGGTGTAACTCTAGCTATCCTGAGTTCAAATTCAAACTGTTTAACTTACAAGATATTTTGAATAAACCGTTATTCCCCTGATAAATGGATTGTGTTAGAGATTTTCCTGCATAGCTGGGTAGAGCATTTTCTCCTGAAGTTTAGGAGAATAGTAGAACCAAAACATTTATAGATTATTGATATATATTAAATGACAAGGCAGTAGAACTCAATTTTCTCACAAAATAGCCATCAACTTGATTTTTCCTCGTTTGGCAATCTGTCCAAAATTCTAATTTATAGTTGGTTCCCAGAAATTTGGGAGTCTGCAAATTGGAAACTTCTATAATGATCATTGTATGAGCATTCAGTATTTCCCTGTCTCTGTGCTTTTTCCTCCATTGGGTCCCCTCTTCTTCAATACCCTGTTACACACCCCTTTCTTTGCAGCTCCTACAAACTCTTCTATAATGCCCCAAACTAGACATATAGACAGTAAGTTCCATGAAATCAGGGATTTTACTCATTTTGCTCACTACTGTATTCCTAGTACCTGGCAAATAATTGGTGTTCAATTATGCTTGCCAAATAAATCACTGAAAACAAAACACTTTTCTAACCCGTTTACACACTGATGTATGTGTTGTTCTATTTACCCTTCAATATTACATTGAAGGGACTTGTGTAGGTGTGTTAGCATAAACCGTAAGCCCCTTGAGGCCAGTGTCACTGTCGTCATTCTGCATTAAGCCATTGCAATGCTTAGCACTCACAGCAGGAATTTAATAAATGTTTATTTCTATTTGAACATCTCCTATACCTTCTGTACATAGCAACGAGATGTCTTTCCATGGATATAAGTGTTATTCAGAGTTGGACAGTTGGGGCCGAGAGTTTACGAATGACAAGAGTAAGAAGAGGTGCTGATGATGGAGTGTCATCATAAAATGTCTACAAAACAGACCTGGTAAAAACGTAAAAGGGTACATGAATTCAGTTATCATAATAAAGATAATCATTTTGCATTTACATAGCACTTTGCTGCAAAATGAATTTCAAAGCAATTTGCCAAACATTTTTTCAAAGCATCACTTGGCTGAGTCCCAAAGAGTGTCTTCTGGGGTGGGACCCTGCAGCTGTTCACAGTGTATATCCAGACACCAAAGAGCTGGTTTACGGAGCTGAGGAGGGGAGACAGGCTTATGAGATGCTGGCAGGGGACCCACACGGCCCTTCTCATAGGATGCCAGGTCCTACTCCATACTGAGGGCTTGTCTCCCTCAGGTAAGTGCTACCATTTCTCAGAAGGAACAGGGGGGAAGGATCTCCGACCTCTTTAAAACAGGCATATTACCCAGCTTAGAAAGAAGAAATAGGCAGAGTAATTGATTTAGTACCCGGAGGACAACCGAAGTCATTACAGTTCAATCCAGCAAACTTTCATTGAACACCTCAGGCAAGTTACCTAAACTCTGTAAACCTCAGTTTCCTTATTGGAAAAGTTCTTTCCTCAGAGGTTATTAAATGAGGAATGAGTGTAAGTATTTAGCATAGAGCACGCCACACATCCCATTTACCTGGAATTATTTTTATTATCATCATTAATTCTGTACCTTGCATATCACTGTCTATAATTGAAACAAGATACTTGATTTTTCTTTACAATATTGTCTTTTTTTTTGCATTTTTATGATTACAAATAGCTTCCATGATGCCTTTAGATTATTTTTATAAATTGAAGGAGAATTGTTCAAAATCAATCTTATCAAGTCATGTGTACTCTAAACTCCTATATAAATGTAGGCCTCTGTTCATCTTAATATGTAGGATTATAGTTATAATGAGTAAGTTATAAGTTATACTATAGTGAGTATATATAATATAATGAGTAAGAATTATGACTATATTTAATCAGATCAAGCTAAATACCATACCACTCTCTAAATTGTTGTGCATTTCAGAGCACAATGAAAAGAACTCCAGAAAAACCTAAACAGGACCAAAATAGATTGGTAGATTCAAAAGTAACATGTTATATGTATGTGAATGAAAAAACAGATGATTTTATTCAACACTGTATTTGAGCACATTAAAGTGAATGAATTGTCAAAGAGAAATTGCACCAGATGCAGTTGAACAGGATGGAAGATTTTATTTAAGACTATTGCACTAAGGGAGAGAAATTGAACTCAAGTCCTCAGAAACAAAATGCAAGAGAGGTTTTAAGCACTGGGGTGAGCTATTGGGAAAGTACTGGAGGAGGCTGCTGGGGGTGTGTGTGTGGGGGGGGTCAATGTGATTAGGCCATTTTGTGTTTGCTAATTGGTACTTAATGAAGTTAGGCTCTTACCTTCCCATGAGACTGGGAGATAGGGCCCCTACCTTTCTTGATGATTACTTTTCAAAGGAATGACCCCCAGGTCCTTCAGAAAGATACTCCTGGCCTATAAAACTGGCAAGAGGCTAGAAGAAGATTTACATTTCAAAGGGGCAAAGAATTTATAATTGCAAGTTTCCTAAAATAAATGCTGTAAGAAAAGGGAGGTCAGGAAATTAATAGTCTGGAAGAAACCCAACTAAAGCTTAGTCAAGCTGAGGGGAATATTAAGGCCATCTTGGTCAATACCCTCCCATGAAACTTGGTCAGCTTCCTTCTCCAGAATTGTCTTAACACAATGAAGAAGAGTCAAAGCATGTTAAGCAGTAGAGCGTTTTATTTTCTCGATACTTACTGATCATGCAGCTGGGGAAAAGAATATAACAGATAAATGTATTGGCAGAAATTATGCATTAGGTTATCTCAATATTGACCTAGATTTATCTTAATTTATCCTAGAAATTAATCTACTTTCTCTTTTGCCAGAACATTTTCTTATTACAAATGAATTATCAATATATTATAGAGGCACACTTGGGATAGTGATTTAAAGCAAGGAGAATTATGGCATCAAATGTTGAAGAATCCTGAATTCTATAAGCGTTCTTATGAGTTCCGTGTTTACATGTATATTCAGAAGAGGAAGAAGTTCTCACAGTCTTAAAATAAGTAAAGACATAGAAAATCTTAAAAGTTTAGCAAAGGTTTTTGTAGTTAATGGGAGATCTGAATGGGGCACATGGATCTCAAAGGCACTTTGTAGAGTTTGAGTTATCTCAATTGAGACTGAAAATATCCAGCTGAAGCCTGAGAAAGGGAAAAGGGCAATTATAAAGTGCTTTAATTTTTCTGAAATGGCTTTGCAAAGCACTAATGAAAAATCATTTTCAATGGGCCTTTGGTAGGATCCTGCGTGTTTCTGATTCAGACAGTTAAAGAAATCAACAGTAACACGGTCAGCTTGAAAGAGGCAAAAATTGGCCAAAGAAAAGTGAGTAATTCACATCTAGCTGTGAACAAAAATAGTGTGAAGCCACAGGTCACTAAGTCACACGCTCCTTTTCCAGTGCTGGCAACCACGGTCAATAACGAGTCACAGCCAGGAAAGCAGTGTGTGATGGCAACAACTCCCGTCAATAAAGTAGAATTGGAACCTGCCAAGCAAGTAGTGTGTCAAAGGTGTATTTAAGCAGAAACTTAGATGTTGAACTGTTTGTATAAAAATTGAGCACATAGAATAATTATAAGTTGAAGAACTTTAAAAAGTTGGAACTTTGTAAATCTGCCACGAGAGTGACTTACGCTGTTGGAACATGACCACTGCGTCAATAAGTCTCAGTCAGAATAGAGGAAGAAGTGTCAACATCACGAAAAGGAGTGTTGCTTTCAGTAAGTCATTAAAGAGAGGGGTGGGAGAAATGGACTATGTCTCTTTGGTGGGGATAAGCAAGAAGAGTAAAATATCATTTCAGGAGACACAAGTGAAAATAAGACTATTTTTTTGTTAAGTCAATAAATAGGCTTTTGTGTGTGTGTGTGTGTGTGTGTGTGCGGTACGCGGGCCTCCCACTGCTGTGGCCTCTCCCGTTGCGGAGCACAGGCTCCGGACGCGCAGGCTCAGCGGCCATGGCTCACGGGACCAGCCGCTCCGCGGCATGTGGGATCTTCCCGGACCGGGCCACGAACCCGTGTCCCCTGCACCGGCAGGCGGACTCCCAACCACTGCGCCACCAGGGAAGCCCAGTAAACAGGAATTTTATTATCTTTCGCTCGTTAGGTGTTCAATCTACCATCATATAGTCTACTATTTAATTCAGACTTTCTTGACTCTCAAGACAAGATTACATGGTATTAAAAAGAAAATGGAGGCAAGATGCACAATCCATTTCACTGCTGATTGGACGGGTAGAGTAGAGAATAAAAGTTAAGTCAGTTCTAAAGATCACAGATACTTAGGTCACTAATTATCTCTTCCTGAGACTCCAAATCCAGGCGCTTCAGCAGTAACACTGCCTGCCTTTCTCTGGCAGTCTTACTTTGGAGGCCAGAAAATATGTCAAATTTGTATATCTTAGCTCTGCCCTGCTCTAGGAATCAAAAACTACATTTTGCTACTAGTAGTACACAGTCAAGGATATAGACTGATTAATGGTAGTTTTTAAGTAGAATAAATAGTGTCTAGTATCAGTTTCTTACACATAGCTTAGCATGTCATCAGCAAAATTGCATTAATCATTCCAGCATTCCCACAGGGTAATCTTGGTTTCCTCCATGTCATTCTGCTGATAGATTGGACCCTCGTCTATAGTGAATGCTATTTTGGAAAGGAAATTTTTATTTATAGCACAGACAAATTTAACATAAATTAATGCAGAGAAGGCCAAAAACTTGTTTGTACATTTTTTCTCTTCTGTGCATTTCAACTCAAGTCAGGTAATTAAGGGACAGTGACATGGCACACTGGACAGGTGACATCAATGACTGACTGACTGACTCAGGTGTTACAAGGTTGGCTTGCTGTGGGGTAGCCCAGCAAGTCTTCCACTCCAATACCTCCACTCCCATGTCCATATTTGGTAAATTGACAAATAGCACTTGAAAGATATTGGAGCATGTAGATATTTTAGTTGAACCTAAATCTTTTTTTATATCAAGGAGCACAAGCCTTATAACGATCAAATGACAGATTTTTTTTAGTACTTTTGTTTTCAAAATAATTTGGGGCTTCCCTGGTGGCGCAGTGGTTGAGAGTCCACCTGCCGATGCAGGGGACGCGGGTTCGTGCCCCGGTCTGGGAAGATCCCACATGCCGCGGAGCGGCTGGGCCCGTGAGCCATGGCCGCTGAGCCTGCGCGTCCGGAGCCTGTGCTCCGCAACGGGAGAGGCCACAACAGTGAGAGGCCCGCGTACCGAAAAAAAAAAAAATAATAATAATAATTTACTGCGCTTCTTACTGGGCTTATCAATAAAGAAGACCTGAAGACAAGTTTTTAACCGAAACCTCTTTATGTATAGTTTGACTTCTTACTATGCCGCAACGTAAAATGCAATAACCAGAAGGGTCAAAGTCAAGCTTAAGGTTTGATACAATGCACGGTCTTCCATAGGCCTTTAAATCTGAATGTACATTAGAAACACATGAACAAATAACTGAGCGCAATTAGAAGGTACAATTGATTCGGTATTTAAGGAGGCATGGGAAATGACTTTGGAATTTCAAGATGAAACTGATTTTTATTAAAATTGTTCTAAATGCATATGCTTCACCTCATTTACATAATTTGTAGAATTCTGTCCCAGTTGGCTTGCATTTTACTATGTCAACATTGGCACCGTAGTTTACAAAGGCCATTTCAGACTTCCTTGATAAGCCTTGTGGGGAGTTTTGTGATGACCCGTATAAAATAGCAGCCTTTTGGAAATACAGACTTTTCTTGTCTTATTGGCTCATCATTGACCAAGTCCTTAAACGTCCCTCCTCTTTAAAAGGTGCAGTACAGAGTCACTATGAGCTGGTTCTTTGCAAGCTGGGTAACTTGGATATAGTAATATTGTGTGGAGGGAAGATAGACCAGGAGACAGTGCTCTTTTCCTAGTTGTACAACTAACTAATGTCACAAGGCATAAACAAGCCACTTCATTCCCAGGACTCAGTTTCCTTATCTGGAATTCCCTTGACTCTGTCCTTTTTGCATCAAGCCTGTATTCTCAAGTGTTCAGCAAAATGTGCAGTTAGGAAAATGAGTCCTAGAAGATTAGACTGTTTTATTATTTTACTCTCATCCTGTTCTATCCAACTTATCTGTGTCTGCCTCTTCTAATGTCTTTTCTCAAGGAAAACTGCATATCTTCTTAAAATAAATATTTTCCGAGAGCATAATTTATTTCTGATAAGTGTCTAAGTTAGATCAGTTTTTTTCAATAATCTTTAATACTCTCTGCTTTAAAAAAAAAAAAAAATGGCCTATTTCGCTGATGTACTTTGGTTTAGAAATGCAAATGATGTTGAAATTCTTTCTTTCCTAAGGGTAGAAAGGCCATTAACCACCCACTTGTTTATTTGGCTCTAGTTAATCGCTACAATAAATGAACATGACAGATAGCACCAAGTTTCAGTGTTTTAACATTTTTACATAGACAAAGCTGGTACTTTAAAACAGAATCCCCATTAAATTAACCCATGTCACTCACATACTCCTCAAAAGTGAACATGTGTGTTTCTCTGAGTGTATTCTCATGGTGCTGCCGTGGAAATGGGTAGAAACCCGGAGATATCTTCTAGGCTCCACATTTTTACTAGTTGCATGACTTTGGACAAGATATTTGACCTTTCTCCCTTCAATTTCCATAGATGAAATGGGGATCTTAAGGGCTAACTTCAAGTTTCCAGTGAGATCATATGAATTGGAGTGTTGTGGAACCTGCAAAGTACTACGTAAAGAACTATTACTGTTTTCGGTTATGTCAGCAATTTGACTTATTTATCATTCACGTTGGCGTCAGAAATGGTCATGTTCATGTCTTCCATTTTCTGGAAAAATAAACAAAATATCTTCCTTGAATCTTAATTCCTGTTCTAGTCACTACGTTATTTCTCTGTTTAAGGATCGACTTTTGAACAAAACAGTCCTCCAGTATTAACTTAAAAGTCTCCAAAATGGGCTCCTAAGTCCTAGATCCGATCATCTTCAGCATCGTCACACGAGTGACCACACCTTTCTTGCAGGTCCTCCCTTGGCTTTCATTATTGTGATACTGTGCACTGGAGTCGTTCATTCATTCCTTTATTCAGTCACTCATTCATGCAGTGATTCAACAAATATTGATTTACCCCTGACTGTAGTTAAGCACTGTTTCGAAGCCCTAGAGATGTAGCAGCAAACAGTGAACACGGCGCAGGAATCCCTGCCCTCATGGAGCTGCCATTCCATGGGGGAGACAGACAGTTAACACATAGATATTTATAGCTATTGGTTGAGTAGTGTCTTTGCCTTCTGCCCACGTGTGACATGGCTACAGCTGCTGACCACAAAAAGGTCTTGGAAGGCTGCACAGAGGGAAGTAGCCCAGTCACTGCCCTCAGTCCTCTCTGAGTCTCACTGGCCCCTCTTCTATTCCCACTGCCATGAAATGGAAATTATGTGATGTGTGGTCTCTGTCCTTTTCTCCCTTCAGATCTTTTTAGAAGGTTTTTTTTTTTAAATTAATAAAACAATATCCATTGCTACATTAAGCCTTTATGGCCTGTCGGCATGTTTAAGTCCTTTACTTAAGACCCTGGACTTCTAGCTCATTAAAAGTACTAACTCCTTTTTCATTAGGGGGCCCACTCATGATAAGTGATGCTAATAACTTATGTATAAGGATTTATTTTTTAATGTTTAAAGGGACACTTCTTTTCTCTGTATGTGCATCTAACAAATTTGTTAATGAAGAAATTCAGATACTTAGACAACCTTTTTAAAAAAAGAAGAAAGAAAAGTTATCAATAATGCAGAGCACCTGTTTTATTTTTCTGGGTTCAATTTATGTCTTTGTTCACATACATTCCAAAAAGTATAAATATTTTTTCTACTGTCTGGTAAATTATAACAGCATCTGATTCCTTGCTTCTCTGTTCCGCTCTCCACATTGTAACAAGAATCATCTTTCTAAAACACAGCACATTTTCACATTTCACCACATATACTCACACATATATGACCGCCTGGAAGCCCTCAGTGGCTTTGACCTTTATGCTCACACAGAAAATGGTGAGAATCTATTCCTTAAGGGCATGATCAAAAACAGAATTAGAGGTAGAGATCCAGTACAACTGTCTTCACAGTTCTTTGTTCGTGTCTTCCCTAAAATAATTTCAAAATAGTTTTGTGTTTTTCTTATATAGGGTCATGAACTTTTTCTAGCTATATAAAATGTTTATGTAATAAATTTATAGTTCAAATAATTGCAAAGGATGTCATTTCTGCCATATTATAAATATTGACAGTTAAGATAAAATGTTACAGTACTCTTTTTATGTCAGTGAAATAAAAATCCAAATATCTCAGCAATATGTAATTCATTATTATCCATTTAAAAAGACAAACAAGCTTTCTTTAACAGTTGTTTTTCTTTCTCTGAACTGATATTTACATTCTAGTTCTCCCACATAAATTTATGCTAATATAATGCATATTTATGTCTTGAAAAATTTAACAATGACCCTATCATTTCTGTGGCAAATGCATATACATCAAGTGAAGTTAATTTTCTTTAAATTTCCATGGCCATAAGGCTCCAACTGCTAACATTTCCTTCTGGATTGAGTTAGCATTATAATTATTATTGGTACTAAATTGATCAAAACCACACAAATATCTTATATTCTTTAATAATTAAAGTTTAAAAATAAAATTTTATTGCAAATTCTTTCTTTAATGAAATGGTGGGAGCCACCTACTCCCCATTGGTTCATAAATCTTTGGATAAATTATTTCTTATATAGGGAATATTTCTACAACAGTTCCACTCCTTTTTATTGTTATAGAGTAGGTACTGAGAAACATTATTCAAATAAATGTTTAGCTAGGAATAAAAGGAATGTTGTTCAAGGAAAGTCACTCAATTCTTTGAACTTCTTCCAAGCTGTAGGCACAGTAGCTATCTTCAAAACTTATTTTTAATAATCTAGCAGCTGAAAGTTTGACTAGGTCTTCTTTCAAGTCTGTTGAAAGCAAAAAAATGAACAGCTATCTGCTTATAAAGGGTCTGTTACCCAGCCATTAGAATGATTTATTTCTCTACATGGATAATAATATTTTGAATTGCTCCTAGTATCCCATTCCAATTACTTAGACTGTGGTGCTATTCATTATATTACACTTAGGGATGGTAGAGAAGAATGTCTTTTTTTGTGACTTGTAAGAAGTAAATGGTAAAAGAGATAGCCTTGACGGTAGACTCTTGAGATCTTGCAGATCTCTTCTAGGAAAGAATTCATGTAAATGATGATGTGGAAATGTGTTCACATAAAACCATGTCTGTTCAGGTATCTCTTGGAAAGGCCTTGTGTATCCTATTTAAGGCCTAGAGGATAGGAAAGCAAGAAGTATATATCTACATCTAGAAACTGGATGGTGGTCTGAGGTCTATCGTCCGTGGGGAGAGAATGGACGTGGACTCAGGAAGGCTGTCCTGAGGGTCATGCACGTTCAGTGAAGGGTGGTGGAGGAGAAGGCACAGTTTTTCCATCTAGGGCTACACGACACTGACATTTACAGCTAAGGTTCAGCACCTGTTACACGCCTATTCATGACATAAAGGATGAGTTCAGTTAACATTGCTGTTTTAGTTGGTATTATATATTTTGATAGAAACTTTCAGGAGAAATAAAGCTCTGTAGATTATAACCCTCTCAGTTTATTTTCCCAGTAGCACAATAAACAGACAATATTTGAATCATTTAAAATATTTTCATTGCCTGCAAAAACAAACAAAAATTCAAGGTCAAATCATCTATGCATCTTGTAAGAGAAAATGTGTTTTCTGTTAGTCAAACACATTATGCTAGCATGACTCTTCTGATGAAATCTGGGAGAAAAAGGTTTAAAAAGTAAATGCCAATGAAAATTTAGAAAGGAAATCTTAAAACTTCCTTCAAAAATGACTTGAAAAGATTCATTTAATCGTTCTTCCTAAGTGTGATAAGTACATTTAATATTCCTTTACTTTAAACAGATTAACACCAGAAGGCCAAGGGTAATGAGAATGCCAACCAAAAGATACTGCAATATCCAGTTTTCCCCTATTAACACAGTAGGGTACCTCTAGAAGCTGAATTAATTCTATCAGGTTGCAAAAGTTAATACACTGTTCTAAAAGGTATGCTTTATAATATACTAGTTTAATTACCAATGGACTGTGTGGTTGGGGGGATACTTCTTTAGGTGTTAGCACTTCCATGGCATATACAGTAAGCTAATCGATTTTGTTGTTAGTCTTAAGTGTGCTTATAATAACATGTAAATTACGTAATATTGGTGTTTAAGCACAGAAAACTCCTTGGGAGCATTCATAAGTTATATTTTTTTTAGCTATCTACAGGACTTAGGACAATGTGAGACATATCCTTTATAGCTCAGTAAAATTGTACTTAATACTTAATCAGTGGGCTTTATATAATTCTTTTTAAATATAGAATTAATAGTGCATGGTATTTCTGGAGTTTGTACTGTGAATTGAAACAACATGAGTCTAATAGGATTTTTTTATAAGAAAATGGTATTAGGGGGCATATACCCCTGAGAAGGCCTCTGTGGCTGCAATAGAAATGAATAAAAGCATCATATCTTAACCACCCAGAAATGGTACTGAAGTTTTCAAATTGGTATATACAATCACCAATTTAGTAACCACATAAATTATATTTATTGATAAACTACTATAATATGATAAATTATATTTACTGATAATCATGCAATGAAGCACTACTTAACTTGTTCAGAATACCTTTCTTTTTACCAAAGGACAGGCACATCAGGGCCATGGAATTGGGAGGGTCTCTTCAGGGAAAAAAATTGTGGTAATGTTGGATGAAATGCCTAGGAAAAGCTTAGTCCCTCTCTTTACATTTCATCATTCTTTTTAAGTAATCACTATAAAAAATATTGCTTATTTCTATATCAAATATGCCATAACTTACACATTAGTTTCATTCTTCAAAGTAAACCTCTTTTGAGACCGAAGAATTACTCGAGGTGGTTCTGCATTATTTGAGGAACAACCTTTTAAACTTGACATGAGAAAATTAGAAATATTATTTTTATATCACTCTTCTACAAATTCTCACATAATTCATTTCATGGAATTTGGCTTTTGTGGGTATATTTTCCTCTCCCTCACCCATCCCCAGAACTCTAGGGAATATCTAAAGGGCTGAAAGGCACGATACGCCCAGTATTCCTATGTGGACTCCTATCAAGTTGTCCTTAGAAAATGTTTACTTAAGATAAAAATAAGAGAAACATTAAATCAGTGAGTAATCCAAGGTCGCTGAATTCCCCGTGATCCCGCTATTCCATTTTGACCTTCTTCTCCTCTTCTCCTGGGGGTTTCTTATGGTCAGCTTCCCACTGGCCTCTCTTAGGTGAAATCAGGTTCTTCACGAGCTCTGTTTCTTGGCCAGTCATTCGAGCCCCAGTCATTCTCACCTGCCCTTCCTCAGCTGTGGATCTTGCTTCCTGGTAACTTTGAAATCCACCATTCGTCTTCATTATAGCTCCTCGAGCAGTGTCAGTACATGGTGATGCTTATTAAATATTTATTGAATAAACTTAATGAGTTCATAGCGTTCCATTCTACTAATACTGGAAGAAGAGAGAGAAAAAACTTTTTTTCTTGATGTGGTACTGTCTTTTTTACTCTCAAAGACCACCATCTTAGCTTTTTTTCTATTATTATTATTATTTTGAAGGTTAGAGTCACTACTGGCCTCTCTTGGAACGTATACCCTGAGAAAACCATAATTCAAAAAGAGACATGTACCACAATGTTCATTGTAGCACTGTTTACAATAGCCAGGACATAGAAGCAACCTAAGTGTCCATCGACAGGTGAATGGATAAAGAAGATGTGGCACATAGATACAATGGAATATTACTCAGCCATAAAAAGAAATGAAATTGAGTTATTTGTAGTGAGGTGGATGGACCTAGAGTCTGTCATACAGAGTGAAGTAAGTCAGAAAGAGAAAAACGAATACCGTATGCTAACACATATATATGGAATCTTATAAAAAGAGATAATGTTTCTGAAGAACCTAAGGACAGGACAGGAATAAAGACGCAGATGTAGAGAATGGACTTGAGGACACGGGGAGGGGGAAGGGTAAGCTGGGACGAAGTGAGAGAGAGGCATGGACATATATACACTACCAAATGTAAAATAGATAGCTAGTGGGAAGCAGCCGCGTAGCACAGGGAGACCAGCTCGGTGCTTTGTGACCACCTAGAGGGGTGGGTTAGGGAAGGTGGGAGGGAGATGCAAGAGGGAGGGGATATGGGGATATATGTATACATATAGCCGATTGACTTTGTTATACAGCAGAAACTAACACAACATTGTAAAACAATTATACTCCAATAAAGACGTTAAAAAAAAAAATTTCCCCATTCCCATAGAAATTCCCAAGTAATGTTCTTTTCTTTCCTGATGACAGTCCGTGGTTCAGTCGTCAGCCAACTGCTGAGAACACGGCCAAACTAGTGTTGTGTAATCCCCCCAAAGCTGATATTGCTGTTGTTTCTTTTCTTCCTCAGTAGGACTTTTTCTAAAAAGGTCCATGCTGGTACTTTGCAGGATGAAGTGAAGAATAGGAATTTTCCCTGGAAACACGCCAGTGTTTTGAGCCAAGGGAATTCTCATGTAGGGCTCATCAGGAATTCGAATGACTAATGTGAATCTCTTTGTGTGCTGACAGTATACTATCCATAAACTAGGTGACATCAGTTCTACTGGCAGGAAGGCATATCGCTGGTCAGGGAGAACTGTCAATAGATAGATAGATAGATAGATAGGTAGATAGATAGATAATAAATGATAGATAATATTAACACAAGTTCCATATCCATGTGTTTTCCATCAAAAGTTACCAAAATAGGGCTTCCCTGGTGGCGCAGTGGTTGGGAGTCCGCCTGCCGATGCAGGGGACACGGGTTCGTGCCCCGGTCCGGGAAGATCCCACATGCCACGGAGCGGCTAGGCCCGTGAGCCATGGCCGCTGAGCCTGCGCGTCCGGAGCCTGTGCTCCGCAACGGGAGAGGCCACAACAGTGAGAGGCCCGCGTACCGCAAAAAAAAAGTTACCAAAATACCACAATATGGTGTTTGTCTATATTCTTGTGTGTATTGGACATATTTTAATATTATTCACCTCCCACCATAGGCCAGCTCCTTGTACTAGGCATTTAAAGTTGTACATGTTCCTGAAAGAATGATTGATTTGGTTTTCCATTCTTGAAAATGACACATCCCTTTACTTTAAAAGCAGATTGTGTGTATTCAAAAGCAGCTACGTTAGAAATATGTTAGTTCCACAGCACAGAGGCTAGAAATTCATAGCTTTTACTAAAGTGGATTCTCACATCAAGAAGGGATACATGCATATGTATGGCCGAGTCTGCTGTGCACCTGAAACTATCACAACACTGTTAACTGGCTATACTCCAATATAAGATAAAAAGCTTTTAAAAAGTGACTCATATTTAAACTCACCGCTAAAATGTTTCTTCTAAGTGAAGGGATATTTAAGCTATAATTTCTAACTGAGGAAGACAAGTATTTCCTGATGAGACATATAGGGATTCTGTTTTACATTCTGTGTTCACGTTTTGAAAATTTACATTTGGGTAAATTTCGGAATGTCAAGCCGACTGCCCAATATCACCAAGACCTCATAATGATAGAGCGAGGTAAAATTAAAATGATGTTGTGTCCTATCGGGTAAACACATTAGAAGCCCTCCGAAATATGAATTGAGTGGGAAGAGCTAGTTTATTCTAATGGGTGAAAAATCTTCATTCGTGTGTGTATGTGTGTGTGCATAATTTATTTAAGTGCTATTTGGAGCTATTCCAAAGTGAAAAATAACATACATTTACTAACTTCTCTGGCAGTTTTATTTACGTTTTAAGGCATAAAATTAAATATACAAACTGGAGCTAGGTAGCATTGAATTTGTCATAATCTGACAAGCCCTAACAGGGCTGGCAAAAACTGATACAGACCTTAACTCACCTTACTTCCCATGGCCTGGTTCCATTCCACAGCATTGACGTTACTTAAACTTGACTTTGGAAATTTTGCAGTTATGGTTATTAGGTATGCAAATTGTATCTATTGCTTTTCTCCCAGACCCAGCAAGTTCCGTCATCATTTCATGGCTGGTAAATGCTTCGTAAGCCTCATGCTTTTCTGAGGAGGCTTCTAGATAATAGGTAAATTACATTGTTAAAAATAGGCTGAATTTTTATCACAGTGGCACTATAAACATTTGTCATCACGTAGGGAACATTTTTCCTTCAGGCTCTGTTTTGCAACTCGTAATTGTTTACTGTCTTTTTCTTTCTCAGTGGTACAAGATGGACAGAGAGAGTTTTAGAGCATACACATTTTAATCAACATTCAAACTGAATTGGAAGACCCAAAGGTTTTCTGTTTGCATGCACAAAAATTCATCTCTGCCAGGCCACCATTAAGCAACAGCTGAAATAAAAGTTGACTTCTCAAGAGAAAGTGTTAAAATATCATTATGGTCATGCACATCAAACTAATTTTGGTATCTGTAATTCAAGGATAGTATTATTTAAATATTTTTATATATAACTACATGGCTAAATTAAGTGTCTTGTTAGTGATAAAAAATTGTCTCTAACTCTAATTCCTTTAAAACTTGCAAATATGGTAGTAGGAATTTATCTGCTAAGGGTACTTTTATCTCTGTTTTCAAACAGCTTTATTGAGATACAATTTACATAGCATAAAGTTTACTCATTTAAAGTGTAAATGTCAATGGTATTTAGTATATTTACGGACAGTGTTGGGCAACCATTATTGTTTCTGTAATCTAATTTTAGAACATTTTCATAACACAAAAAGAAAATGTGGATTCCACATATATGCATTAATATACGATACTTGTTTTTCTCTTTCTGACTTACTTCACTCTGTATGACAGACTCTAGGTCCATCCACATCTCTACAAATGACCCAATTTGGGCAGGAATAGAAAGGCAGATGGAGAGAATGGACATGTGGACACGGGGGGCAAGGGGAGTGTAGGATGAATTGGGAGATTAGGTTTGACATAAATAAACTACCACGTGTAAAATAGATAGCCAGTGGGAACCTGCTGTGTAGCACAGGGAGCTCAGCTTGGTGCTCTGTGATGGCCTAGTTGGGCGGGATGTCAGGGGAGGGATTCCAAGAGGGAGGGGATGTGTGTATGCATATGGCTGATTCACTTTGCTGGGCGGCAGAAACACACAACACTGTAAAGCAACTATACTCAAAAAAACAAAAGAAAGAAAGAAAAATAAATAATAATCTTAAAAAAAATGTGTACCTATTAGCAGTCACTCTCCATCCTTCACCCCTGCTTCTCCCACTCTCTCACCCCAGCCTCTGACAACCATTAACCTACCTTCTGTCTCTATGGATTTGCCTATATGGGGCATTATGTATATAAATGGAATCATACAGTACAAGGTCTTCTGTCATGTAGCATAATGTTGTTTCAGAGTTCGTCCCTGATGCAGCATGCATCAGAGTTTCATTTCTTTTAATTGATGAACAGCATTTCATTGTATGGATATATGATGTTTAGTTTATCCATCCATCAATTGATGGACATTTGGATTGCTTCCAGGTTTTGCCTGTTGTGAATGATGCTTCTATCAATATAAACATTTATATACAAACTTATATGTGGTATATATTTTCATTTCTCTTGAATATATAACCAGGAATAGAATTGCGGATTCATATGGTAGTTCTGTGTTTCCAAAGTGGCTGTCATTACACATTCCCATCAGCTTTAATATATTTAAGGATTCCAGTTTCTCCACATCCGTATCACTTGTTATTGTCTGTCTTTTTTATTATAGTCATCCTACAGGTGTGAGTGATACCTCAGTTTGATTTGAGTTCATTAGTTAGTGATTAATGATGTTGAACATCTTTTCATGAACTTGTTAGCCATTTGCATATCTTCTTTGGAGAAACATCTATTCAAGTCCCTTGCCAATTTTTTTGTTTTTTTGCCAAATTTTTAATTGAGTTGTTTGTCTTCTTGTTATTGAGTTATAAGAGTTCTGTATATATATATTTTTTCTGGATACAGATATATGATTTGCAGATATTCTCTCCCATTTGTAGGTTGTCTTTTCACTTTCTTGATGGTGTCCTTTGATGAACAAAAGCATCATTTTAACGAATTCCAGTTTACTGTTTTCTTTTGGTGTCATATCTAAGAGTCTGTTGCCAAATCCACGGTCATGAAGGTTTATCCCACGTGTTTTCTTCCAAGAGTTTATAGATTTTTGCTCATATTTAGGCCACTGGATCCATTTTGAGAAATTTTTGTGCACGGTATGAGGTTAAGGTCCAACCTCATTGTTTTGTATCAGGATATCCAGTTGTCCCAATTTGTTGAAGAGACTGTTCTTGCCCCGTTGAATGATTTTCCCACCCTTGTGAAAATCAATTGGCCCTGAATATAAGTGTTTATTTCTGGTCTTTCAACTCGATTTCACTGATCTATAGGTCTATCCTTATGCCAGTATCAAGGTGTTGTCTTTATTATTATTTATTATTGTGAAGAAAACACACGAGATCTACCCTCTTAAATTTTTAAATGTTCAATATAGCATTGTTAACTGCATGCCATTGTTATACAGCAGATCTGTAGAACTTTTTCATCTTGCATGATTGAAACGCTATATCCATTGAACGACAACCCCTCATTTCCGTCTCCCCAGCAGAACCCCCATGACTACTGTTCTGCTTTCTGCTGCTATGACTTTGACTATTTTAGATACCTCACGTAAGTGCAATCAAGTAGTACTTGTCCTTCTGTGACGGGCTTACTTCACACAGCATAATGTTCTCAAGGATCATCCATGTTGTTGCATACTGCAGGATTTCCTTCTCTTTTTTCAGGCTGAGTAATATTCCATTGCATGTATACACTGCATTTTCTTTATTTATTCATCAGTCCGTGGACATTTAGGTTGTTTCCACCTCTTGGTTATGGTAATAATGCTGTGATAAACATGGAGTGCAAATACCTCTTCCAGAACCTGTTTTCAGTTCTTTTGAATAAATACCCAGGAGTGGGGTTGCTGGAGAGTACCACAATGTTTTGATTACTTTAACTCTGTAGTAAGTTGTGGTACATTTTGAAATCAGGAAGTGTAAGTGCTACAAATCTGTTACTTCTTTTTCAAGATTATTTTGGCTATGTGGGTCCCTTGCATTTCTCTAAGAATCTGAGGATCGGCTTTTCCATTTTTACCAGGCAAAACTGTTGGAATTTTGATAAGGTTTGCAGTGAATCTAAATTACTTTGAGTAGTATTGCTATATTAACAATATTGTCTTCCAATACATGAACACAGGATATCTTTCCGTGTGTTTAGTCTTCTTTAATTTCTTTCAGCAATGTTTTATAGTTTTCAATGTAAAATGCTATCACTTCCTTGGTTAAATTTATACCTAGGTATTTTATTCTTTGAATAGTGTTGTAAATGGAATTTTCTTAATTTCCTTTTTAGATTGTTCATTGCTAGTGTATACAAACTCAGTGGCTGTTTCTGTGTTGATCTTGTACCCCATAACTTTGCTGAATTCATTTATCAACTCTAGTAGTTTCTTGTGAGTTATTTGGGATTTCCTATATGTATGATCGTGTCACCTGCGAATAAAGATAGTTTTAATTCTTCCTTTTCAATTTGGATAACTTTTACTTCTTTGTCTTGCCTAGTGACTCTAGCTAGAATTTTTAATACAATCTTGAACAGCAGAGGTGAAAGTAGGCCTCCTTGTCTTGTTCCTCATCTTAGGGAGAAATCTTTCAATCTTTCACCATCAAGTATGATGTCAGATGTGGATTTTCATAAATTCCCTTTATCACATTTAGGAAGTCTCCTTCTGTTCCTACTTTTCTGTAAGTATGTATCATGAAAGAGTGGTGAATTTTGTCAAAGGCTTCTTCTGCATCAGTTGAGATAATTGTGTGTGAGTTTTCTTTTATTCTATGAATATGGTGTATTATATTGATTGATTCTCTTATGATGAACTTCCCTTGCATTACTGGGATAAATACCACTTGGTCATGGTATAATCGTTTTAACATGGATTCAGTTTGCTGGTATTTTGTTGAGAATTTTTAATTTACATTTAAAAGGGGTATTATACTTTTCTTATACTATACTTTTCTTTCCTTATTATGTCTTTGTCTGGCTTTGGTATCAGGTAATGCTAGTCTCTTAGAATGAGTTAGGAAATATTCCCTCACCTTCTATTTTGGGGAAGAGTTTAAGAAGGATTTTTACTAATTCTTCCTTAAATGTTTGGTAGAATTCACCAGTGAAGGCATCTGTTTCAGGGTTTTTCTTTGTTGGGAGTCTTTTTTTTTTTTTTTTTTGTGGTACACGGGCCTTTCACTGTTGTGGCCTCTCCCGTTGCGGAGCACAGGCTCCGGACGCGCAGGCGCAGCGGCCATGGCTCACGGGCCCAGCCGCTCCACGACACGTGGGATCTTCCAGGACCGGGGCACGAACTCGTGTCCCCTGCATCGGCAGGCGGGCTCTCAACCACTGTGCCACCAGGGAAGCCCTGTTGGGAGTCTTTTGATTACCAATTCAATCTCTTTACTTGTTTTAGGTCTAGTCATATTTCTTGTTTTCATGATTCAGTCTTTGTAGGTTGTGTGTTTCTAGGAGTTTGTCCATTTCATCAAGGTTATTTAATTTGTTGGTGTATAAATTAGTTTCCTAGGGCTACCGTAACATAGTACCACAAATTTTAGTGATTTAAAAGAACAGAATTTTATTCTCTCACAGTTCAGTAAGCTAGAAATTTGAGGCTATGGTGTCAGCAGAATTGATTCTTTCTAGAGGCTCAGAGGGGGAGACTATCCCATGCCTCTCTCCCCACTTCTGGGAGAAGAAAGATCTCTAATCAATAACCTAACGTACAGGCTCTTTGGTGAGGCTGCTGGTGGACTCTGGGAGGGCTCATGCCAAGGAGTACTTCCCAGAACTTTTGCTGCCAGTGTCCTTGTACCTGTGGTGAGCCACAGCCACCCCCTGCCTCTGCAGGAGACCATCCAACACTAGCAGGTCCTGGAAGCTCACAGATGAGTTCTGCCTGCCTTTAAAAAAGACAGATAAACCCTCTTATCTATAAGTTGTTCCAGAAAAGAGAAAGTGGAAGAACACAGAGGACAGAGAGCAGAAGCAAGAAGAACTACAATCCTGCAGCCTGTGGAACTAAAACCACATTCACAGGAAGATAAACGAGATGAAAAGGCAGAGGGCTATGTACCAGATGAAGGAACAAGATAAAACCCCAGAAAAACAACTAAATGAAGTGGAGATAGGCAAGCTTCCATAAAAATAATTCAGAATAATGATAGTGAAGATGATCCAGGACCCAGAAAAAGAATGGAGGCAAAGATCGAGAAGATGCAAGAAATGTTTAACAAAGACCTAGAAGAGTTAAAGAACAAACAAACAGAGATGAACAATGCAATAACTGAAATGAAAAATACACTAGAAGGAATCAACAGCAGAATAACTGAGGCAGAAGAACGGATAAGCGACCTGAAAGACAGAATGGTGGAATCCACTGCTGCAAAACAGAATAAAGAAAAAAGAATGAAAAGAAATGAAGACAGCCTAAGAGACCTCTGGGACAACAGTAAATGCAACAACATTCGCATTATAGGGGTCCCAGAAGGAGAAGAGAGAGAGAAAGGACCCGAGAAAATATTTGAAGAGATTATGGTTGAAAACTTCCTTAACATGGAAAGGAAATAGCCACCCAAGTCCAGGAGGCGCAGAGAGGCCCATACAGGATAAACCCAAGGAGAAACATGCCAACACACACAGTAATCATATTGGCAAAAATTAAAGACAAAGAAAAATTATTGAAAGCAGCAAGGGAAAAATGACAAATAACATACAAGGGGACTCCCGTAAGGTTACCAGATGATTTCTTGGCAGAAACTCTACAAGCCAGAGGGGAGTGGCATGACATATTTAAAGTGATGAAAGGGAAGAACCTACAACCAAGATTACTCTACCCAGCAAGGATCTCATTCAGACTCGATGCAGAAATCAAAAGCTTTACAGACAGGCAAAAGCTAAGAGAATTCAGCACCACCAAACCAGCTCTACAACAAATACTAAAGGAACTTCTTTGAGTGGGAAACACAAGAGTAGAAAAGGACCCACAAAAACAAACCCAAAACAATTAAGAAAATGGTAATAGGAACATATATATTGATAATTACCTTAAACGTGAATGCATTAAATGCTCCAGCTGAAAGACACAGGCTCGCTGAATGGATACAGAAACAAGACCCATATATATGCTGTCTACAGGAGACCCACTTCAGACCTAGGGACACATACAGACTGAAAGTGAGGGGATGGAAAAAGATATTCCGTACAAATGGAAATCAAAAGAAAGCTGGAGTAGCAATACTCATACCAGATAAAATAGACTTTAAAATAAAGAATGTTACAAGAGACAAGGAAGGACACTACATAATGATCAAGGGATCAATCCAAGAAGAAGATATAACAATTATAAATATATATGCATCCAAACATAGGAGCACCTCGATACATAAGGCAACTGCTAACAACTATAAAAGAGGAAATCAACATTAACACAATAATAGTGGGGGCCTTTAACACCTCACTAACACCAATGAACAGATCATCCAAACAGAATATTAATAAGGAAACACAAGCTTTAAATGACACAATAGACCAGATAGATTTAATTGATATTTATAGGACATTCCATCCAAACACAGCAGGTTACACTTCCTTCTCAAGTGCACACAGAACATTCTCCAGGATAGATCACATCTTGGGTCACAAATCAAGCCTCAGTAAATTTAAGAAAATTGAAATCATATCAAGCAGCTTTTCTGACCACAACACTCTGAGATTAGAAATCAGTTACAGGGAAAAAAAAAAGTAAAAAACACAAACACATGGAGGCTAAACAATATGTTACTAAATAACCAAGAGATCACTGAAGAAATCAAAGAGGCAATCAAAAAAAACCTAGAGACAAATGACAATGAAAACATGACAATCCAAAATCTGTGGGATTCAACAAAAGCAGTTCTAAGAGGGAAGTTTATAGCAATACAGTCCTACCTCAAGAAACAACAAACATCTCAAATAAACAATCTAACCTTATACCTAAAGGAACTAGAGACAGAAAAACAAACAAAACCCAAAGTTAGTATAAGGAAAGAAATCATAAAGATCAGAGCAGAAATAAATGAAATAGAAACAAAGAAAACAATAGCAAAGATCAATAAAACTAAAAGCTGGCTCTCTGAGAAGATAAACAAAATTGATAAACCATTAACCAGACTCATCAAGAAAAAGAGGGAGAGTACTCAAATCAATAAAATTAGAAATGAAAACTGAGAAGTTACAACAGACACCGCAGAAATACAAAGCATCATAAAAGACTACTACAAGCAACTCTATGCCAGTGAAATGGACAACCTGGAATAAATGGACAAATCTTAGAAAGGTATAACCTTTCAAGACTAAACCAGGAAGAAATAGAAAATATGAACAGACCAATCACAAGTAATGAAATTGAAACTGTGATTAAAAATCTTACAACAAACAGAAGTCCAGGACCAGATGGCTTCACAGGTGAATTCTATCAAACATTTAGAGAAGAGCTAACACCCATCCTTCTCAAACTCTTCCAAAAAATTGCAGAGGAAGGAACACTCCCAACTCATTCTATGAGGCCACCATCACGCTGATACCAAAACCAGACAAAGATACTACAAAAAACGAAAATTACAGACCAATATCACTGATGAATATAGATGAAAAAATCCTCAACAAAATACTTGCAAACAGAATCCAACAACACATTAAAAGGATCATACACCACGATCAAGTGGGATTTATCCCAGGGATGCAAGGATTCTTCAATACACGCAAATCAATCAATGTGATACACCGTATTAACAAATTGAAGCAGAAAAACCATATGGTCATCTCAATAGATGCAGAAACAGCTTTTGACAAAATTCAACACACATTTATGATAAAAATTCTCCAGAAAGTGGGCATAGAGGGAACCTACCTCAACATAATAAAGGCCATATACGACAAACCCACAGCAAACATCATTCTCAATGGTGAAAAACTGAATGCATTTCCTCTAAGATCAGGAACAAGACAAGGATGTCCACTCTCACCACTATTATTCAACATAGTTTTGGAAGTCCTAGCCACGGTAATCAGAGAAGAAAAAGAAAAAAAAAAAAAGGAATACAAATTGGAAAAGAAGAAGTAAAACTGTCACTATTTGCAGATGACAGGATACTATACATAGAAAATCCTAAAGATGCTACCAGAAAACTACTAGAGCTAATCAATGAATTTGGTAAAGTTGCAGGATACAAAATTAATGCACAGAAATCTCTTGCATTCTATACACTAATGATGAAAAATCTGAAAGAGAAATTAAGGAAATACTCCCATTTACCATTGCAACAAAAATAATAAAATGCCTAGGAATAAACCTACCTAGGGAGAAAAAAGACCTGTATGCAGAAAACTATAAGACACTGATGAAAGAAATTAAAGATGATACAAACAGATGAAGAGATATACCATGTTTTTGGATTGGAAGAATCAACATTGTGAAAATGACTATACTACCCAAAGCAATCTACAGATTCAATGCAATCCCTATCAAATTACCAATGGCAGTTTTTACACAACTATAACAAAAAATCTTAAAATTTGTATGGAGACAAAAAAGGCCCTGAATAGCCAAGGTGGTCTCTAGGGAAAAAAACAGAGCTGGAGGAATCAGACTCCCTGACTTCAGACTACACTACAAACTACAGTAATCAAGACAATATGGTACTGGCACAAAAACAGAAATATAGATCAATGGAACAGGATAGAGAGCCCAGAGATAAACCCACGCACCTATGGTCAACTAATCTATGACAAAGGAGGCAAGGATATACAATGGATAAAGGACAGTCTCTTCAATAAATGATGCTGGGAAAACTGGACAGCTACATGTAAAAGAATGAAATTAGAGCACTCCCTAACACCATACACAAAAATGAAGTCAAAATGGATTAGAGACCTAAATGTAAGACCGGACACTATAAAACTCTTAGAGGAAAACATAGGAAGAACACTCTTTGACATAAATCACAGCAAGATCTTTTCTGATCCACCTCCTAGAGTAATGGAAATAAAAACAAAAATAAACAAGTGGGACCTAATGAAACTTCAAAGCTTTTGCACAGCAAACTAAACTACAAACAAGACAAAAAGACAACCCTCAGATTGGGAGAAAATATTTGCAAATGAATCAATGGACAAGGGATTAATCTCCAAAATATATAAACAGCTCATGCAGCTCAATATTAATAAAACAAACAACCCAATCCAAAAATGGCCAGAAGACCTAAATAGACACTTTTCCAAAGAAGACATAATGATGGCCAAGAAGCACATGAAAAGCTGCTCAACATCACTAATTATTAGAGAAATGCAAATCAAAACTACAGTGAGATACCATCCCACACCAATTAGAATGGGCATCATCAGAAAATCTACAAACAACAAATGCTGGAGAGGGTGTGGAGAAAAGGGAACCCTCTTACACTGTTGGTAGCAATGTAAATTGATACAGCCACTATGGAGAACAGTATGGAGGTTCCTTAAAAAACTAAAAATAGAATTACCATATGATCCAGCAATCCCACTACTGGTCATATACCCAGAGAAAACCATAATTCAAAAAGACACATGCACCCCAATGTTCATTGCAGCTCTATTTACAATAGCCAGGACATGGAAGCAACCTAAATGCCCATTGACAGATGAATGGATAAAGAAGATGTGGTACATATATACAATGGAATATTACTCAGCCATAAAAGGGAACAAAATTTGGTCATTTGTAGAGACATGGATGGATCTAGAGACTGTCATACAGATTGAAGTAAGTCAGAAAGAGAAAAACAAATATTGTATATTAACGCATAAATGTGGAACCTAGAAAAATGGTACAGGTGAAGCGGTTTGCAGGGCAGAAATTGAGACACAGATGTAGAGAACAAACGTACGGACACTAAGGGAGGAAAATGGTTGGGATAGGGGGTGGTGGTGGTGTGATGAATTGGGAGATTGGGATTGACATGTATACACTAATATGTATAAAATGGACAACTAATGAGAACCTGCTGTAGAAAATACATAAATAAATAATAAAAGAAAAGAATAACCTAATGTTATACCTTAAGGAACTAGAAAAAAAAAGAGTAAACTGAAACCAACATTTTGTTTATCTCCACTCTAATCTTTATTATTTCCTTCCTTTTGCTAACTTTGGTTTTAGTCTGCTCTTATTTTTCTAGCTCCTTAAGGTATCACATTAGGTTATTAATTTGAGATATTCTCTTTTAATGTAGGCATTTGTGGCTATAATGTTTTGCATGTTGTGTTTTCATTTTTATTTAGCTAATTATTTTCTAATTTCCCTAGTGATTTCTTCTTTAACCTCTTGGTTGTATAAGTGTGTGTGGCTTAATTTCCACATATTCGTGAATTTTCCAGTTTTCCTTCTTACATTGATTTCCAGCTTTATTCTGCTGTGGTCAGAGGGGATACTTTATATGACTGCAGTCTTTTTAAATTTCCTGAGCCTTGAGATGTAGCAATGCGCTTTAACTGGTATTTAGCCATCTCATTAGTTTATTATTAAGCACCCTCCTAGTTGCTGTTTTTTTTTTTTTAATTAGACTCCAGCATTCCAATAAAGCTGATCCTGTCAGCTTTTACTAGTCTCATGGTTACTTCAGTGAAAGGACTGATTCTTGAAGTTTCCTACTCCACCATTTCTGTGATGTCACCCATCTCCCATGCTTATCTTGCAGACATCTGTTACTTGACTTTCTTCAGAAGCCACCCCTGTCTTTATCCTTACCTCCCAATTTTGAGCCAAATGCCCTTTTTTGGGGCTCCCTTTACACTGCACTTCCCGAAGACAAATAATTTTTTCCCTGAATTGATTTGGAAGTGAATGTATTCTGAACATCCCAACACTGGTAGAAGGTCTCCTTATTCATCCCCATAAATGTTGGATTAATGAAAGTTGCATGAGTGAATAAAGAAGAAACAAATTTACGTTCTCATGAACTTACTACAAAGCCAATTTATAGGTTGCTAATTGTTAAAAGATTATAATTAAAAAGTACTTAACGGGAAAACTACTTTTTTTTTTTTTGCGGTATGCTGGCCTCTCACTGTTGTGGCCTCTCCCGTTGCGGAGCGCAGGCTCCGGACGCGCAGGCTCAGCGGCCATGGCTCACGGGCCCAGCCGCTCTGCGGCATGTGGGATTTTCCCGGACCGGGGCACGAACCCGCGTCCCCTGCATCGGCAGGCAGACTCTCAACCACTGCGCCACCAGGGAAGCCCGGAAAACTACTTTTAATGTAATTTAATCATTCTTGAGGACTTCAGAAGACACTTCAGAATCTCATGATACATTAGGATGATGAGTAGAAACATCTTATCATTTAATATGACTACAGATTAGAAACTGTGGAGGATGGCATCTACTGTTGCTGAAAAACACATTTTGAATTTATTCTAGTTAAATAAGTCATTTACATTAACTTGTTTGTCTTTGGGAGACATATCTGTCTTCTGACAGATATGTTTAATTGATTATTTTGGCTATATGATTTCCATAGAAAGAAGCACTTGCTAGGGATATAAGTAAAGATTTATAACTTCCCCATGTTTTCTTGCTTTTTAAAACTACTTGAAGCGACAATCTTATTTTACATTCGCTACTATTAGGAATTGTTAATGTGAGCACCAAAGCATGAAACGTTGGTCCAGATACAGAAATCTTAAATATATTAAAGACCTGAAATGAATTGCTGTTATATGGCTAAGGATACGCTATGCCTCAAATTGCATTTAGAAAACATAAGAATTACTTGCTCTAACATCCTGACACACATGGTTAGCCAGGTAGATAAGTCTTAGTCCTACCTCCCAATACAGATTTATTAAGGACTCTTTTTGTATTCCTTGCCATGTTTCAATGTATCTTGCTTTTTTTACCTTTTAAAAAAGAAACACAAACAACAAAAAAACCACAAACTAAGAGCTCAATTATTTTTATATTATTTAATTTATTTTTCAGTTAATTTTACGAGGAACTCTTGTTAGAAATTGTATTGTTGCTCCTCAAGTTGTATTATTATTCCTCGAAACTAGTCAACTATAAGTCATTCATTATACAGACACGGCATCAAAAGAAGTTAACAGAAGGACTAAACCCATGATGCAAAGATTTCATATTGAAATATTACTTGGCTGACTCACAAACTTCTATCTTTCCCAGAGTAAGATAATGGAGTAAAAACCATTGACTAGTTTCTTTTTTCCCTCTAATATTGCAAATTCTTGACAAAGTAGTATTAGTGGTGAAGGACAACCTGTAAAAGTTATGTGAAAACACAAATAAGTACAAAAAGGAATGTTGTCATCATCTTTTTTTTCTTCACTTAAAAACGTTGTTTTATTTGTGCCAAGTAGGCCCCACTTTCATAAACATTATAATTTACTCTTTTACCTAAGTTTATTTCCCAGTCTACGTTGAATATCTAGGAAGCTACAGCTACATTTTTTAAAAATATCAAAAATCCACATTACCAACTTAAAACACTCAGCATTTGGTTTCTGAAACTGTATTGTAGTCTTTATTGTTGCTAAATGAGCACAGTTTTCTTCAGTAGGAAATTTTTTCTAATAGTTCACAAAATTTACAAACCCGTGGCATTATATTTTTGAGATCTTATTCTATCCTAAATTTTAAATAAGAGTTTAAAATATTTATTTATTTATTTATTTACTTGGCTGTATTGGGTCCTAGTTGTGGCATGCGGGATCTTTTGTTGCAGCGCATGGGCTTCTCTAGTTGCGGCGTGTGGGCTTCTCTCTAGTTGTGGCATGGTCTCTAGAGCACGCGGGCTCAGTGGTTGCACCACACGGGCTCTCTAGTTGTGGCACGCGGGCTCCAGAGTATGTGGGCTCAGTAGTTGTGGCATGCAGGCTCCAGAGCATGTGGGGTCAGTAGTTGTGGCACACAGGCTCCCTAGTTGTAGTGCTCCGGCTCCAGAGCATGTGGGCTCACTAGTCACAGTGCGCAGGTTTAGTTGCCCCATGGCATGTGGGATCTTAGTTCTCTGACCAGAGATCTAACCCATGTCCCCTGCATTGGAAGGCGGATTCTTAACCATTGGACCACCAGAGAAGTCCTTAAATATGAGTTTTTAGAACTCCTTTCTTTACTTTGGTTTTGCCAAATATATAGTTGTATCTATTGTTTCAGAATTATTGTTGTTGTTGTTTTAATGTTGCATATTTTCTAGAGACCAGCTGGTGAATGATTTGGTATCTGATGTGTATGAGAGCCTATTGAAATTAAAATCCTAGTATGGAAATTACTCAGAGGAAGCTCACCACAAATTTAAACATAGATAATACACCCATTAGAATGACTAAAACAAAAAATAGTAATAATACCAAATACTGGCATGGATGTGAGGAAAACTGGGTCTCTCGCGTATTGCTGGTGGAAATGTAGGACATGCCGCACTGATCTAGAAAATAATTTGGCAGTTTTTTACAAACTAAACACACTCACCATCTGATCCATCAATTGTGCTTTCGGGCATTTATCCCAGATAAACGAAAACTTATGTTTGTGCCAAAAAACTGTACATGAATGCTCATAGCGACTTTATTCCTAATAGCAAAGTACTGGAAACAACCCAAGTATCCTTCAGTGAGTGAAGAGTTCAACAAATTTGGTACATCCAAACAATAGAATACTTACTCAGCAATAAAAAGGAGTGAATACATGCAACAACTTGAATGGACCTCCAAGGTATTATGCTCAGTTTAAAAAAAATGAAGCTCAAAATGTTACTGGGTTGGCCAAAAAGTTCATTTGGGTTTTTCCGTAAGATGGTATGGAAAAACCCGAACGAACGTTTCGGCCAGCCCACATACAAAGTATTGATATATGATTCCTAAAATGATAAAATTATAGAGATGACAGATAGATTAGTGTTTGCCTGGTGATAGGGACAAGGGGTGGGGTGGAGGAAACACAAGAGCGTTCTTCTGCGGTGATGGAAAAGTTCTGTAAGTCGATTGTGGTGTGGTTACACAAATCTATACATAGGATTAAATTGCATAGAAGTGTCTACACACACACACACACACACACACAAATGAATGCAGGTTGAAAAAATCATGAAAACTGAATAGGTCTATAAACTCAGTGACAGCAATGTATCAACCTTAATTTCCTCATTTTGATATTGTCCTACAGCTACATGAGATGTTTCCATTGAGGGAAGGTGAGTGAAGGGTACCCAGGACTCCACTGGTTTTGCAGCTTCTTATGAGTCTATATTGATTTCAATATTAAAAGATTTTTTAAGAGTAGCTGTAGCACAATTATTAAACACTATTAAACATTTAAAAATAGAACCAGCCCTTCATACAATTGGCATTTAAAACAACCTTCTTTTCAGAGGCTTACTTCTAAAAGTCTTCAGTTTGAAGTGGTGATTTTTTATTTCAGTTCAGGCATGCAGTTGTGTCGAAAAATATGGTCTGTGAACATAAAAGCTTCAACTTTGCTCCTCCGCTCGGTTTTCTTCTTCTTAAAATGCCCTTTATTTGACCAAGAAGGATATCATTTCCCAAAGTACCGAGAGAGCCATGTTTAACTTGAACAACACTGTTCTTTTAGGTTATTAAGGCTGTTCAATTTTCACTATTTGTTGCTACCCTGAGTTGGAGACTCTTCTGAAACGTCAGACTGAGAAAATTGTACTAGTTCCAACACACACACACACACACACACACACACACACACAGCAAAGCTTTGGAATTAGTGCAATCAATAACCTTTGAAAACAGAATTTAAAAGCAACAATTGAACGCTAAGATGTATAAAACCATCTTGTGCCTTTTTTCTTTGAGTATCAGCGTGACCAAGGAATCAAGAAACACACTACAGAGTTCAACTGAAAAAGCGTTGATTGAGTGCCTATATATCATAATACCCTATAATACATGCATGTTATGCAAAGTGGTACAGGTTATAATGATGATAAAAGAGTCCACACTCGCCAAGAGATCTCAAATCTGCATCCCCAATATTGACAGATACCCTAGGTTTTATACTGGCACGTTTAGTGAGAAGAAGCAAAGCATCATATAATACCAATGGTGAGAAAACAAAAAAATCCAACAGAGTCAAAGGAAGAAATAGCTTAGCCGGCTTGGGTGAAAATAGGATAGGTCTCTGGAGAGAGACATCAAGGTCAGGAGAGGAATTGCAAGGCTGTGAAAATCAAAACCCTACGGACAGTGGTTTGTAGGACTACAACCATATACCAAATAATAAAATGTATAAGAATTCGGAATTCCACAGACAGAGTTATCCTCTCTGTTCTCTGAATGGTACGGGATACATGTAGATAAAATAAATTTAAAAAAAATTCTGCCCAATTGTGGATAAAATTTGGCATTTTCAACAAAATATCCTATAGATATTAGATATCCTATATCTATTAGATAAATAGACATGGTGGCACAGATGTATGCTCAAAAGAAAAGTCACCAGACTCCTCTCTTTTGTTCTCAGTTTTTCGTTTTTGTTTTGTTGTTGGAAACTATGTCTTAGAATTAGTGGATACTAATACATTCTTTAAATAGTTTTATAAAGAAAGGCTAACTATGGACTTCCCTGGTGGCGCCGTGGTTAAGAATCCGCCTGCTAATGCAGGGGACACAGGTTCGAGCCCTGGTCCGGGAGGATCCCACATGCCGCGGAGCAACTAAGCCTATGCGCCACAACTACTGAGCCTGCGCTCTAGAGCCCGCAAGCCACAACTACTGAGCCCGCGTGCCACAACCACTGAAGCCCACGCGCCTAGAGCCTGTGCTCTGCAACAAGGAGAAGCCACTGCAATGAAGAGTAGCCCCCACTCGATGCAACTGGAGAAAGTCCGCGCACAGCAACGAAGACCTAATGCAGGCAAAAATAAATAAGTTTTTTAAAAATTAAAAACAAAAGAAAGGCTAGTTATATTTTACTTTATTTGATTTGGACTACTTAATGTGCTAACTTTTTATTGTTGATCGGGTTAATTCGTTTTATTAAAGCCAACATTAAATTACCAGGAAAAATAAAAATCAAAAGGTTAATATGTTATTTTGAAATGTATTACAAATAAGGTGGATTAATGGATGGGTGAGAAGGATAGATAGATGTGTGAAAAATCGGTGTAAGAAAACGTTAAATGTAGAATCTAGGAGTGGGGATATGGGTGTTCACTATAAAAATCTTTCAATTTGTCTGTATGTTTGAAAATTTTCATAAAATTTTGGAAAGAAAATGCAAAAAAGGAAAAACATCAAAAGGACAACCAGAGATTTCGGCGCCCAGATAGATAGATAGACAGATTGATAGATTGCTTCATTTCCTGAAATAATAAACTAGGGACTTTGTCAGTATTCTTGACCTCAAACAAATAGACTGCCAAATATTTCTGCAGCAAAGATGGTTTATTCAGGACCAACAGAGAATTGCAATTTAGCAAAGGAAAGAGAGCACTTCTTTAGAGGGAAAAGAAAGTTGGGAGGGCTGTGATAAACAAAGAGTCCATGGCTTTTCATTGGCTGAGTCCTTGCCAGGAAAGGAGTCTTTCTTCTTGCCATTGGGCTCTGCTCTCCTTGCAGGGCTTGAGAGCTCCCCCTTCTGGTCTCCCAACTCTATTTAATTGAGGGTTTCATTCATTAATTTTTTACAGTATACAGCAATTAAGAAAATGTTACAGAAACCAAAGCCTTGCATTAGAAACCTCAAATGTGGTTTCTAGGTAAAGGATAAAATGCTGGAGATTAGCTTTGGTAGTGGAAAGTATCCATTTATATGGAAATACCTTTTCCTGCCCCACCTTTACATTGGTGTTATGCTTTGTCAGTATCTGAATGTTCCGGGCATATATTGTCACCTGGGGGCCCAGATCTGTCCGATAAGACTCTAACTCTCCAGGAGATCCAAATGATACAAGTTAGGCTTGCCTTCAGATGGAGAGCACAAGAACAGAAACATGTAGCTACTTAACTTAAAGATCAACATTATATGGAACCAACCAAAAAAATACCTCACTAATGTTTATATCCAGTCATGAAAAAGAGCTTTCTGTATTTTTTTCTGATTTTGGTCCACACCATTTTAAATATTCTTTCCTCTTAAAGTCATATTGGAATTTTCAGTGAGTCTAAAAAAGACCTGATTGGTTTAGAATTGATTAACCTAGGAGTATTCACTGCTTATCGTATTCAAGGTAAATAGCACTTGATTAGGGGTTGATTAGTAGCTCCTCTGAATTACTGCAACCATTTCTCTTCACATTCAACATTGGATCCATCTTCCAAAGTTCCCAGAACTGCAAAGCTTCAGATTCCTGAAGAGGGTGCCTTGACAGTTCCATTGCTTCTAAGCAGGCCTGGATCTCAGAAATCCCAGACAAGCTGATATTGATCCTTTTAAAAAAGTTATGTACAAAGGAAGTGTTTCTGCAAACCTCCTTTAGAAACAGGGTCAAATAACCAGTTGGAAAATTTTCTAAAGGTGTCACATTAAACTTTAATAATACCTTCATTTTTATGGGGTTTTAACTTTGGAAATTGCTTTCACATGCATTATCTCATTGCATGTTCTATTTCATTGAAACAGTGTCTAGGTTTTAGGGCTAAATTGCAATGACATAGATGTCAAAATGTTGACAAGGACAATTCAAGAAAAATGATTACTACTATGCCAAACAGAAGTATTGACAAGGAACTGACTGACTTTAAGGTCAAGTACTACAGTGTGGTAAGATTCTGATGGTTCCTTTAGCCCGCTGCCCTACTGCTGGAGCTTTCTCAGAGCCATTTCACCTTTTTTTTTTTTCAAGGAGGAAATGAGTCACTTCTTTTTGTCTCCTTCCATCCTTCTTATTTCTGATTTTCTTTTTCTTTTCAATCAATCTCCAGGTGAGCCCGACCCCAGGCTGCATCCGTGCGCTCATGAAGATGCTGTACTGCCCTTACTGTCGGGGACTCCCCACGGTGAGACCATGCAACAACTACTGCCTCAATGTCATGAAGGGCTGCCTGGCAAATCAGGCTGATCTCGACACCGAGTGGAATCTGTTTATAGGTAAGGAGCGGCTCAGCGGATCCAAGGAGAGGGGTGTGGGAACAGCAGGCGTCCGTGGTACCTGATGGGCAGGTCCAAACTGGTGATGACTTGTAGAGACTAGGAGGATTAAAACAAACACAGGCGCGCGCGCACACACACAGCGTTTAGCAAATTATAAATATATTGCATTTTTCTTTATTTTTTGTAAACCTGAAAAGTAAGACTTCCTGGTCTATTGTGAAGGACAGTCCTGTTACAGATTGTACGAGCCAGCTGTACTGAATTAGCTGATCTCTCTGATGAAGATAAAAGTAATCTTGTTGAATTTCTGGGAGCTCCTGTGAGTAAGGGACATGTTAGAAAAGAATCTTGTTTTAAGAAAAAGCCCACAGTACTGTCTCTTTCTTATTTGTAGTATCTCAACATAGTCACAGATATTAGTAAACAATTCCTTCCTTAAACATCTATGATGAAAATAACTCAATATTTTTGCTAAAATATGCAGATTTTCTTCCTCAGTCTCTAGAGAAGAATGTTGTCAACACAGCAGCATGAAACAGCCTTCCTGTCTTTAGAAGGGAGGAAGGAGGGAGGTGGGGAGATACAGGGAAGTTCTGTGAATCACCACTGTGGTCTGGAGTGGCAGAAACCACTCATGAGTCTGCACTGCCAAAAGATATTTCCCAAATAGCTATCCGAGGATGAAAGGACAAATTTCCTAGGTAGGCTTCTCCCAGGAAAATACACAGACCTTGAAAGAGTAAATGTGTTTTCTCCTCCTCTGTCAAATGGCCTTCAAATAAAAGTACTTTCAGTTGCTTTTACTGGGATTGCATAGTGACAAGCAGAGTGGTGCCAGTAACAGTGGCACTCATCAGCCTCGGAGGGACTAAGTTATTTATGCAAACCTCTAAACCAGAAGGCTTGAGTAAAGTCTTCTGACATCTAAGATTTGGGTAAGAAAGGAAAAAGATGCATCGGAATGCAAAGAAACCTTAGCCCACCGTGCAAAAATGCGCATTCAGCCTTGGCGTCAAAAGCCATTACCTGACACACTATTATGCTCAGGAAGCCCAGAGAAAACCGTTTTGAAGTTTTAGAAAAAAGATTTTAGAGTGGGTAGATCCAAATGGAAGTCATCCAACAAAATCTCAGAATTCATTACAGAGAGAATAAACTGATGTATTTCTTCTCTCTCCCTTCAGTGGAAGGACAAAATCCTTTTGTATGATCTTGGGTTACCTCATTTGAGAAATGAAGGAGTTTTTTAAAAGTTAATCATTAAGGTACCTTTCTAACTCAAAAATGATATGATCCTTTGCTACGATTTTTGTTCTTTGCTAAGATTTTGGAGAGAAGTATGAATATTTTTTAAAAAGTAAGCTTGATCTTCTAAAATATAAATTTACATGAATTTTGGCAAAGACGCTACCTAAATAATGCTAATTAAAAAATACTCTCATCCTTCATTAGTCTACTCAATTCAAAAGGAAAAAGTAATTCAAATGTATTATATTGGTATAATCATATTGTCACTTGCATATGTAAAGCCTAAACTAAAACAATTTTATAAATCATTGAGAGTGGTAAAATTAAAACAAATCTGTAAATTAAATGCAAACTATAAATAAAAAAAAAACTTAAGGTTACCCAAAAAAGTACTCTCATCAAGAAATCTAAAAAGATTTACCTATTTAGAAAAACAGATAAAACCTCATAGCATCACCACTCTTGAATCATAAAGATTATTCATACGGTTTGGTTGAAACTGCCATAATTCATAACACAGTTAAACTGTTTTGGTCAGCTTGCAATTTATTGATGAAAGTAGGCATGTGGATTTTGTTAAGTAGAGCAGGACATGATTAAAAATGAGAATATGGGCTTTTTAACTTGTAAGAGCAACAGTGACTTCTTAATTGGCTTTTTTTTCTCAGTCCTGGCTGGGTATTTGACGTGAAACAAATCCTTATACTTCAATCAACTGGGTTTCCTAGATGCCAGTTTGATGTGAAATTGAATGTCTGGAAAATCATTTCATTTAAAAACCTAAAATTTGAACCCAGCCTATGTTGGAGTACCTGATGTTGTACCATACGTTGGAAGGGAACCTCATGGTAGTCCTACCGTCCTAATATATTTCATACCTCTTGCTCCCCTATCTCATTTTTTATTTGTCCTAGAGATCTCTAAGAAAATTCTTCCAATTTTCTTTCTTAGGGTTTTCCTGTGGCATTGAGAATTGACCACCCACCTAGACTTATAGGGCAAAATATGTTCTTACTAATACTTGTCCGGATGTGAAGTGTTAGTTCACGAATTTATTACATGAATTAGTCAAATGTGCCTAGTCCATTTCCTACACAGATACATCCAAGATGACAGTGTTCATGAATGCAACAGCAAAAGATCAGTGAGCAAATCAGTAATTCAACAAAAATTATATATAATAGCCCTCTCTCTGATTAGCACCTGCATCCCATCACTCTTGGGCTCCCGGCATCTTGTCATCAAACCCTTTACTCCTACTGCTGTCAGTTGCACGTGCTGTCTCTGTCTGCTACGTTAATGTCCTAGTTTATACATTTTTAATACATGGTCATCTAAAATGTTAACAGTGACATTCAAGCAACCATCAATAAAAACAAAGATCGAACTGGTGGCACATTCTCATCATCTTTAATTATGAATTAATTGAAAGCGATTTGTAACGATTTAGAATTCAGTTGGTGTCTGCATCATGTCAAAAGAAGGGCACTCCACTGATAAAATGAAATGTTTTAAGTGTTCAAGTAAAAACCCCAGTGGTATTCCATTCAGTTCTGAGGTCCTGTAGTTTTTTTTTTTTTTTCTTTTTTGTTTTTTTTTAATCCTAGGGGAAAAATAAATCAGGAGTTCTACTTGGGATATGTTTTCATAGTCTGAGGGAAAACGGTTTGTGGGCAGAACGCGGTCGTTTCGGTAATGTCCTGTGGTTCTTTTGAGTGTTTGGCATTGATACCAGCATTCCACAGATAAGAGTTGTTCCATTGGACAAGGGACCACGTTGCTGATTACACCTAGCTTGTGAGCACAAAAGTTAAGGCTGAAGTTACATTTGTATGGCTATAATAAATCTTGCTTCTACTTAAAAATCTAGGATATGTGGGAGAGCCTCCTCCTAACATCTGGTACCTTCTGTAACTAGAGAATAGAATGGACTGAGAATTAGAAAGGAAAAAAAAATGGTTTTTCAGTATTAGGAAGCAAATGTTGGTGAGACTAAAGATGCATTCTGTGTTGTTCTGTAATTTTTTTATTACTGAAGTGCTGTCGGATACTTATTACTGTAAGTAAAAGGCAAAATGATCTCTATAGTTCCATGTAAAAGTGAGACCTTAACGTGTTTTTTCCCAACATGGGAGCTTAAGTTTTCAGGTTATCCCAGTTAGTGAACGCTTATACTCCTAACATATTAATTCAACTCATTATATTGAGTAAGCTAGACACGTACATTTTTTTGCCCTCAGGGAATTTGATGTAGTTAAATTAATTAATTATCAACTGTGATAAAGTGTTATGAAAATAGAAGCACGGGATGCTAAGTTTCTCCTCAGTGGGGGAACTTAACCTCATCCGGGGGGTCAGGGAAGCCCTACCTTGCTAACTATAGAATAAAATACTTATTCTATTGAATAAGTATTGAATTATCATTGTCAAACATAGTTGATGTTGAGCAGCCGTAATATATATAATGGTGACATTATAGGCCCCAAGTATTAGCAAGTCCCCGTGACGATTTCAATAGGTCTAGCGCGATCTATCAGCGGTTCTTAAATACTTGGTTTATTTTTGACACGTTTTATGATCAACTCTCACCACCACCACTGCAACTGACTTGAAATGATAAGATTTGGAAAAATGTGTGTTCCTTTTTGTCCAGAAAAGGTTGAGTTCTCTGGTCTGTTGGTACCCTCTAATGAGGGAGAGACAGAAGAGCAGTATTTTTAATTTAAGCCTTTAGGCCTTGGGCACTCGTAGATCAGACAAACCAGTGATATCAAACTTTCTGGGCTTTCTTCCTCCTTTCAAACCAATCAATTACTAAAGTCTCAAGACAGAAAACTGGCACGAGAACACAAACAGAAAACCCAGTGTAAGTACCACATCTGTGCCAGGCCAAGAGACAATGCAGTGGGTACTGTTCATTCATCCTCTCGTTTATTCATATATACAGCACATGTTTGCTGAGTGTCTAGCATGGATCTTGCTCTGGTGTAAGCATTGGAGTAGAGAAGATAAGGCCCTGCCTGCTGAAAACAGGGCTCAATATATGTTCTTTGAATGGAATAAATGGAAACAAGTAGGCAGAGGAATGGACAGGAATGCAGGAAGAGGCTGTTCTGTTCTACTTTGTAAGTCTACTCTTTTAATGGAAGTATGACTAATTCAGTCATTTAAAAAGTGCATATCCCTGTTGTTAACGGACTCTATGAGTGCAGGGATGGCAGAAACAAATCAGATAATGTGCCTGGCTCTTTCATTGTGACAGCTGCTATCAAGTTGTAAATTAGAGCCAGCCGCAAGGAAGCTGTGTTAGGTCAGTCAAAGGACTCGTGTCATATTATAAATGGCTGTTTGGGGACACGGATGACTTTCTTAGGACCTGTAAGAGTTGTTTTATCCTCAGGGTATTTAGTGCATTCACAACTTTCTATCTGGGGGAAATGTTGCTAGATAAACACGTATCGTTTCTTATAAGTAAACTTGGGTTATCTCTTTATAAAATGTACAGGACTGTGAGATGTTGCATTTCAGAAGGATATAAAATAAACACAAGGAGATATTTCAAGCGTTTGTATAAGATACTCCTTTCAAAGACTTTCTTAAGCATGAAATCCTATAAATCTGATACATGTTTTAGTTATAAAGAATTCCGTAGTAAATGTGATATGACTGTGGCTGATATATCCTGAAATGCCATGTTTCAAAAACCTCTAGACCCTAAACATAGAAAATTATTTCAAGAACTGTAGCTAGCAGCAGGCTCTCAAGGCTTCTTCATCTCTACTTTGTATAGAGAAGACAAGAGCCTATTCAATAATACAGGCCAGAAACTCAACTCTTAAATTGAGGAACAATATAGCCAAAGCAATTATGGTAGAATCTGATCTCACTGTTAGCTATAGAACTTACTTTTGCCCTTGTGCGTTCCTAGAAGCACCAAGAAAGATTTAAAAAAAAACAACAGAAACACTTTATTTTCTATCAGTTGAAATCTAACCCCTCTCAAACCTCTGCCTTCCTTTTACAGTCATTGATTCAATATTCCTCATTTCTCATGGACATTTATCATACGCTGTGTCCTCTCTGTAATGCTGGCAGAATGCATAAGCAGTGCTAACTACTCACTGAGAAAAATCAGAAAGAAAGAAAACAGTTGGCTGGTACCCAGCAGCCTTTCACGAGCAGCATTTGTTATCAGTTTCCTACGTTTAGAAAGCGCTTTACTTCTGAACTCTGCATATGTGAAAATATTTCTCTATGACACAAGAGGGTTAAAGTCTTAAGGGTGGTATAATGTATGGGGCGATTCAGCAAACACAGAGGGAGGCATTTCCTGACCTCTGAACACTTACTAATACTGATCAGCCACTCAAGGGATTCATGGGACTTGAATTTCCATTCTGAATCAAGCAGATTTTCCCATGGATCAAAGCAGGCAAAGCACATGGAACCTAAAATTCCTTGGTGTAATAGACAAGCAGCCCTTCTAAGGTATGCAGTATGTGTTTCCCTGATCCCCAGTGCCAACTCCTGTTCATCCATCTCTTCCAGTTCCCACATACTCAACTTCTATACAATTTATAATTATAGCTATTCCATTTTCTACTTACTGATGACTATAAATGACATTCTAAATTAGAGTTTCAAGTTGGAATTCATGGTACAATATAATATGACACCAACCAATGGTCTGTAACATGGCATACCTATTTTTGCGAGTATAAAATTCTTTAGGATATAAAATGTTCCATTTATAATGGGGATTTCACTGAAATACCTCTCCTGCCTTATCATGCTCTCCAATTTCTATGAGAACCAGTTACAGAAGGATTTCGTTTACCAGGAGAAAGCAGAGCACATCAGAATTATTCAAAGTGGCTAGAGAATTGCCTTTGTGTTTGGGATTTTACCTTTTGCTTTTAATTTACACTTTAATTTCAGGGTTTCCTATAGGTAAATGGTTTAACTTGATAATCATTTCAAAAAGTACTTGTGTTTAATAATCAACATTTGATTTTAGTAACATGATCGTTTTCACTGTCACGTTTTCAAGTTCAAACTATAACACAAGATGTCTGGCTTTTGGCGTGCCAAGAGAAAATATCTGATGATTCTTTAGAATGGGATTCAGCAGATTCCAAGTTAAATAGATCCCAGAAACGCAGGCAAAAATCAGACACTACCATTAGCCCGGTGACATGCTTAGCAATTCTGATTTCAGGAGATGAGAGAAACATGAGGTAGAAGAAAGCGTTATGCTGTAGAAGCTAGAAAATAAGAGAGATAGATAGGGTGAGGTTAGTGGATTGGTAAAGAAAACACTGAAACGCGTGACTGTTTACAAATAGCAAACGTATAACACGTCCCAAGGCCACTGCGACCTAAAAGTCCTTCATGTGGTGACCTATTTAATAGAATAAAGGGGTGGGGGAAGTTACCTCCTGAAGTATTTAGATCACTCTAAAAGTCCTGATTAGTAGCTGAGATGAAAATCTTTATTTTAACCCAAATAAGAAATCCTTGTATAATGTTGCTGTACTTTATTAAAACATCTTAATAACAGTAGTGTTAAATGAGGGTACTTGGACTTCATTTCTCAAAAACATAACATTTACATTAACATAGATATAACTAAATCTTAAATAGAAGTATGTTAGATAGACGAATCAATAGATCCTCCAATTGCTCTAAAAGTTCCTTTAATTCATGATTATCTGAAGAGTAGAACTGCTGATCATGTCTTAATGTTTGAGTCACTTTTGAAATTAGTTTTGATTTTCCTCAGACTTTCTTTAACACTAAAAAAGCCTTTTCGAATCTTATTCTTTTCATCTTCTTTTCTTTGTGGATTGTTTATTATGAGCAACCTCCAAGGAACCAGGGGAGAAGCCAGATTAGAAGAGACGGGCCTGTGAATTATTCTGATGGTTAAAAACAGGTTTTCATTGGTCACTCTAAAAGGGAAATGGGTATAAGTGTCCTTGGGAGTAATTTAAACTTTTGAGAACCTTCATGGTCTGTGAAAACTGTGAACTTGTAAGTCACTTAAAAATATTGTGTCGGGCTTCCCTGGCGGCGCAGTGGTTGAGAGTCCACCTGCCGATGCAGGGGACACGGGTTTGTGCCCCGGTCCGGGAGGATCCCACATGCCGCGGAGCGGCTGGGCCCGTGAGCCATGGCCCCTGAGCCTGCGCGTCCGGAGCCTGTGCTCCGCAACGGGAGAGGCCACAACAGTGAAAGGCCCGCATACAGCAAAAAAAAAAAAAAAAAAAATTGTGTCTACAGATGTTTGGGAAGATAGCCAGGAGAGAATTTAAATTAAAATAGAGCATGAAATATGCCTTGTCCTTCAAATAACAGCTTATATATAAATCCCACATAAAAAAAAAGATATGTCCTCGATTTTTTTCTTTGCATGGATTTAAATAATTTGATACATTAAGAATTTCCTTTATTATGACTCTGAAGAAGTGAAAATTAGAAAGAGAAATGAAAAATAAGTCATTGAATATATGACATTACCCCAAGAAGAGATATATCTATAAGTATCACATTTTTATTCTTTAAGGTGCAGGGATCTTCTAGAAAGATAACACTGATAATTAAATGTCAAAAAAAAAAAAAAAGGTCAGTATTCACCACTAAAATCTCAATGCTCAGGAAATTAACTGATTTAATGAGAGGCCTAAAAATAATATCAGATGGAATAAATAAGCTAGTAGATGTGAGAGAGTTTTGGAAGTACTCTTGGGTTGCCAGAGCTGATGTGGTCTTGAGATTGACTGAATCAGAAAGTGACTCCTGTCTTACCTCGGCCCTACATCTATCTCCGGTAGCGTCATCCCAGCTTGAAAAAGTCAGGTCTCCCAGAGGAAGCAGAACCATTCTTATGCAAAAGAGTTTGTTGACTTCAAGAAGGAGAGTATTCTCAGAATCCATGACAATCAGCTGGGGAGGGCAGTTTGGAGCCCTTGATCTTATTACTTACGGATAGGTCTCCTGATTTTCTAAATTCAACGTCCTAGACTTTTTTTAGATTAGTTCTTTATCTTTAACATAGTTTAGTGCTCCAAATTCTTCTGTGTTAACATAGTCATAGCAATGTATTCCGTAGTCCAAAATCTATGTGTGACACCCAACCAGATGGGAAAACTGAAATCACCGATAGTCCTAAGAGTGTTAGGCAGGAATAATTCTACAAATACAGTGCACAGTGCACTTTTAAGGTGTGGATCGTGCTAGGAGCTGACTTCTAGAAGGTAACTCCGCAAAGTGAAATATATATGCATACATCCCTTCATTCATCAGCCTTGTAGTATTTTCTGTTGAATTGCTGTGTCTGAATATAAAATATTTGGCAAGTTCATGGTGACCCGATTTAATATATGCCTAATACTACCATTTATTGGTTGAAGATCCAAATCTATACTCCTCAAGGTTGTCCATGAGAGAATGAATGTTCAAGTGTGTCTTGCTATTTACCTGCAGTTATAGTATCCAAATTCTAAAACTATGAGAGAGCTGTAGGAAACTTTATTCCCCTTTTTGGGTGGTTCTGGGTTCCATTTGGAGAACATGACATGCGTATAACAATAGCTAACATGTATTGGACATTTACTTTCTATCAGGCAATATTGTAATCTTTTTACACTTTTCATCCTCACCACAACCCTATTAAGTGGTCAATATTATGATTTCCATTGTACAGATAAGTGACCTGTCCAAGGTCATCCAACATGCAATGCCAGGATTTGGCTTCAGAGCCCAGGTTTTACTAAGTGTTTAGGAAGTAACTCTTAGTCTCTGGCTATATGGATTGATGGGTATATTGGGAGAAATTGAGTATTTACTCTTGCCGGCGCTGTCCAATAGGATTTTTTGCATCAGTGGAAATAATCTAGGTCTGAGCTGTCCAGCACAGTATCACTAGCCACATGTAGCTGTTGAGTACTTTAAATATGTCTAATGAGACTGATCAACTGAATTTTTATTTTATTTTATTTTGATTAATTTAAATTTAGGCACATGTCGCTTTTGAGCCCTTAAAATGTGACTAATATGTCTGAGGAGCTAAATTTCTCGTTTCATTATTTTAATTTATTTTAATCTCTCTAAGTGGTTAGGGCTTACTCTATTGGACAGTGCAGGTTTAGACCATTAAAACACCTATAATTTCCATCACGTGGCTCAGCATCTGAATATGCCCAGTTCTCTTCAAAAAGGTGTTTATTAGATGCCTTTTTTGTGCTTAGATCAAGACTGGGCATATGGTGGACACAAAGGAAATAAAAACTGTACTACCCAATCCTGAGAAATTATAATTTTCCAAAGAGATGAAAAGTGTGCTTTCAAAGTGGGAGTTTGGTTAAGTGAAGACCACATAGTTGCAAGCAATAGTCCTTGAATCACTGCATGAATTTGAATCCTGACTCCACCATATATTATTGTGTGTGGCTTGGCGAACATTATTTAACCTTCATAAATCTCAGGTGTTTTCTCATCAATAAACTGGAGATAATAGAACCCACCTCTTAGCTTTGTGAGGATTAAACTAGATAACGTATATACATACATCTGAAGGATAAGACATGTCCACAAAGGTGGCACTGAAGGAGAAGCCATGTGGGTTTCTGTTCAGGTAAATAACCTATGAAGGTATGAGCAGAAAATAGAAAGTAGGGAATAGAAAGCAACAGAGTAGGCAAGGAGACAGTGGAAGATCAGGGTACTAAAATCATGCATACAAAAGAGGTAACAAGGGCAGGCTGAAAACCACAGGAAAAATGGTAAGAGGATAGTTAATCAGGAAGAATTGAAGGGACAAGATTAGAGAAAGTGCACCTCATCACAAAAGCTTCTTTTTATGCCTGTTTCTGGGTTTGCCTTAGCTCCTGGGAGGCAGAATCCATCCCAGTAGAGAGGACCTTGCTGTTGCTCAGGTGAATAAGCACTTGGTGACACTAAGATGAAAAAACAGTGGTGCAAAGGTAAGAATAAGCATGATGTGCTTAACTGCTTGTGAGGAAACCAGGCAAGCTGAAATAGACATGCTTGCTGGTGTGTACTGGAAGGTAGGATTGGTCAGGACTGAATCGTTGAAGCTTTGAAATTCAGGCCAAATACTTGACTTTCTTTTGTCTTGTAGGCAATGACAAGTCACAGGGCATTTTTATCCAAAGAATGGCAGGATCTAAGCAATAATCTGGCATCAAATAAAGGATGGATAAGACCACTGGTAGTGAGACTGTCACCTAAGCGTGGCATGGAAGGAGAAAAGAAGACAGCACTAATGATAGAGGTGAAAGTAAAAATTTATAGGACTTCATGGCTAAATATAGGCAACTAAATGTAGAGGGTAAAGAAAGAAACACATCAGATCTAAGATAAACATGTGAAAGAAGGAGGGTGCTGTCAGCCAATAGAAAAGCTAGCTCAGGACATGGCAAACATGGATTTTTCCCATCTATTTAGTGCATGTTGGACTTGAGAAACAGTGGTCCCCAAAATAGGAATGTCCAATTGAATGCTGAAAATAGTAGTGTTTTATGTTCCTAGAACAGGAGACAGGGATGCCAAGAACCTTTGGAGGGTTTCCACTCCAAATGATTCCGTAGCCAACTTCCCTAATCAACTCTGTCAGATTGTGTCCTGAATCCCTTCTTGTGGGTACCACACAGGTGCCTGCATGTTCTCCCCCTGTGGAATTATACTATCTCTACCCCTAAATGTTAAACATTTAACAGCCTGCTCGTCAATGTGAATTCTCAGAATGAGCCTTTATCTGTACTCCCCAACCTCTTTAATCAAGTGTAGTTAGAATGTCAACTGTGTAAATATGTGAATGCTTAGCGGGATGAGTCAATGGAAACATGCATTGATTGCTCCTCAAGATATATTTTCTCACAATTCAGGAACCCCTTGATGGTCATATTTATCATATATATTGAGATTTTATCATTGCAGTCAATCCAAGAGGAAAGTATTTTCTATTGGCTTTGACTTTTGCCATCCTCAATGCATGAAATCTAGGGTTACTTTGTTCATTTCTGGCCAATGCCAAGTTCTGAATTTCATATTGAGGCATGGAATTTGTTAATTTTATAAAAACAAAAACGTGCCTCTAGGGCATTCATTTCCTTCGCTGGCAAGAATGCCATGTATTAGAAAGCAGCCCCTTCATTGCATACCATATGGCACAGCTGTCACCAATGAAAACTCAACTTGTAAGGACCAATGTAATCTATTCATTAGTTTCTGAACATGGAGTCCCCCCTAGGAGCAAGGCAAACACACACAATGCAGCTTTTGCAATGCAACATTGGAAGGAGCAGTGAGATTTTTTTTTTTTTTTGAATCTCATAGTGCCAAGTTACTGATTTAAGAATGCCCTAGAGTATAAATTATTTCTCCAAACCCCTATAAGGAATTTTGTCAAATGCCTTCTGCTTAGCCCATTAAAGGTGAAAACCATGAAATATTATTTGATTTGTAACCCAAGAAAATGCCCTAAAACCACCTGTCCCTCTTTGGAAAGCCGCCAGAATAAAGTGAGAGTAAAGGTCGCGTCTGAGGACAATAATTGGAGGTTGCAGCATGTGGCTCTGATCAAAGGTTGAGCCCATGGCTACATGTAGGCTTCCAGTCTCTTTGGGAGCATTTCCGTTTATTTTTCTTAACCCACATAGGAGTCCTGGGTTTTGAGGTCAACATTTCAAATAGTTTAATAGTGGCCATACAACATTAAATTAAAAAAGAAAAAAACCTGACGATGAATTGTGTTGAATAGTTATTATGTTTTCCTTTGAATTTGATTTGGAGAAGCTGATTTCAGGATACATTTAATTTCCATGTGGAATTGGTAGATATTAAACTCCACTTCTCCTGAGGGCCTCGGGTATTTTTTAAAAATCACTTTACTTCTGCTGTGCCATCCATCGATTCCTATACATTTCATCAGTGATCACTGGGCATCGGATTGCCAGTGTTCATCACAAGCTTGTTAAATTAACCTTCAACGTGTAAGACAAGAAAAGTTGAATTTAAAGCTGCATCCGGGCATTTTTTAAGACGCAGAAATTAACAGCTTGGAAATGCAAAGTCATAAAGTTTAAGGATCATTTGACGAATTGATTATAAGATAAAAATCAAATTATTTTATCTGAAACTTCTTAATCTGGCAGAGAAACATGAGCGATGCTATGATGGTTTAGGAACGCGCCCGTGATCCTTCCCGATTAACTGTGTCCATTTATACAGGAATGTTGCAGTAATCTATACTAACTGAGAAAAGGACATCAGCATTATATTATCGCCTTCTAGAAGGCATTTGGGAACTTATTTAAGATTTAGACTTGACTTTTTACTGACTGCTTATTGGCTGTCAGGTAATATTATATCTGATATTTTTATACTTTAAGAAATGAGCCATACTTAGCGTGTCATTTTTGCTTAGAGTGTTTCTTTATTTCATTTAAGTATCTTAACATTCTCCTGAACATACAAACTCTTTTTGTTGATCATTTAAAGAGACACTCTTAGCTAAGCCTTTAGTTGAATGAATAAAATTCCAAATTAGAGGATCTTACATACCAGGGGTTTAATATGTTTCTATTGCATTAAGCTTGACAAGTGGGTTTTGTATACTAGAGACTATGATAAAGAAATGGCTTTACAAATGGTTATTCTCCAATTTTGATCTGCTTGAAATCGAATTATTTTTTAACATTTATTTTGAAATAATTTTTGACGTACAGAAAAGTTGCAAAAATAGTATAGTTCGCACATACCCTTATTCATTTTATCCTAATGTTAACAACAGACATACATAACCATATAGTACAACAGTCAAAACCAGGAAATTAACATCGATAAATAATTATAGATATATTGATATACTATATATTTATACTATTTATACCATACTATTTATAGTATATTGATATACTATATATAGATATACTATTATTAACTGAACTACAGATCTCATTCTAATTCTACTAGTTTACCTTTTTTGTGTTTCAGGATCTAATTCAGGGTCCCACATGCATTTAGATGTCTTCTCTTCTCATTCTCTCCCAGTGTGTGACAGCTTCTCAACTCTCCTTGTCTTTTATGATCTTGATACTTTCAATGAGGACTGATCAGCCATTGAGCAGATTTATTCTCAAATAATATTTTTTAATGTTGGGGAAACATTTTTATTGTTTCCTAAACTCTCATAACGTACCTGGACTTCATCACAAATGTTTTCCTGTAGTAGAGTTCTGAGAAATAAGTAGGAGCATATGAAGAATACTGTAATTACTGCAATTCTGGAAAAGTAATTTACTGGCTGTATAAATTGAACAGATTTCAAATAGAGCGGATAGGCCATAAAAAGCGAGCAGGATATTGAAAATAAATATTTTGGGAGCTGGGAAATTGCTGGTTAAATGCACATGCCAAACGTAAATATTTTGCTAACGTTTGTATAACTTAGTTTCTTAAAACTAAAACCATAAGGGTTTTTTTTTAATTAAAAAAAATCAAATAGGTGCTAAGACGATCAAATGTCTGCAGACATCATTCTTCCTCTTGTCCATCTGGTAGATATGAGACATCTAAAAAAACTTTCATTTTGTGATAACTGGGTTAAAATTAAGCCAAAAAGAAAAACTTGCAGAATTCTTTCTAAATTTATAATCAGCTAAAGCCCATTTAGGGATGATTCATTGTGGAAAATGGCGAAAATATTTAAAAGAGGTGGGGAGCATGATAGAGGAAAAGATCACGAAATCTGGTTCTAGAAAGACCTAAAGTAAAGCCCCAACTCAGCCACTTGTTAGTTGTCTAGAAATCTGTGGCCTCCAGCATTCACAGGTTCTTGTGCTAAAACCAGGTGGTTTTCCAAGAAAATAGCACTACCCCGAGGTATGTCCTCTGCCAATGCCATGTTCACATCTGCTCAAGCAAAACCTCCCAAGGGGCCTGTAAGCTTCAGAAGAGGATGTCAGTAACATGAACTACCTATATTAACAACAGCAAGTTCTTCTGCATTATTTTATTTAATCATCAAAACAGTCCTAAGAGACAGGTGAAATTATTGTCCCCATTTTACAGAGCAGGAAAGTGAGCCTCAGAGAGCTCCAGGTCACACTGCCCTGAAGTGGTGGAGCCAGGGTGCCAGGCCAGGTTTGTCAGAAGCAAAGCCCACGTTTTTAATGGGTAGGCTGTGCGGCCCACCCAGAGGAGAGCCAGAGAAGATAGGTCTGCTGCCAATCACAGACATAGAATAACTGGCCTCCACATCCCATCCACAGCGGTAACTATGAACTCACTTTTTATTTTGGTTTTTGATCAAAAAATAACATTTACAAAATGTTGCACACAGGCCCCTTAACCTTTCAGCTTAGATAAGATGTCTTCTGAATTATAAGACTGAAACCTGGTGGGTTATATCACTTTGAATGCTTGTAGAATTACTTATACAACACTATGCTCAGTCTGATCAGCAGTCTGCAGTGAAGTTCTTATAAGAACCGTCGAAGTTGAGCTCACTACTAAGCTAATTATGGAGATGCCCTGGAGAAAGCATCCCACTATATCATGCAGGGTCCCCTTTAATGGACTTAGAACAGTCAGGAAAATCTCGTTCCCAAACAGCTAGTTTGATTTCACCTAATGGAAAATGTAATTATCGTAAACAGGCATTTTTCCCCTCATTGCTTTGACCCATCGACGTTCAGAGCAGCCCACCTTTATTTCATGTAACATGAAGGTTTTATTATTACATCTTATCCGTGGAGTCATCTCATTTTTCACTTTTCTGGATTTCTCTTTTATTTATGTTCTTTCCCTGTGTTTCTCTGTCCATATGCCATTTATGTCTGGCTTTCAATAAGGTTAAATTTTAAATAAACCTGCTCTACATCCCCTTCGGCAAGTTGCTTAAGATTTCTGAGTCTTGGTCTTATTAGTTACAAGGTGCCTTCCTTTCTTGGATGTCAGGATAAAAGTAATGTGTGTAAGTAAAATATGCAATGTAATGCAACCTGGTGATAAATAGGAACTACGAATTGCCCCCCCTGAGCAGTTTCAGGATTGTACTTCTTAAAACAAGTTTAAAGGTGAGAAAGGAACTTAAAATCTGTAGTAATATGAGAGAAAATATAATTCTGAATCATTTTATTGTTAATCTGTTTAAAGAGTATTAATAATCATAAAAGTCTAATTAGGAGCCCAAGTACTAGAGAAGCCACTGCAATGAGAAGCCCGTGCACTGCAACAAAGAGTAGCCCCTGCTCACCGCAACTAGAAAAAGCCTGCGCGCAGCAACGGAGACCCAAGGCAGCCATAAATAAATAAATAAATTTATAGAATAAAGTTTAAAAAAAAGTAAATATTTATTTACAAATTCCGTATTACTGGATATTCTCAAGATGTGTATTAAGGCATACTTAAATGAAAATATAAGAAGTTACTCTTAACTAAAGAATGCATAATGATTATATGAAATTAAAGGGCTCTTCTTTAGAGCATATAATTGTTCTTTTTTAAAAAAGAAGAACAATCTCGTGCATTCTGTGCCACAGTCAACATAGGTTCAAGGAGATTTTTGCCTCATCCTGTACTTTCAGTGCACAGGCTTTTGGGCTGAAAGTGATATAAGCTATGGGAACAACTTTTAATGAATTTTAGAAATTCTTTGAAGTTTATATTTCTTATAAAAGATGTCATAAACACCATGAATTATATAAAACATTTTTTGATTCAACAATATTTGATGAATATCTAGAGTGGAGTTCTACCAAGCAAGGCAATAGGAATAAAAACATGAATAAGACACAGCACCTGTACACCAAGCTCTCAGTCTAGGGGAGAGAGACACAAATAGTTAACTACAGCGTCGCCTTAATCCTGCTAAAATCCAGCTACATCTGTTGAAAAATGCTAGGGCAAAACAGGTGGGAGTGATTAATGTTAACCTAGATGAAGGCAAAGCAGGCTTTCCAAGGGAGGTGGTATTTGAACTGGGTCTTGAAATATGAAAGGAAATTGACCAGGCACTCAGGCCAGCTTGTGCATTGCAAGCAGAGGGTGCAGCGAGGGCAAAGAAATGGTGCGACAAAAGTGCATGACTTGTTTTTAAAAATGGTCTAACTAAACCACAGAGTGCATAGGTGGGTTGGCAGGTGAGGGGAAAGGGAGAAAATGCCTACAGGTGTAATTATTGAAAAATTGTCTGGGCCCAGGTTATGAACCATCTCATGTGCTGTGCTGTGGCGTTGATGTATTTATGCCATGGAGATTCAAATTTATGCTGCAAGACTGGGAGACAATTAACTGTGCTTAAAATATATCATATCCATGCCCCTCCTTTAAAACTTCTCTCGGTTTCCCCTGTCCTAAACCCTGTCAACTGCTGTTAGTGTCTGCTCCACAGAGTTTAACACTTAAGTAGTACTGATTTGTATAGGGTGCTTCTTTTTCATTTGTTTCATTTTTCCCCCCGTCATCCTCTTCCACATCCAATTTTAAGTTTCTTGGAGGCTTATCTGAGTCAGGCTATTAATTATTTGGGTCTTAATGTCACCAAAGCTAAGGTGAGGAGCCATCTTGTTAATGGTTCTCCATCAAAGCTCTGCCCTCAGGGGTCTCTGGCTCTTTGGGCTCTCAGGGGATCCCTTAGGAAAGTTCTCCTTCTGCACCGCGCTTTCTCACACTCACCACCGTGGTGCTACTGTTCACAGGGCTCAGTACTCACTTAGGTGGCATCTTACAAATACATCCTCCTTAGGCAGCTGTCACATCATCTCCCATTTTTCTCAGCGCTCAGCTTCTACCAAATAAGCATGGCACAAAGGGTTGTAGGGGAACTTAAAAATCAGTGACTTCATTTTTTAAGAGAATGACTGTCATGGGTAATTGACAGAATGGCTGCCTCTTCTGAAGAGAAGCAGGGGAAATTGTGCAGAAGCTAAACGTTTTTGCCACTCTGTAGAGTTAAACTCTGGAACTACTTTCAAGGGGATACGTGCTGAGTGTTTTTCAACCGCTGGCTCTTGAATCGGAATTCTGCAGGATCACTGGCATTTTTTTAAAAGCTCCACCGGTAATTTTAATAAATAACTAGAGCTGCTTGCCTGGATTAGAAAGTTAGCACTACTTTTGAAATGTCATAGGGACTCTAGATGTCACATGCTACATAATAAGAAGAATTATTGAATAGTTGTTGAAATATCGTTTTAAAATGTCTACCGCATCCTTTTGGCTGTTACCCAACAAACTCACAAGAGACTCTGAGAAAGAAACAGAGGCTACGCTGAACGAGGATCCTTGTTTAAATCTGACCACATACCCAATTAGCCCAGGACAGTCCCTGTTGACCTGGCATAATTATAAATATCCACTTTCAAAATTGTTCTAGTTTAGGCAATAAATGATATGCTCACTCTATCTGTATTTGACTCCTGGGCTTTATGAGCCCATTTTCTGTGTAGTTACTACTTGGGGGAACATTGAGACATGCTTTTTCCATAATGACTAGGAGAAAAGGGGAAAAAAAGTAGCTTTCTAGGTGTTGTACTAATAAATCAACACAGAATAATATTTCCTTGTTTCAGAGATTTAGGTACTTATATTTAGAAAAACTACCTAGCTTAATTATTAAAATTAAGGAAATATAGGAAAAAGTATTAGCAGAAATAGGTTTTAAAAACAGAGTTCAGGAAAGCGAGTCTGGGCAGAGTAGATGCTAAATTAGAGGGATGTGAACATCCTGCTAATAATAATAAGGATGAAAAGTCCCATAAGGCATATTTCTTAGTTTTTTTCTAACTCTTTGCACACCAGATGGCATTCTGAGTCCTGATATGAGTTGTTCAGCTTCTGTGATCAAAAGAGTGGGGACTCAGGCTTCCCCAGTGGCGCAGGGGTTGAGAGTCTGCCTGCCGATGCAGGGGACACGGGTTCGTGCCCCGGTCAGGGAAGATCCCACATGCCGCGGAGCGGGCTCGCTGAGCCTATGCTCTGCAATGGGAGAGGCCACAACAGTGAGGGGCCCACGTACTGCAAAAAAAAAAAAAAAAAAAAGAGTGGGGACTCTCAACAGAGGAGGTGAGACTTACTAGCTCTGGAGAGGAATACCTCCACTGCCACTATTAATTTTAAAATTGCCATTTTGGTTTATACATGTGGTTATAGTTCGGACCAGTCTCACCAGGATGCCCAGTTGCCACTGGGTGTGCCATAAAGCCCAGCCTCTGTGCCAGCGAACCTGAGGGGTGAACCTGAGCCAGTGGTAATTTCATTTAGGTCACTGGATCTCAAGGCTTAGGGAGCACTGGAACCATCTGGAGGGCTTCTTGAACCATAGGGCACTGGGCGCCACCCTCAGAATGTCTAATTCACTTTATCTGGTGTGGGGATTCTAACAGGGCACAAGTGCTGCTGACTGGGCCACACTTTGATAAGGACTAAACCAAATAATCCCACCTTTTGATGCCTCTTGGAAGCCAGCCAGCAGCCTCCGCAGAGCCTTGATCTGCCTTTCCTTCTCTTTGGAAGCTTACCCACCTTCAAACCTGCCCCTAGGAAAAAGAATTCAGAAGAGTACATCTAATCCACGTGGCTCACAAAGCCAGCTATGTCATCATTCCTTTGTACTTTATAAGAACGTGTTCACCGTGTGGGTGAGGAAACGTGGGAAATTCACTGAATTTCTTATATTAATCTGTCAATGTAATCATGGGGGAGTGATTTTGGCTTTAAAGCAAACACTTCTTGTACACTCTATTATAGAGAGCTGTGGAGTGATCTGAGTTTGAAATCCCAATTCATCTTTTATTTTCCACACAGGCACACAGACACACGCACACACACACACACACACACACACACACCACGTCCATATACAGATACACACAGCCTACAAAATTCACATTCCAAAGGTACTAAACAAATTTTTTAAATGAGTGCAAAATAAAAGTCGCAGTATGTCTCAGAAGCTTTGTATGATTCAAGTCAACAGGCCAGCTTCAGGCTCCTCATACGTTTGTATATTACCACCTGACATGGGCAGAAGTCAGCCTTTAGACTCTTCTCTCCCACCTGGTGCCTGAGAAAGCAGCCCCTGCGTGGAGACCGAGAATCAGCCCTGGTAAGGGCCGCTTTAACTCACATAAGGCTCTTTTAATTAAAAACTGGGTGAAGCAGTTACGTGCTTTCAGTGTGTTAGCTGCAGTTCTGCATTAGTGGGAGTGACAAGAGTAATATTGCAAACTTCAGTTACTAGCAAAGAAAGGGGGGGAAAACGAAAAGAGACAGTCCTCTAGAATAGAACTGGCAAAAAATCCTGCTCAGCAAAACATTAGAGTAATTCACTCTCAGAATGGCAAATGTTTTAAATTTAAATTTTAACCGAGTAAAATGCAAGTTGATATCTTACCTATGTATTAGATCTTCTGACCTAAGGCTTTTGGGACCATTTGAAAATAATAGTCTGTGGTTTGAAGAGGGATTTGTCATGGTTCTGAGTGTAAGTAAACCAAATTAACGTGTGTACTTTTAGCAAAAAACAGTTGTCACTTGGATTCTTAGCAAAAATTGTCGACATCTTCAAATGCATTTTTAAGAGCCTGGAACTTGACTTATTCTTCAATAAACCTAACCCAGTGGGTTTAACTAGTTTTGAATCATGGATCCCTTTCAGAAGTTGTTGGAAAGCAGGCTCGCTCTCCCTAGAAAAATAAATATGACTACACAGACATAAAATTTTGAGGATACATCAGAGTGTCCCTGGATGCTCTAAAATCTATTGATGAGCTTCTAGTAGAAGATCCTGCCCATAATCATAAGAGCGGAGGTTGAGGTTGAAGTTAGGTACACTGGCTTCTTTCTGACCACAGCACCAGCACCGACCAGGCATCTGACTCGGCCGAGGCACACTTCTTTTTGGCTTCCTCATCAGTTAAAAGGAAGAGCTGGGCTGGAGGACTGTTTTGGTCCCTTCCGTCTCCGAGTATGTGATCATCAGTCATCTGTGATGATCCTGAGGACTGGTTCCTTCCCTTTTATTTGTTTCCCCTTTCCCACAGCTATTTCTGGAGTTTGGGACCAATATATATTATGGACCTCCCTAATTCCTTTATTTGATTAATTTAGGGACACTCCCCTTTCTATTATTCCCTCACTCCATCATCCTCTTCTCTCTGTTTAAGGCCTAACTACTGATATAGGGCATTTAAAAGGAAGAGGGGAAATCCCCAAGCCCTTAGAGGCTGCACTGGACCTGCAGGTCAGCTTGGTGATGGGGATTTCCTTCCTCGACTTTCAATAAGAGAAGATGGGGGCTTCCCTGGTGGCGCAGTGGTTGAGAGTCCGCCTGCCGATGCAGGGGTCGCGGGTCTGTGCCCCGGTCCGGGAAGATCCCACATGCCGCGGAGCGGCTGGGCCCGTGAGCCATGGCTGATGAGCCTGCGCGTCCAGAGCCTGTGCTCCGCAACAGGAGAGGCCACAACAGTGAGAGGCCCGCGTACCGCAAAAAAAAAA